>NC_090447.1:86396595-86699625 GCF_031143425.1 Pleurodeles waltl | reverse complement strand
GGGTTGCTTGACTCTGTGCTCCATGTTGTCCTTCCTAGGCACCGTCCGCTGGGACTTGCGAGGAGAAGGATGAATCCTCCCGTGTACCGACCGCTGGTGGACCTGTCGACAATGGAAGAACGACATATCATACTTACATACCGGCTTGACAGAGCAACTATACATGAACTATGTGCCCAGCTGGAGCCAGACCTGATGTCCCCCATCCGCCAACCCACGGGGATTCCCCCTCTGGTGCAGGTTCTGTCAGTACTCCATTTTTTGGCAAGTGGGTCTTTTCAGACAACAGTGGCCATGTCATCTGGGATGTCTCAGCCTATGTTTTCTAAGGTTTTGTCCAGAGTGTTGTCTGCCCTGATGAAATACATGCGGAGCTACATTATTTTCCCTGAGGTGGGCGAATTGGCTACAGTGAAGGGTGATTTCTATGCCCTTGGACATATCCCCAACATCATTGGTGCCATTGATGGGACCCATGTGGCTTTGGTTCCCCCCAAAGACAGTGAGCAGGTGTACAGAAACAGAAAAAGTTATCATTCGATGAATGTCCAGGTGGTCTGTTTGGCTGACCAGTACATCTCCCATGTAAATGCCAAGTTCCCTGGGTCAGTGCATGACGCGTATGTCATGCGAAATAGCAGCATCCCTTATGTGATGGAACAGCTACAGAGACACCGTGTGTGGCTAATTGGTGACTCTGGTTACCCCACCTGTGGTGTCTACTGACCCCAGTGAGGAATCCCCGGACCAGGGCAGAGGAACGGTACAATGAGGCCCATGGGCGATCTAGGAGGATCATAGAAAGGACCTTCGGGGTCCTGAAGGCCAGGTTTAGGTGCCTGCATATGACAGGGGGATCCCTCATGTACTCACCAAAGAAGGTGTGCCAGATCATCGTGGCCTGCTGTATGCTTCACAATCTTGCATTGCGACGCCAGGTGCCTTTTCTGCAGGAGGATGGTCCAGATGGTGGTGTTGTTGCAGCTGTGGAGCCTGTGGAGAGTGAAGAGGAGGAAGACGACGGGGACGACACGGACAACAGGGATACAGTCATACAACAATACTTTCAGTAGCACACAGGTAAGAAACAGCCACCCCAATTTACATTTACTTGAGGCCTCATGCGTCTCCACTGTCTGTGTTTTCCCCCAGTTCCTGTTAACTGATTTGTGACTTTCCCTTCCCTTTCAGAGCTGTATGACCCACTGCCTTTCAGCTTTGTTTGCCCATGGACTAAAGCTTATTGAAATTGGTATGTTGTCATCACAAAGTAACTGGACATTATTGCACCGTTATGTGTAATACATTTGTTAAGAATACAAGCAGACTCCTGTTTTTTTAAGTGGAATTAGTGATTTATTTTAAGTGCTACATATAGGTAAATGATTGGGAAGCGGGGATGGGTGGGGGTGGAGTAATGTCCATGGCAGAGTCCAGTTCTCCGTCGCACAGGTGCATTGTCCATATGCCTGTGGAAGGATGGAGCAAGGGCAGTTCAAGGTTGGACAGGGTGACAATGTGGGACAGTGGGATGACATCAGGGGGTATCTTAGGCTGGCGGGGGTCTTGCAATCCTACTCTGTCTTCTTGTGAGATCTCAGGGTCCGCTTGCAGGGTGGTTCTTCTTCTGCAGGAGGTGGGGTTCTGGTGGCCTGTCGTTGTGTGGGGGCCTCCTGTCCACTAGCGCCGGCGGAGGTGGTAGGCTGTTCCTGGCCTGGGCTAGTGACAGGGGCCCTTTGGGGTGCCACATGGTCCCGCAATGTGGTGACGATCTGGGTAAGGGCCAGGACGATGGTCCCCATTGCGGAACCAATGTTTCTCAGTTCCTCACTGAACCCCATGTACCGTTCCTCCTGCAGTTCCTGGATCTCCTGGAACCGGGCCAGTACCGTCGCCATCGTCTCCTGGGAGCGGCGGTATGCTCCCATGATGGTGGAGAGGGCCTCTTGGCGAGTCGGTTCCCCGGGCCTGTCCTCCCCCTGTCGCAGAGCAGCCCTCCCAGTTCCCCTGTGTTCCTGGGCCTCTGTCCCCTGGACGGTGTGCCCACTACCACTGCCCCCAGGTCCCTGTTGTTGTTGGGGTGGTGGGTCAACCTGGGTGCCCTGTAGTGGTGGACACACCGCTGATTTACGTGTCCTGGAGACAGAGGCATGGGCCCGCTGGGTGGGAGCTGTGCTGGTGTTCCCAGAGGGGGTTGGGTCTGGTGTAGCCTGTGGCTGTCTGTGGGGAACCGACTGTCCAGAGGTCCCCGATGGGCCGGGCTGGTCGTCTGGCTCCAGGGAGACAGACCTGCTGTCATCGCTAGGGGCCTCTTCTGGGGGTGGGATGGACATCTCTGGACCCTCCGTGGCGGTGTGGTGGCGTTCGGGTCCTGCAGGGGTATAAAGGTATGGTTATTGCTTCTGTGTGTGGCATTTCGTGTGATGGGTGGGTGTCCGTGTACCCATGTGCAGGCATTTCCTTGTGGGGGCTTTTGTGAGGGTGGCTTGTGGGGGTGATGTGTGTGTGCAGTGGGCATGCTTTGGTGATGGGTGTCCATGCTTTGTGGTCGCATGCAGGGCTTGGTGTTGGGATGGGTGGGTTGTGATGGTGAGCCTTTTGCTAGGGGTTGGTGTGATGGGGGAGGGGGTGAGGGTGGGGGTATGATTTGGCATGCAGGTGGGGTGGGGGTGGGAAGCAGTAGTGAAGATTTGCCTTACCAGAGTCCATTCCTCCGCCTACTCCTGCGAGGCCCTCAGGATGCAGGATGTGCAAGACTTCCTCCTCCCATGCGGTAAATTCTGGGGGAGTAGGTGGGGGTCCGCCGCCAGTCTTCTGCACCGCAATGTTGTGCCTTGATACCATGGAACGCACCTTCCTCCGTAGGTCGTTCCATCTCTTCCTGATGTCCTCCCGATTGCGTGGATGCTGTCCCACCGCGTTAACCCTGTCCACTATCCTTTGCCATAGCTCCATCTTCCTGGCAATTGTGGTGTGCTGCACCTGTGCCCCGAAGAGCTGGGGCTCTACACGGACTATTTCCTCCACCATGATCCTGAGTTCGGCGTCACTGAACCTGGGGTGTCTTTGGGGTGCCATGGGGTGGTGTGGTTGAGGTGTGGGGTGGCGTTTGTGGTGATGAGTGTGGTGCGTGTGGTGGTGTGTGGTGTTTGGTGCGTGGATTCTGTGTGGGTGATGGTGTTGTGTGCCTCTGTGTTGTGGGATTCTCTATTCTGTGCTCTGTCCCTAGCCTTCATCAATGATTTTGGGTCGTAGGGGCTTGTGGGTGATGTGGGTGTGTGTTTTATATTGTGGTGGGTGTGTGGGAGTGGTGTTAGTATGTGTATCAGGTGTGTGTATTTCGAACTGACCAATGTTGCTGAGTTTTCTATGTGTGTGTGTATTTTGACCGCGGCAGTGTGTACCGCCAATGGAATACCGCGTTTGAAAGACCGCCGCGTGGATTTGTGGGTCGGAATGGTATGGGCGTTTTTCTGTTGGCGTGACGGTGGAGGTTTGGTCAGCGCCATTTTTTCGCTGACCTTTGGTGTGGCGGATTTTTGTGGATGTCGGATTTTTGGCGGTTTGCCAGTTGCGGGTCAGAATGACCGTGGCGGTTTACCGCGGCCACGGCGGTGTTATGGCGGCCTTCTGGCTGGCGGTAAGCGACTTTTACCGCCGAGGTCAGAATGACCCCCTTAATTTGTTATCCATCATTTCTTGTTGGCCTACCCTGTACAGGGCACATAGCTTTTCTCATCACCGCCCTGCCCATGTGATGGCATTACTGCACAAAGCACTATGCACTTTACTCTTTTTTGTTATTTTTACTACACACAGAGACAGTGATTCCTTTGCCCTGTGCTTAGATTGTCTGGAATTAGGTCATACAAGCTAGCCTTTCGATATCTGTGTCGGTTGGGCAGTCTAGATATTATATATGCTTCTCTAAATTATATATTAAGCACTAAGCAAACCTGTTGGAAATATTGAGAATGTACCCCCAAATGTGTTAATTGCTTCAGTTTTTGCTTCTTTTTATCTCTTTTTTTATCATCTTACGTTAATTGCTTAAGCATTTTAACCGATGTTATACTATGTTATAATATCTTAAATCTGCACATAGTAATAGACTAATTAGCTGTCTTATCGCACCCAGATTTTTTGTAATTCTAGTCATGTTTCTAGCAGGGGTTACTCTATTGTTGATGTCTGTTAGATTGTTTAAATTGTGTTATCTGATTGTTCTGCACTTTTATGGTTCAACAAACCGAAATAAAGTTATTTGATGATGAGGATGCAGCTTTGGCTGTGGTAGGATGGAGGAGAGGCTATCTCCCCTTCCGTAAGTCGTGGGGAAAAAGGTAGCCACCTGAAACTTAGTGAGGGGCTAGACTACACTTCCCACAATGCACTGGACTACCTATTTCTGGGCGATCCCTCAGAGGGCCTGATGACCAGCGCTTCTTCAGTTCTGATAGGTGCTTTTTACCAGGTGGGTGCAGGGGACTAGTGCCACTAGCCCATAGGAGTCAGGTCTTGCCTTTGGCTCACAATGGGTTCCCTCTTGCTGAGGGAATAGGTGTTTGGTCTAGGCCGAGCCACAGTCGAACAGTTCCATGAAGGTTGTCTCAGTTTCAAGGTATCATGCCTTTCATTGGTGCAGATTTCTGTTATTGCCAGTGCGGGTCTCCCGTTCTCCTTTCCTTGCAAGTTGTTGCAAATCTGAGGTTCTGGTACCGGAGATGCCCCTTAAATCCTAGATTTAGTGGTATGGAGGCAAATGGCCGAAGGGCTCCTCGCTGCAGTGGCTAGTCCGCCCCTGAGGTGACCATGTTCGGTGGGATGTGTCACCTCCTCTGCCCAGAACCCTCTTTTTTGCCACTTCACAAGATGGCATAATTCTTCCTTGGTGGAACAGATGAGGCTGCTCACCATAGAAGTGTGGCTAGCAGAGGTGTAGCTAGCCTTCTGGGGGTGTTTGCCTCCTGACTAATTAATTTTCCGTCCTGCCTGGGTGCAATTATGCATGGGGGCAGGGGAATGGCTCTGTCCTCCACTGGGGACAGCCGGCTTGCATGTTAGAGATGGTGTGCCCTTTTAAGCTCAATGTGCCACTTCACTAGAGTTCCTGGGAGGGAGGGAGGTGTGACCTCCTTCCCATCCAGGCCATTGTTCTGATTCCTTGGAGTGTTCACACTTCTGCTCAGAGGGTCAGAATCCTGTCTTGGTGGCAGCAGTGGCAAGCTTGCAGCCAAAGCACAGGAAGACTGGGGTGACCTGTGGGCAACTTCTGAGGTTGCTTTCTGGATCCATGACAAGTTGAGATTCATGTCAGGGGTGAGAAGGTACGTTGTTTGATACCGAACATAACCCATATCGGAGGTACCATGTACTATGGACTTACAAGGGGGTTAAAGTTCATGCCAATTAATTTTTCTAATTCACAGTTACCAATTTAGGGAGAGAGCACTACCACTGGGACCTGGTTTACAGGCGGCTGCAGTACACTTCCGGAGTCATAACCAACAGCATCTAGAGCAAAAAATATAGGGGTGACCATCCAAAAAGTGAACTTTCCTACACTCTTCTTTTTTAAGATCTCTGTTAAACCTACATACTAGATGAACACATTTGTTTACAAGTAAGTGTTGGACTTTTTGCCTTACGCAGGGTCATCCCCAGTCTTTTTGCCTCCTTTCTCCTGGTTTTTCTGACCTCTCGCTGTTGGCTCTAGGACTCTGAGCACTTTATCACTGCTGACCGGTGCTAAAGTGCAGGTGCTCTCCCATCTAAAGTTGGTATGATTGGCTTATACCTAATTGGCATATTTAATTTACCTATAAGTCCCTTGTACAGTGGTATCTCTATACCCAGGGCCTGTAAATTAAATACTACTAGTGGGCCTGCAGCGCTGCTTGCGCCACCCACTGAAGTAGACTTTCAAACCTGTCTCAGACTGTGTGCGCAGTTTTCTACATGTGCGCCTTTTACTACATGTAAGTCACCCCTAAGGTACGCCGTAGCTAGCCCTATGGGCAGGGTGCCATGTATGTAGAAAGGCAGGACATGTGCCATATTGCATGGCCTGTCCTAGTAGTGACAAACAGCCTAACTTGGTGTCTCACTGCAGTGAGTGCTGCCTTCTCATAGGATTGCATTAGAAATGCCCTGCCTTATGTGTAAGGGGTATTGTCTGACTTATGAGGGGTAGCGTAGGTGTGTTTGATATGGTTGTGATGGTGATAATAAACGCTGCTTACTGGTGTGGGTGTCTTTTTTATTACTATCACAGAAATGCCACTTCTAGAAAGTGCGCATTTATCTGTGCTTATGACTCTGGTGTTTTGTAGCTTGACTCCAATCCACGTCTGGGCAGAGTGACAGTTGGGGCTTTGTGCATACTTTTCAGACAGCCTGTACACAGGGAGGGTGGAGGTGTCACAGAGGTGCATCTGCATACTGAATAGTCTTCCTGGGCTGAGAGAAGGGAGAGGCGGGGCACACCTGCATTTGTAAAGACTGTGCCCTGGCCTCACACAATAGGGTCTTTAAACCCCCAATGATGTTTGGAGCCTGTGCTGAAAGGAGAGAGGGGGCACTCCCAGAACCAGTTGTAACTGGCTGGAACCTCCTCTCCCTACCATTGTAAAACACTGTAAGAACTGACTATTAGTACAGGGGAATTTTCCCCACAACTTGGAGACTCATGGAATCATCTTGGAACTGGACACCAAAGGCTGAAAGGACTCACCAGGAACCGCAATGGGCTGCTGCTGCTGTGCTGACCTGTGACCTGCCTGGTCACTGTGAAGGACTTGCCACTTGCTGCCTTTCCCTTGTGCTGGCCTGTAGCTGGGCCCTCCACCTGAGGATCTTGTCTTAAGATTCTGCTCCCCAGGGGCAGGGTGCTGTGGCCCCTGACCCCTGCATCCATTTCTTCACGAGGGGTGCTTCTCCGTGGTTTCGGCTGCCATAGCGCTGATTGCAGCGCGCTTATGGAGCCTTGGGAGCTCGTAGGCTCCTTGCTGCATTGTGCCCCTTTAAATAAGATCACCGCAGCGGCCCGGGAAGCTGGAAAAACACTTGCGCACCCCATCGGGTGCAGGCGAGTGTCTGCTCGGGCCCCAGGAGGGGTCCGATCTTCTTGTGGCTTCAGGTCAGGACCAGGGGAAGGTGTGGGGAGTGCCCCCTTCCCCCTGGCCTCTGCATTAGGAGCAGGACACTCCTTTTCTGCTGTTAGGTAAAACGGGCATTATTGTGGGCCCCCCCCCTTGGTGGAAGGGCCAGTGGACGCCCGGGGGGGCCCCAGAGATCGCGGGTCCCTTGAGGGGCCTGTCATTAAACCAGAGGGGGTGCGTGGTGCCCCGCTCCTGCCCTAAGTTGTTTTTGCTGGCTTTGGCCCCCCTCGTGAGGGCTGGTTGAGGCCCTGGGGGGCCCCCAGTAATCACGGTCCCCGGAGGGGCCTGTCTATAAAAGAGAGGAGGCGCATGTCGCCCTCCTCTGACCCCAGAGTATAAGGGAGGCCCCCGTTTTGCGCATAGGAGCGCCGGGGGCCCCATTGTTCGCCTTCTAGGCACTGGAGGTGCCTTGATCCAACCAGGTACTGTTTAAAGGACCAATATAGTTGCAATCCAAAGTTCTTTCTACAGACTTTTGTTTGATTCATATATTACCTACCTGCGTTTGATGTTTTTACATATGTGTATGCAAATGTTCCTTTTATGGGCATGACTTTCTAATATGTTTCCCTAACTTGCCATATGTTTTCTAATGTTCCTACTATGGGCGTTTTATGATATTCTTATGACAAGTGTCCTAATGTGATAACGTGTTTCCTGACTACTGCTTATGTTGCAGAATATTAAGTAACCTGTGTGTTATGTGTGACTACTGATAGTTTGCAGAATAACTAATGTGTAACGTTCTGACAACTGCTAAGGTAGCAGGATAGTACTGATATGTGATGTTTGGTCTGATAATTGCCTTGTGTACAATACAGTATATTTTCATATAATCTGGTGTTGTGTTTCCTTTGTGGTGGGGATATTGCGTCACGTGTGTTGTGTGTATTGTGCAAACGCTTTACACATTGCCTCCGGGTTAAGCCTGACTGCTCGTGCCAAGCTACCAAGGGGGTGAGCAGGGGTTATCTTGGACGTGTAACACCCTCTACGCCGGGACCACAGCCAAACTCCAAAACCGCCTGCAACGCATCCAAAACGCCTCGGCCCGCCTCATCCTCGACGTACCCCGCAACAGCCACATCTCCGCACACCTGAGACACCTGCATTGGCTCCCAGTCAGCAAAAGGATCACCTTCCGTCTTCTCACCCACGCACACAAAGCCCTCCACAACAAGGGACCGGAATACCTCAACAGACGCCTCAGCTTCTACGTCCCCACCCGCCCCCTCCGCTCCGCTGGCCTCGCACTTGCTGCCGTCCCTCGCACCTGCCGCTCCACGGCGGGTGGGAGATCTTTCTCCTTCCTGGCGGCCAAGACCTGGAACTCCCTCCCCACCAGCCTCAGGACCACCCAGGACCACTCCGCTTTCCGGAGACTCCTAAAGACTTGGCTGTTCGAGCAGCGATAACCCCCCCTTTCCCCCCTAGCGCCTTGAGACCCGCACGGGTGAGTAGCGCGCTTTATAAATGTTAATGATTTGATTTGATTTGATTTGATTTAACTCCCTTGCCCTGACTAGAGTGGGTAAGTTCTGCCTGGCTGAGGTGCATACCCTAGCCAACCAGAAACCCCATTTCTAACAGTAAGTATAATTGAACAGCAGGGGTCAGCATGGCTGTGTGTCTGGTGGTGCTTTACTTATACTTTGATATGAGCATGAATGCTAATATCAATGGCCGTCCATTGCAGCCAGGAACATTTCAGTAGTATTGCAAGGGGGGCCCTCCCAGTCTCTTGCACTCAATACTCAATCAAATAGCAGCATGCTAGTGAAGATGATATACTCCTGTGAGGTGATTCAAAAGGTGAATGGCACTTTCATCAAGCAATGTCTGAAGGGGTTCACCCCAAACCCTGCTCTGTATATTCTTATTTGCTCAATGACGAAATCTGATGCTGG
The DNA here is from genome assembly GCF_031143425.1 of Pleurodeles waltl. Classification (NCBI taxonomy): domain Eukaryota; kingdom Metazoa; phylum Chordata; class Amphibia; order Caudata; family Salamandridae; genus Pleurodeles; species Pleurodeles waltl. The sequence goes on along the minus strand of NC_090447.1, from coordinate 86,690,558 downwards.
GGCACATCTAAAATGGCATTTGGGACATTTCAAACTGTTTACATTCCACTTCCCCTCTAGTTCTGCCTACACTTGGTACCTTTGCTTGTATTCTGGACTTTAGACATTGAGCATCTTGAAATAATATAAACTTTCACTGAATATAGTCAATTGCTCATTCTGTAGCTCAGCGGCATCCAGTATTATGAGGTGCTCTTTCATGCATGTTTCAAACATTCCAGAGAGGAATTCATTCATGGGAGAGGCAAAAAAGATGAGGGATGATTATAAAAGAAAGTTATAAATGTGTACCCACAGATATGTCTATGGGCACAAATGTGTTTAGATGTATTCATCAATAGTTTGAATTCCATTTTCACCTCAGAAAATATGCATATGTCTATCTCCGCTGGGAAAATTGGCTGAGCAGGTGCCCTCCTTAAATGGTTATTCTTAGAAACCCCCCTTCCTTTACACAACTAAGCAACTTTGGAGGTGTGCATACTTAGAAATAGATTTACTAATGGCCTTGTAACATTTCAAATGGATAACAGAGGAGTTTCTTAATAACCTCAAACATCTGTAGTTGGGCACAAGTTCATAGTCCATTCCAGCAGTGCATAGCCATAGCTCTGGAAGTAGATTTATTTAGGCTTGGGAGTCATTTTTATTACGCAGCAATAATTGAAGTAATTTTGTTAGTTTCGTGTTATTCTTTGACATGGAGTTAACGAAAATAACACAATTACACCCACTTGCAGTATTAAAAGTAATTTGGAGGAATAAATCCTGCTTGAAGAGCATTTTTACCAAGCATGAGCAGCTGCTTGTGCTGCAGTTTATGTTCTTTTGCATTTTTGATGCAAGAGTGCATTTTATGCTAAGAAAAGTGCATTCACTGTTGGGAGTAAATTGGGAGGAATATTTTACGCCAAGTGCACCTTCATGAAGCACGAGGTCCTGCTTGCGCTCGCTATTCATATTATGTTGTATTCAGCATTATTCCATAGTGCAAAATACATCCTAGTGTTTCGAGCACCAGGGGGCATTTGTGCGGTAAGGTACTAGCATAAATGCAGAATTACTCTTCTCACATAATCACATGGAATATTTTGGGAGTTTTTGCATGATTACGCTACACAGAACTATGCAGTCCCCTGGGTTATTTTCTCATCTCTATCACTATATACGTCAGCCTATGAGGATCGTAACCAGGCTCAGACCTGTTACAGTTGCAATTTAAGCATATACTTTGGAAAAAGAGTGCAGAATCAAACTAATTAGACTAGGGAGATGATAAACATATTGAGCTTCCTTCTGAAAGCATCCTTGATATCTTTGTTTCTCAGGGTATATATCATGGGATTGAGCATGGGTGTCAATGCAGAATACAGAATAGCAATGAGTGAGTCTACCTCAGAAACAACAGATGCAGCAGGGCGTATGTACATGAAAATGATTGGCAAGTAAAACATATTCACAACAATTAAATGCGAAGCACAGGTAGAAAATGTTTTTTTTCTACCCCCCGGTGAACTAATTTTCAGAATTGACAACATAATTTTTAAGTAAGAAACTAGAATCAGACAAAATGATGAGATTATTCCGAAGAAACTAATGGAGGAACCTATGGCTACGTTGAGGGAAGTGTCAGCACAGGCCAGATGAAGCAGGGGTGGGTGGTCGCAGTAGTAATGATGAATCACATTGGGCCCACAGAAGGGCAGTCTTGAGGCTAAAATTGGTAGTATCGAGAGCGGGAGGAATCCCCCAATCCAGGAAAAAAGAGCAAGCTGAATACAAAGTTTTCTAGTCATGTGTGTGCCATATTGGAGAGGCTGGCATATAGCATAATATCGATCAAAAGACATCACTGCCAACAGGACACATTCTGCAGCACATAGAGAATTAAAGATGTACATTTGCAAGAAACAGTCACTAAAGGAAATGGAGTTGCTGTTCATCAGAAACTTGGCCAACATTTTTGGCACAGTCACTGTGGAGAAGCTCAGATCCAAGAAGGAAAGGTGACTGACAAAGAAGTACATGGGGGTTTGAAGTTTATGATCAAGGCTTGTGAGAAGAAATACTATTCCATTACCTGTTACAGTGAGAAGGTAGATGGGGAGAAAAATCCCAAAGAGCAAACCATGAAAATTCTGCAGACTTGGAAAGCCAAATAAGATGAACTCAGTTACTGAGACATTAGTTTGTTGGTAGGCTTTCCTTACTTCCATTTCTTTGTAAGTGGCATCTGAAACAGAACCATGTTAGTCACATATAAAAGATTCATTTTCTATTATTAAGATGACAATGATGAGCATTTGCTGAAGGTAGAATGATATCCTGATTCTACTCTGTACCTCATTTCATATGCCCACTCTTCAGTAGTAGTTTGGTGTATCTAAATGGTGCCCTCAATACGTGTTACTGATTAAATATTGGCTCAGTCTTGTTTTACATACAGCTATCAAAAACATGCCGGAGGATCTTGACAAGTCTCAATTATCTACATTGTTAATAAGTACTTTAGACTTTGACCAAATCTGATATTTTTAGAAAATCTTTCCAACATTGGGATCATAACAATGCTTGTTACAGTTTAACAACACAAAGCTGAAAAAAACAGTGCAAATAACTGCCTTGCAGGAACCTGCCACAATATCTATGATTTGCAGGAGAAATGTCCAATAAAAATACTTTGTTCTGGCAAAATAAATTTGTTTTGATGGGCAATTGTAGGTGACAGAATGAAAAATACTTATGTGAAGACTTTGCAAAGATTTTGCAGAGTGTTTGATTCATGTAAATGGCACACTTTAGTGGTTGACAGACGGCATAATAGCGATCGAAGGACATCACTGTCAAGAGGAGACATTCTGTGGATCCCAAAGAAAAAAACATAGACATCTTGAAGATGCATACAGTAATGGAAATGGTTTTGATGTTCATCAGAAAGTTGGCCAGCATTTTTGGCTTGGTTAATGTAGAGAAACTGAGATCCAGGAAGAAGAGGTGACTGATGAAGAAGTACACTAGGATTTGAAGCTCATGATCGAGGATAGTAAGAAGAAATATAATGGAATTACCTGTGGCAGTGAGTAAATAGAGGGGGAAAAAGATCCAGAAGAGAAAGATCTGAAAGCCCAGCAGACTTGGAAAACCAAATAGATTCAACTCAGTTACTGAGCCACTGATATGATTCTGAAGTTTCTTGTTTTCCATATTTTTTGTGAGTAGCATCTGAAACAGAAATTCAGTAGTAGTCACCAACCCCACAAAAGTTTCAAAACATTTTGGGAGGATTCTAAATATTACCATTTTAGATCTTTTGATTTTAATGAATATGCTCCTCATTATAGCAAATGGCAGAGTATAGTGAGCAAAGAATCGAATAGCTATCCTGCCTCTTACTTCCTTACAGTTTCCTTAATACAAATCTACAGATAAAAGATCAAATGTGTGTTTATATACAAGAATTTCCTTATAAGCACTTTGCATGCAAAGTCTTGAAAAGTGTTATCTAAATTTTACATAATTACCATTGAGTTCTCCAGTGGCTTTGGCAATGCCACATGAAACCATCCACTTTACCTTTTCCTCAGTGTAAATGGGTATGCCCAGACAAAGGTAATGTGGTCACTGTGCCACACACTAATGAGACCAAACTGCACAAACTGGCACATGGTTTGCTTGTGTTTCCAGTAAGAGGGAACCTGGCCTGGTGGTTCAGGCTCCCCTGACCTTATTAGAGTAGGTCAAGGCTGATCTGCATATGCCTTGTTTCTGTCTGGAGTGGCATAGTGGCCAAAACACAATAGTTTACAATAAGCAATTGCCAGAAGTTGAGACTTCTGATGATATTTAACAACCATCTTTGAGTTTTCTTCAAAACTGCCCTTTGGAATCAGCTAAAATGTTGCAATTGCACAAGGAATTGTCACGCTTCAACACAAAACATGACCCATGTTATTTTTTACACTGCCCTTAGTTTGAGGATCCTAGATTCTTCCAGTTTGGAACTTGTTAGGCTAACTGTCTCTGCTTCACATATGACTTTTCCTCAGTAAAAGCCAGCAATCTAGTACAACAAAATGTGGGTCAAATATGACTTAATGGATAAATTAGTTTTAGATTTCTTATTGGGCTTTGATAGGATCAACCATACTACGTTATGGTGGAAAATGAACAATCTGAGAATAACTAATGTTTGAAATTGGGTTTCGGGTTGGCAGAGGTATGTATCCTGTCCAAGCAGGAACCACAATAGCTAGGATAGGTCACAAGCCCACCCTTGGTTAACATGTGCTCACCCTGTGAGTAGTTTGGCACAGAGCAGTCAGGTGTAACTTAAGAGGCAATGTATAAAGTATTTGTGCAAAACTTCAAACAGTAACACATAGTGAAAATACCACAAAAATACTCTACATCATGTTAGAGTAGTAGAGAATAACTTTATAAACAAAACAAGATCAAAACAACAAAAATCCAATCACTAGAAATTCAGCATGAATTTGTAAAGATTAAAAGCAAAAATAGTGCTTACGAGCAGTAGAGCCCACAGAGCAACAGTTCCTTGATACTGGTTGCAAACAACAGAATATGGGGTGCAGCCGAGATATGCGTTGGTGATCCACACTCAGTTGGGGCATTGCACCAGGTCCTCCATGCACCTGCAGTGATGCATCAGGTCAGTGAGTGAAGCACTGGTTCCAAAGTGCAGTGACTCCGACTGAGATGTGCTGGGAATCTCCACGCTGTAGAGGTCAAGTATCAATGTACTCCACACAGATGTAGCAATACTTTGGTTCTGAACTGGTGATTCCGGAGGCGCTTCTGCGGTTCTGAGTGCAATGTGGTGATGCATCATTTTTTAACGGTTCAGTCATGTCAATGTGAGGTTTCTGTCAGTTGCAGCATTTTATACTCACTTCCAAAGGCCCAAGAATGGGTTGGCACCACTTGACAGAGCAAGACCTGCATCAAGCAAAGTCCAGGTGATGTTTGTATGTTGAAGAGAAGTCTTAGAGACTTCAGAACTGTAGGAAAGCCAACAAGCCCTTGTTTAAGATTTAAGAGGCCCTAGCGCCACCTTAGCACCTCCATAGCATAATTTTTTTGACGTTAAGGTGGCACTAAAGTGGCTTTTTACACGTGCCATATTTAAAAAGTGGAGCAATGCATGCATTGCGCCATTTTCTAAACCCTTGCACCACATTATGCCTGACACATGCATAATGTATGCAAAGGAGGGTGTTCCCCTGTTAGTGGGGGGCAAAAAAATGATGCAAGGAAATCTAAGAGATTTCCTTGTGCCATTTGTTTTGGCACTTTTAACGCCTGCTCAGAGAATACAAAAGGCCCCAGTGTACTCTGCAGGAGTAGCGCCAGCATTTTGGCGCTACTCCTGCAGAGTACATCAATAGGGTCAGGAATTCAGACGCTATTGCCCCGTACCCTGCGCCATGGTGTACCGTATTTTAAAAACGGCGCACACATGGTGGCAGTAGGAGGGCGCTAAGGGTGCAAGGAAAGGCCTGCTGTACTGGGTGCAGTGCCACTTTTCTTAAATCAGTCCCTTAGGTTCTGGGATGTAGAGATTGCAGGCCCAGTTCTTTTCACTCCCAGCCAAAAGGTATCAGGCATCAACCCAACACAGTAAAGCAGTTCAGCAATGTGGCAGTCCCTCCAGCAGCACAACAGTCCTTCTTTCTACTAGAATGTTATCAGATCCAGAGATGTTCTGAGTTGGCGGTGTCAGAGGTCCAGAACTTATACCCAGTTAGGGCTTTTAAGTGGGGGGGACTTCAGTGAGTTGCTTATGAAGTGCACAAGTCCCTTCTCTTCTACCCTATCTATAGAGTAACTACAGGGGGCTATGCAGCCCTTTGTGTGGGGATAGGACCCAACCCTTTCAAGTGTAAGTGTCAGTTCTTCGCTTCCATCCTGCCCAGGATGGCCCATCAATGTTAATGGCCCATCAGTCAAACCTAAACTCCCTTCGCATGTGGCTGTCTGGAGGGTGTGCACAAGTCCAGCTGTCACCCCACCCCAGGCTAATATTAAAGACAGGCAGGAGGCACCAGATGGTTAAAGTAAGAAAATGTAGAACTTTCTAAAAGTGGCATTTTCTGAATTACAATTTAAAATTCGACTTCACCATAAGTTGTAATTTTAAATTGTGATTACAGAGACACTAAATTTGGGGGCATCACTTCTTCCAATTGGAAAGGACAAGTATAAACTGTAATAAGGCAACCCCAATATTAGCCTATGGGAGAGATAGGCTTTGCAATATTGAAAAACAAAGTTAAAAGTATTTAACTATGAGGGCATGTAAAACTTAAAAGTACATGTCCTACTTTTTAAATACACTGCACCATGGCCATGGGTTGTCCGGGGCATACCTTAGGAGTGACATATATGTGATAAAAAGGAAGGTTTGGGCCTGTAAAGTAGGTTAACTTGCCAGGTCGACATGGCACTTTAAAACTGCACTCACAGACTCTGCAGTGGCAGACCTTAGACATGTTACAAGTGCTGCTTAACTGAGTGGCACAATTAGTGCTGCAGGCCCACTAGTAACCTTTAATGTAGAGGCCCTGGGCACATGCAGTGCACTTTACTAGGGACTGATAAGTAAATTAACTTTGTTGTGAAAAAGCCAATGTTACCTTGTTTTAAGTAAAGAGCACATGCACTTTAGCACTGGCTAGTAGTAGTAAAGTGCCCGGAATTATAAAGACAGCAAAAATGAAGTCAGCAAAAACAGTAAAATCAGGAGGTCTGAAGGCAAAGATTCACAGGAAACCACACCAAAGATGCCAGGTCTAATACCTACAGACCAGTTGAAATTAACAATAGCTCTAAATACAGATATAAGGATTCAGACACTGGTAGAATCTCAAAAAAATCTAAAATTTAAAATCACAATGACCTCAGACAAGGCTGTTTAAAGGTTTTCCTTCTGTCCTATCTGAGTGCCCCCCAGGCCTCTCTATCCAAAGCAAGCATTTTAACATCTGTACAAGGAAACATAACTATTTGTTTACTCCTTCGTGCAAATGATAAAAAGTTCTATTCCACACTACCGCTGGTGTTAGTTTTGCCAATGCAGGTCTGTTCCATGCTTTCTGTGCCCTTTTTGTGTTTCATGCTTCCAGGGGTGCAAATTGTGGGGTTCCATGTATTCAGTGATGTAGTGGGTGAGCATCCCAATCAAGACTTCTCAGTGTTCAGTAAAAGGGATATCAACTCCTGGTAAAAGTTTGCATGAGAAGCTGTTTGTGTCAAAATTAGAGCTCCACTAAAATGACACGTCCCAAATGCATCACATATACTACTAAAATGAGTATAACAAACACCAGGATGAATATAGCAAGCCCAAGACAAATATCATACCTGGCAGAATCAATATACTATGTAGCCGAATTATATATGATATTGAGCAGCATCAATACACCACTTAGTGAATGATATGATTAATACATATATTAAACAGTTCGCAGATTTGAAGCATGAGCCGTGAACGAGGTAATGTTATCCTATGAGAGGAAAAGACGTGTACTGCATAAGTATACTTGCATATGGTTGTAGAAGGTATCCTTTAGGACTTAAGGTGCTGGGGGGCCAAGGTCCAAACTACCACCAGCAGTACAGGTTTACCCACTCTGGTGTGTCTGGGTGCAGAGCTGCTGGTTGCATTGGTAGCCTCGAGGGCTACAGCAGTAGAAGTATAAAGGGAACTGTCAATACAACAGAGTCTGCAAAGGGAGATTTGGGGAGAAGTCCGGCAGAACCCAACATGGGGCTCAGCTGTGGGGTGCTCATAGGCTAAGAGAACGGAGGCATAGGTCTTGTTCTCAGGCTTGGGTGCTCAGGTGCAGAGGTGCTGGCTGGCCACATAGAGTTGGAGGCTCCCTTGGTTCTCGGTCAACCTGCAGTGGGAGAAAAAATAAAACAGCAGGACCACTCTGGATGTGGACATTATCTGTCTTGAAGTCCCTCGACATATGTTTTGGTGGCGGTGGTGTTTGGACTGAGCACAAACAAGGCTTGGTGGGATGGGCATAAGTGCCCGGGTAGTCAGGGTACTGGTGCAGGGGGGCTCCTGAATGTTCAGTAATCTCGAAGCTCACCAGAGAGAAGGGGCTGACCTCCTAGAGCCTCAAACACCTTCTTCTGTCATGCTGCTCCTTCTATGGGCCCTATGGCCAACAACAAGTACTCCTGGACAGATGCAGTCAATGCCTGTAGATACCGGGGGATGGCTCCACCACCCCAAGAGAGATGCTGCTTGGTTGTTGAAGCACTGGACAGTCCTCCACAGCTTTATGAGGATGCACAGCGTTTGAACGAGTCGGGTCAATGTAATTGTCGAGGTTCCAGCAGCAGGGCAGGGTTTGATGCCAAGTGGTGGTTAAGTCCTCTGTTCTTGCACTGAATGCTCTTCTTTTGTCCTTCTTCGGTTCCCAGGAGGCAAATCTGAATTCCTGATGTCAGGGGGACCCCTAAATACTAAATTTAGGGGCATTTAGGGTATTGTAGAATTAAAGCCAATGGGCTACTTACCCCTGGATGACTACACCCTCTACATGACCCCTCCTGTGGAGAGTAGGCATGTTCCTGACCCAGAGTTCCTAGTTTCACCATAAAGCAGTCGGTGAAACCCTTCCTCAGCTGTGCACTTCAGGTAGCCACCCTTAATGGTGTGGCTAGCCTAGAGGTACAACACACCTGCTGAATATCTAGCTCAGGGCAGAGGGTGGGGAAAGCCAAGGTCACATATCAAGGGTGACAGAGGCTTTTAGGCCTATGGGCTTGATATGCTAAATTCACTAGCTATCCTGCTGGATAAGGTGTGATCACCTTCTTCTGGAGCAGGCATTGTTTCTGGCCTCTGCGAGTGTGGGCTCTCACCTGCAGGGGGTCAGAAACTTGTCTATGGTAGCAAGATGGTCAATACCAGTCAGCCAGCTTACTAAGGGACTACTAGGTTTACAGGGGCATCTCTAAGATGCCCTGTGGGTGCATGTCATAATAAATCTGATACTGGCATAAGTCTGCATTAATTAAGACGAGGTGTTTGATACCAAATACCAGTATTTTCAGTGAAGGCATAAAGTAGCTTTGTGACTTGTAATGACCAGTGCCCAGTACATATCCTCAAATGGCTTCCTGAACACTTGCAAAGCCTAGCAATGGAACTAGGCATCACAGGTGCACGTCTGTTCATGCAGATGTGCCCTCACATGTAATATAATGCACCCTGCCTTATGGCTCTTTAGGCCTGCTGTAGGGGTGACTTACATATATTACATGCAGTGGGTGTGGCATTGTGCACAGTGCAATGTTGTGTTTTTTTTTTAATGGTTTGCAGCTTTTCACACATTCTGCAATAACAGTCTGCATATGTTTGAGTGTGCGTCCCTTAGGGTGGTATAATAGGTGCTGCAGTGCTTAGGGTCCCTCTTTCGTACCCAGGCCCTAGGTACCAGGGGTACCAATTACTAGGGACTTACAGGGATGCTAAAGTCTTTGCCAATTGTGTTACAACTAGAGAATTGCCTTGTTTTAAGGAAAGGGCACTGGCACTGGGGGCCTAGTTAGCAGGGACCCAGTGCACTTCCAGTCAAAAAGCATCAGTACAAGGCAAAAGGTGGGGGTGACCATGTCAAAAATGGCACTTTCCTACAACATCTATCCCAGTTATGATATAGCCTAGGGGAGAAATGGGAGCCCTGATGAGTGAGACTTGCTGGGAACTGAGTGAAGAGAAGTTGGTGGATTGAGAGGGAGCGTTGGTGCTCCAGTTCAGCTTGTGGCATGTCAGTTGGGCTCCAGACAACATCTGCACCTCAAGACTCCCTAACACAAGTGACTGTGAATGGAAGCTAAATGCCATGGCATGCCCTTATTTGCCAATTTGTGGTATGGTGTCATGAATCCCTGTCTGTCTCTGGCCATTCATTGGGCTGAGGTTGCTTGGACAGCTGCTACCATGCATCACGTAGCCCAATTTGACTCCGTCCCTACACCCTCTTCCACACTTAAGTTTAGATGTCTGGCCTCTGCTATATTGTTCACTTAAATGATGCCCTTGCTTTTCAATGCTGTAGCTCTGCCATGTCACCAATGCTGCCAGGAGTTTTTGAAAGTGGTGGCTGGGAAGCAGAACTGGCATCGGAATTAAACAGGAAGGCACAGAGTCTCAAAAGTGTGGTCTTCAAGCTCCATACAATGCTCTTGTATTCCCTGGTCATGTTATCCATAGCATGGACCGACTCAGGAGCAGGTACAGGTGCTTCTTTTTTCTTTGCGGCAGAGTCTGCATTGCATGACTGACATTTTGCTGACTCCTTCATAAGGGGCACATGTTGGGAGTCTTCTCACCATCCTGGCTCACTTACAACTCTTTTTCGACTGTCAGACATCTGGGAAACATCTCCTATAATTGTGCTTCTAAGGGCAGATTGGTGGGACCAGAAGCAGGGTCCATTGATGTGTTTATACCTGAAGCAAAGTGATAGGAATAGTGGCAGTTGCAGCACTTGTGGTGGGAACTGAAGTGCCCCTACCTACAACAGAGTTTCGTCCGTGGTAGTTTTCTAGCCACATTTGCAAAGTGTTGCAAAGTCTATGTGACACTGGTCCTCCTGTCCATAGGTGCCATACTATACTTAGGGCCATATTTACAAGGCCCATGATGCTGGCCGGCTGCGCCACTTGGAAAAGGCAGAAATGTGCTGGATCTACAAGATAGGGTGCATTTCTGTACTCTCCCCTGCGCTGGCTCACAAATTGCTGCCATGCGCCAACGTAGGCACTCTTGCATCATGGTGCAAGGGTGCCTGCGTTGTGGGGGATGATTTTTTAATCAATGGAGACAATCCCCTCCTTCTATGTGTGCTGCAGTGCTGAGGAAAAATCGGGGAGAAATAATGTTATTTCTCCCCATTGTACCACTCTTACACCACCCCTGGGGAGGTGAGGTGTAGGCTTTTGATGCATTTCCAGGTTTACAAAACCTTGTAAATCTGGCAATGCATCAATATCCGGGGGTGTTCCCATGCAACACCCATGGAAACGTCTCCCTGGCACAAAGTAAGGTGCCCTACTCTATCTGTGAAGCCTGTGCCACATGTGCATCACAAAAAACAAGGAAAACAGGTGGCGCAGGTTTCTTGTGAATATGGGTCTTAGTATTTGGAGCACTTTTCTCAACTCCGTGTGTGCTGGCATATTCAACATTCTGCACTTCTGTGATGTGTGATTGCAGGGCTGTCTTTAGCACTGGTGGTGCTCAGTGCGACAATGTTTTAGGATCCCCCCAATGACCACTTCGGCCACAGATTCACACAATACCTCTATTTAAGAGTGCCCCATAAGCACTCTCTCTCAGATGCATTTATTTAGTTTTATAGAGCCACTCATACAACTGTAGAGCGTCAGAGCACTTCACATTGCACACACATTACACAGAGACAGTCAGTCATAGGTGTGTAAATCAGTATAGAAATGTTACACAAGAAAGAGAACTACAAAGTGTAGGAGTCACATCTCATCCATACTGATAGGCTGTATAGTTTGAGTGCTTGGTCTGGTGAAACACAAACTCAGAATTTGAAGAGTAACACCACGGTTGGGGGTCTAAAAAAAAAGAATTGATTTCTAAGCAAATTAACCCGTTTTTGGAAAATTAGGGTAATGAAAGATTGGGGATAAATCATAGCCCTCTAATCTATACCTTGAGGTATGAATGCAGTTCTTTTTTGTGACACTTAATAGCTTACTGTTCCTTATTGGGATTTTAAATTATAAACTATAAAATAGCAACCCACTGACCCATTTGCAGCATTTGCACTTTGTGATCTGCATGGTGCACGTTCTTTGCAGCAGGCATATTACCACTTTGTGCTACCTTAAAACGTCCACTAGAGAAAACTCCAATCTCTCTCCTGGCAGAACATTAATCACCAGAGTTATCTTGATATATTTATTGTTGCCTGAAAATTACTGGAAGCAAGGAACGCTCCAGCAGGTGCTTTTAAAATCATAATATATCTGCAAACACGGCGCCCCCACCAAAAGTCACCAACCGGTGCAATGGCACCGGTCACACAGCCCTAGAGCCGGCCCTGTGTGATTGGTTTATCTCTAGGTCCCATTACTAATCAGATTATGTGTTTGAGTGTGTGTATGTATGCCTGTGTTTTAGAAACAGCAGCTGGGATAAATGAATGCCCCTAATTGTCATCAGATTGTCATGGATGAAAAGCCAGAATCAGTTTAGTTTAGTTTAATAGATTTATAAAGCGCATGGCTACCCAAAGGCCTCCCAGCGCTAAAAAAGAGGACAGAGGAACCACAGTGGGATTTTATGATAGAAAAAGTAAAGTCTTCAATTTACTTCGAAAGGAGTTCGGAATTGTCCATTCGGAGTGCCAGGGGGAGGGAGTTCCATAGGTTAGCTGCTCTAAATGTGAAGGACCTAACTCCCCATCTTACTTTCTTAACACAGCAGGTTTTAATTGGAGCAACAGATGAGGATCTAAGGGATCTCTGGGGAGTGTAAAGTGTGATAATTCGCTTGATTGTGTGATCAAACGTTTGTTCCTTGGTTATTAACCCTCCCACATCACTAAATATGTTGTCAAGCGTCCTCACACCTTTGCTTTGCCCACATACCTAAAACTACTCAGATTCCATTGACCTAACCTCGTTCCATAGTCTCTGTGTTCTAAGTTCCTGATGCTGCACTTCCATAGGGCAGAGGGTGCCTGTATACTATGCATATGTACCCCACATCCCCTATTGCCTGGCGTGTGCTCCAGTCTGTTTGTTCTCACGCCCATGTTTGTACAAATAGCAGACGTAGCGGGATGCACAGAGTCACAGGGTTGCAGTAAACGGGTGTGGTAATACCTTACCAGGACTTTACTGGATGTCATTTCCATAACCAATAGGTAGAATTACACATTTTTCCCAGCTGTCAAGGTACTGGAATTAACAGGCCTGGTACTGCATCTGCTACAACCGGGTGCATACTGGGCCCAGTGACTCGAGATCTGAAAATTACAGTTCGTGAAATACTTGTTCTGGTATTACAGGGACCAACATTACCATGCATTCATAGAAAAGTATCAGATAAAGGAAATATTACACCAGAAGGGTAGTCAAGAGCACATAACGGCTTCCTGGAGAGGAGAGACATTTGTCACAACAGGCAAAACTCTTTATACCTTTTCTAGCGCTGGAGCAAAAAACACAGCCATTTTGTGAAATCTGGAAAGATGTTGCACTGAGGAACAGGTGCCATCCTCTATCTACTGCAGGCATCAAGTCAATCATACCACCTAAAAGACCATCGTGGCCTCATTAAGGGTCAGGCATTTTCTGAGTGTGAGCTCATGGTACACGCTGAGGAAGTCATCAGGAAGGAGCTGTATCTCATGAGACACCTCATGACCAAAACTAGTGGGGAAATGTGGGCCACACTGTGGCAGACGTCCCGGATTTGCCCGGACAGTCCCACTTTGCCCATGAAACTTCCATTATTCATTATGAAGATGGTAAGGCAGTGCTTAATTTGTGCTTGTTGTTTCCGGTGCTGAGCATCAGCACTTTTTTTGAGGACCGGGTCTTATTCTTCTGCCTGAAGCATTTGCTGCGAACAAAAGACACATATAGGAAAGACGGAGCAAGAGAAAAACGAAAAAGTGTCACAAAGGGAGAAAACAGAAAGCTGCAAGAGTGAGCTGAAGGGGATGGGAGTGGCTTTATATGGATTGAAGAGGCCCGAGATGGCTTCAGGATTATGCTGCCTCAGTATTCCGTGTTCCCACATTTAACTGCAGCAGCTGTGGGTTTAAGAGGAGGGCTTTGGGCACCGGCAGCTTTGTATTTACAAATTAAGCACTGTGGTAAGGCACCCAACCACCTCTCTCACTCCAAATATCGCTGACGCGTTTCGACCTCAAACGGTCTGGGAATGTCTTGTTGGTGAGGTCATCATCAGGGCCACATCCTTTCGACAATACTTTGACAAGTATATCCGCCGTACTACCACAGGTATGGAGTCGCTGTGCCGCAAAGATGGAACAACATGTGAACTGAAAGCCTGGAGGGAAGTTGACACCTTTTTTCAAATGTATTTCCTGTCTCACAGCAGAGTTTTAGGGACTTTATTTTAATGTCAACATTACCTAACTCTACGGTGTAGGGGTAGCATTTTAATGTATTCTCCTGACTGAATATTTTCTGTATGCTTCTTTAGTGCTTTGTATTGATGTCTTCATTTTGGTTATTGAATGTATCTTTTTGATACTGTTGTGTGTAACTTGAGGTTTAAAGGTGTCCATAACAATAAGAGCCTTGTGTGATTGAAATTATATATACATTATACAGTACACACAGGACTTATGAACTGTTTCATTTATTTGGGTAAAAAAAATAATCAATAGCCAACGAAGGCTTTTTCTGTTGACATATGGTTCTTACTTTGATCCCTCCTCCATTTAGGCTTAACAGGGTCAACCCCTTTCTCCAGTTTCTTAGAATTTGTGACATGGCAGAAATGCAGCGCCAAGAGGCGAAATCAACAATCAGGCATAAAATACAGCAGAAGCCGAACATTCTTACTCAAAGGATGCTACTTCAGCGCCTCCTCAGGGGTCGTAAGCGGTTGTAAATACAATTACAATCACTGGGCACGAATCAACACGAACACCCTTAAAAGGTGACATCTACTAAATAGTCAGACCGGGTTTTAGATTAAGAACTATGGAGCACTAGAAGCAGGCAAACAAGTGGGAATGCACTGACTTCCTCCAGAAACCAGCACATTGTATGTGTGCTGCAGTGCACATCACACATTCAATGTGTCTGGCCTTTCGATGTTTGTCTACTCATAGGACATTTTACTGCAGGGTATTCTACCAGTTCAAATCTTATGCTAGGCTCGCACGCGCACCGCTGCGCCATCTTGCATTCGTGCATAGCACAAGACAGCCTTCTTCTGCACAAGGGTTGACACCAACAACAGGTCCAGCTGTGTTTTCTTCTTGGAAAGCATTGCAACAAACTTGGTGCTGGGGTACACTGAGTGAAAACTTGATCAACCTTGGCCTTTGCGTTTGAGGTCAGCACAAACTGTGACATTATACACGATTTTTCCTGCTCAGTTTTCTCCATGCATTACCTCCAACTGTTTATATGGGGAAACGTGTCATAAATAGGCAACATGCAGTTTAAATTGTTAAAATAAAAAATGCATGCTAGTCCCCATTTCAGTATCCACAATAGGCAATGTTTTGGGATTACATACAACATGCGACATTTGCACTGTCACTGGGTGGCACAATCGCAATTCCTTTGTCATAAATGTGTTTCTTTTTGTTTTCTTTTAAACGTTAGTTCATTAGCTAGTATGTTGCTTGTCCTGCTATATCTCGTCTCATTTTCTTTAGGATCATCTTATTTTAAGCTCTCTTTTACTGCACATTGTTTGTGCCTATTTATAAAGAGAAACAGTCTCAGTTCAATCAAAACCGTGGAGCCATAATGTGATTATACAGGAGTCTTGCTTGTGATATTTTAATATTAATCGTCTACCCAATGCCACACTCTCGAGATTTTTATAGGGTATGATTGTGATTGTGTTAGGCGTCTATAAATGTTTCTTAGGTTTGTTCATTTTTTCATATATTAGGGGACAGATTTATGATACGTTGTGCTGCACCTAGTGCAGCACCACTTTTCTTGCGCCCCTTAGTTCCCCCTTCACGCCACCATGTGTTTACGGTGCACCTTGACAATAGTCAGGGGTACTATCGTCATCATTTTTTATGCTAGTCCGGCGCTTTGCAGCATTAGCATCAATGATTTTGACTATAATCCTGCAAAGCACCCAAGCACCCAGAGGCCCAATGAAAACAATGGGAGCCTCCCTTTAACGAATGCTCCTAGCAGGTGTTAAAAATACTGCTAAAAATGACGCAAAGAAATCTCTTAGATTTATTTGTGCCATTTTTTCGCCCCCCTCGTAGCCCCGGAATGCCACCCTTGCATAAATTATTCCTGGCGCATGAATAATGTGGCGCAAGGGGTTACAAACTAGCGCAATGCAAGCATTTTGCCACTTTGTAAATATGGCACAGCGTTTATGGTCTTTCAACACCACATTAGTGCAAAAAAATTGACGCTAATGTGGTATTGGAATGGCTCTAGGCCCTCTTAAATCTAGGCCCAGATGTTTTGTGTATGTTTCATTGAATAATGATATGAATGCACATCTAGCTTGCCTCTTTTTACAGTGGTATAAATGAGAGATGCTAATAGCACTAGGTGTCAGGATAATTAAATTTTCAACCTCAAAGGACTGAACGTTGAGAGCCCATTCTCAAGATTTCATCTCCTGATGTGCATGTCACCACAACAAATGTCAAGACATAGTGCATAACTCTCTGAGCAGTCATATTTTTTTATTTGGTGCAAATCATATCCTGAAGGTGGATTGGGGTGCAGTGCAATCAAAGTGGCATACAAAGAAATAGTAAAACCACACTGCATTTTCAAAGATTGACATCAGGCATATGATCATGATAGATTTATTCAATGTACAACTCATTTTTTAATGATACCCAATGTCATGGTTACAGGATTTACATCTTAGTCATTCTTTGTTCACTAATCATGAATCCATATACATGAGGTCTTTGGGGTGTCTACTGAATCCCTTATTCCAGGCCAACCACCCCAACTACTAATATCAAAAATGCATTTTTCGGAGGGAAAGTCTCGGATGGACAAATCTTAAATTATATCCACATTTCCCAGCAGGAATTTGGAAATTCACCCACACACAATTACCTTTAGCTAATGTTTTGTTAATACAAGTGAACAAGGGAAATTCTGCAATGTTTAATGCATAACCAACTGGTTTGATGTTGGTGATATCCTTGAAACACATGGGATAAGGAAAATCTGTTCACAAGTAGATATTGTGGGGACACTGAATCAAAGAACAATGTCTATTTATTCTAATATGTCATTGTTCATACTTACTTGTGAGTGAATGTTGTGGAGCTGTAGGCAGGTTAGACAGGCATCTCCAGTAAATGCAGTAATAGACATTCGAACACGCAGCTTTATCAAGAGGGAGGGGTGGTACAGATCCTTCAGTTCCTGTACCCTGCCTCCACTAGCTCTATTTTATCACCAGGTTTTATAGACATGTCTGCTGATCTAATGGGAATTTCGCTGTGCACATATAATGAGCCATGGTCTGAAATAACAATCTCCCAACACCTGTGCCCGCCCCATAAACAGAATTCATTTACAGAATGACACATCTTCCAATATTTACAGACTGATAGTCTACTGAGCACAATCTAAAAGATAATTAGTGAAGAGCTGCAGCATTTCACAACAGACACATGCTATTTCATGGGTATTGGCTCACATATCGGACACAGTAATGAAACAATGTTGCCTTCAGATAAACACTTGGCCAAAAGACAAAGTGATTGTTGGAAATTCTTGACTTAATTTGAGCCATCAGGGACTCCTCCGGGTAGCACCCCATTCCACATTTGTTTGGTGTCTCTATGGCAATCCAGAAAGAGGCTACTGATATAACAATCTGCTTTGAGCCCGCAGTAAAAGGAGTAGCCCAATCTGAAGTGTTCGACCTTGCCCTCTGAATAGGAAACACAAGACACCCTGATTACGTATCAGGGAGGCACCATATTTTCACCAGGAGAGGCCCTGCCGGCTCCATTGGCAGAAACCATAGACAGATGGCCTCAAGGATATTGGGCCGAGAGCCTTAGTACCTGAGGCAGTCCGTCCTATTTAGAGCAGCTGTTCTGTTGCACTTTTTACACTGTTCAGGAGGTCTGCCTGGAAACATCTGTTGTCTTGAACAGAAAAAAATGCCCTCACATACTGGCAAAAACACTGTCAGGTTGTGATGGCTATGAGTTGTTTATTATCTTTGGTTGCTTGTTTAGAAAAAAAACCAAAAAGAGTGCTCAGCAATGCCTTGAAATATGGTGGTTGCTCAGCAAACTTACAAAGCAATGGTGCAGCCCCTCTGAAGGCTCATGGATCTCTTCCAGGCAGACAGAGCTCTCTAACTATGGGAGATGGTTAACCACCAGGGTGGTGGACATTTTGAACCCTGCCGCCATGATGGATTGGGGGACGCCTGCCATACCCTAAATTACACCCAAAGCTTCAGGAAATCGGTCTGGGTCCTACCCAGAATGGAGCAGTCCATCTCTAAGTGCAATTGTCTCTGAAATAAAACATCAGCTGCCTTAAACATATTAGCAATTTGTGTCATGATCCTCTACAACCAAGCTAGAGCCCCTACTAGGAGATACTCATTCAGACAGAAATAATACGATGGGTGGAAACACTTAAATTAAATTTAACTAGTGAGAGATTTATCAAAAGTGATACTTCACCTATAGGACTTGGTTCTAGCCTATGGGCCTAATTTAGATTATATCCATTATATCCTATTGGATTTGGATTTTGGTGGATGGGCTATCCGTCACCTTTATGGTGGAGTAAACCGTCCGGCAAGATCTAAATTAGGCCCATAGGCTAGAACCGAGTTTTGCAAGTAGGCAACAAAATAATAAGCAGGATGGGATATGAAATATTCTTATCAATGAGTAATCAAAACTGGGAAAAAGAGTAAAAACAAAATCATCTTCATACTGTGTCTAACATCCGTCTATCTGCAATTATCAGCACCAAGTCATTTTGGTAACCAAATATTAGTGGACCAATCCAGATACTTTCAATACCTGGGCCCCTAGTTCTGAATTAAAATGAGAAAATAAATCAGAGGCCTTCTCATTCAGTGGCACGGGCACAGCAGCACCTCCACATTAAAGTAAGCTACACTGGAGAGGAGCCCAGACAAAATTTAACTCTACATTTAGCTGTTGCTTCATTGGACTGTCAGTCTTTCAAAATAAACTGAGCTTACTATACTCAAATTTCTGTCCCGCTCTTGCGCATCAATCCAGTACACAGCTTTACATGAAATGTTAAAGTCCTAACTATGACCACTACAACAAGACTAAAAAGTGTGATGGGCTACTTTTTAGCTCTCAGGATTTAATAATATGGTCAATATGTTTGTCACATCCATATTTAAATAATTGTGTAGAATTGCATGTTGTCACCAACCACCACATTTTATTCTAGCACTTTCATGCTACCCTTCCTAGCTTTGTCTGCCAATGATGCCCCTGCCTGTACTGACTGGAACAAGGCTATGGGCTTTTGTGAGTATATAAGGCCCATTGTGATGGTTTCAAAGCACACACGGAGTCTGTAGGGAAGAAAGAGCCAACTTGAGCGTGGAATAGTCCGAAAGTGACAGGGATTGATTAGCTCTATATCCTTGCAGTCAGACACCAATAGTTTGCCTCCATATTGGGTCTCCCATATTCGTGTTATCTTTGACTTGATTGTGGCCAACTGCTGGAAATATGTTGGAAGCAACGCCTCCCCATTTAACAACACCTGGTACTGGTGGCCTTCCAAACATGCACCCACACCGACAGACCACACCCGCAACCTAGGCATTATCATTGACAGCAAACTCACCATGAAATGCCAGATCAATGCAGTTGCTTCTGCTTGCTTCCGCACCCTTTGCATGCTGTGAAAGGTCTTCAAATGGCTTCCTGTCGACACTAGAAAAACCATCACCCAAGCCCTAGTGATCAGCTGACTCGACCACTGCAGTGCACTCTATGCAGGAACCACCAACCAACTCCTCAAAAGACTCCAGACAATACAGAACTCAGTTGCAAAACTCATCCTCAACCTCCCCAAATTGAATCCAGACACCTGCACTCTGCCTCCCTTGCCTTTGCTCACAGTCCCCACAGCGGAGGATGCTCCTTCTCCTACCTCTCCTACCTCTCGGCCAAGGCCTGGAGTGACCTTCCCCTCCAAATCCAAACAGTATCCTCTCTCACACAGTTCAGAAAGGGACTCGAGACCTAGCTCGTTGACTGACTGTAGCAGGATCCTAATGCCTCGATGCCCTCACAGGTAATTAGCTGCGCTCCACAAATCTTGATTGATTGATCCATATTCATTGTTTGTATGATGGTGAATGCTTTTGGTATAATGCTGAATGTGGTATATGTCTTGGTTTACAGTTGGCAGTCATGGAATTATGACACACACCATGGATAAAATGCTGACCAAGGGATTAAGGTGGCAGTTTTTGAGATATTGTAGTCATCTAGTAGTCATCTGCTCCCCACCCCTAGTATAGATGTGGCTCAGAATTAATGGTGGCAATTCATCTTATACTGTGGGGATCTGTGGCATGGTATAATTTTGGCCCTGGCATTATGTTGGTAATTATTGTCAAATTTTGGGCATCTTTCACATGATGATAAATCTGCTGTATAATAGGCATATGATAGTTTTCCACGCCATCAGAAGACATTATTATAGCCTTACAGCCCTCTATAGTGGGTGATTCTGCCCATAAAAGGCCCACTTCAGCATTATAGAGCTGAGCTGAGGGCCAGGGCCTTTAACAAGGTAGTGGGCATTTAGACACAGGGACTCTCGGAGGTCAAATTTGGATTCTGCCCAGGTCTGGGAACTATTGAACCGAGTCTGAATTTATATCTCATCACATAAAAATTCATGAAGGCCTAGAAAAGCTGTATCTATTTGGCATCTATGGATTTAACATGTGCATTCAATACTGTTGAACACTTATGGGTGATCATGGAAAATCTGGGTCTCGAAAAGGCAATAATAAATCTCCTGTCTAGACTCCATGAATACTCCAAAGATAAAATTAGCAGACAAGGGGATCTTACAGATTCGATATCCTCTAGTGTTGGCGTGAGATAGGGCTATGTACTGGCCCCATTTCCTGTTTTTTACTCTATATTAATGGGCTGGAAGAACATGTGTGCTCTGAAAGATATGACATCCTAAAGATGGGCTTGCAGCCAGTGCCCGTTTTATTATATGCGCACGACGCGGTTCTAATATCAAGAACAGCAAATGGCCTCCAATCTCTCCTAGATGCCTTTAATGGGTTTATGGCTAAACTGGGGTTAAATACACATCTAAGTAAATCCTTTGTAATGGAGTGCAGCCTTAAAACCACTAAGGCCCTCATTCCGATTTTTACTGATGGGATACTCCATCAGAAATGTGAAGGATATCCCGTCCGCCATATTCCAAGTTCCATTATATCCTATGGAAATTGGAATAAAGTGGACGGGATGTCTGTCATGTTTCTGACGGAGTACCCCATTCTCCATTGTAGAAATCAGGCCCTAAGACTCGTAAATTCATGCTAGGTGGTTCAGGAATTGTAAAGGTTCCTTATTTCAACTATTTGTGCATACCAATGGATATTGCTTTTAACTGGAAACCTCTGATGAGTGATAGAACTTTACAATTTCAAAGATCAGTGCAGGCCGTTCTAAGACTTGCTGAGCCGTTGTGGCATAAACCTATGGGGAAACTTATTTGCACCTATAAGAGTAAGTGTGTATCTATTGTGTCGTTCGGTGCTGGCATCTGGGGGTACGCAAAAACGCTTCTTTGCAGAAAATTGAGAACAAATTTCTAAGTCGACTGTTGGTAGTCGCCCAGTCAAAATCGACTAATTTTTGCCATTCAGAAGTGGGCCTCGGGTTTCTTGAAAAATTATATTAAACTTCAGCCTCTCTTACTTTGGTTTGGGATTTCAACAAGCTCAGAGACCTAATTTTGCATGGCGATCTTGAATGATTGCCTGGCCTTAGACAGTTCATTAGCTATCCTTTGGCTGCAATACATTCTACAGTCCTTTAGACAACACAAGTTGTTCTGCATGGAAAATAAAAGAGCTCTTCTTTTAGTCGTATTTGAACAGTGTGTAATGTTGACAGGGAAGGGAGAGTAGAAGACCAACAACAATTTGATTCTACTACAAATTTTGCACCTGTATTTTATCTTCAAATTATCTCAAAAGAGCACCACAAGTTTGTACTGACCAGATTTCATTTGAGATCCATCCATTTCTTTTTGGCCTTCCATGTACAGGGCACATGGTTTTTCTCATTACCACCCTGCCAGTATGAAGACCTTACTGTACAAAGCACTATGCACTTTACTCCTTTTTGTTCTCTTTACCACACACAGAGACAGTGGTTTCTTTGCCCTGTGTTAGATTGTCTGGAACTAGGTCATACAAGCTAATCTTTCAAAATCTGTGTAGGTTGGGCAATTTTGAGATTATATATGCTACTCTAGATTAGATATTAAGCGCTATGCAAGCATATAGGAAATATTGAGAATTTGCCACCAAACTGTGTTAATTGCTTCTGTTTTAAAAATGTTTTACTTCTTTTTATCTTGTTTTTTATTGACTGAACATTTTAACCAATATGATGCTATGTTACAGTATCTTAAATCTGCACATGGTAATAGACCCATTAAGTGGGTTATTTCGTTCCAGTTTTTTGTCATTCTGGTCATGACTCTAGCAAAAGTTACTGAATTGTTGATGTCTGTAACATGCTTGATTTAACTGCATCTAATGGAATTTTCATGACACTATTTTAAATGGATGGCTTAAATTGTGTTATCTGATTTTTTCTGCACTTTTATGGTTAAACAAACCGAAATAAAGTTATTTGATGATGATGATGAAGCTTTGGCTATGGTCAGGTGGATGAGAAGCTATCTCCCCTCCCAAAAGTTCTGGGGAAAAAGGTAGCTATCTGAAACTCAGTCAGGGGCTAGACCACACTTCCCACAATGCATTGGACTATCTACTTCTGGGGACGATCCCTTGGAGGGCCGATGACTAGCGCTTCTTTAGTTCTGGTAGGTGCTTTTTACCTGTAGGGAGCAGGGGACTAGTGCCACTAGCCATGGAGTCTGGTCTTGCGTTTGGCTCACAAAGGTTTGCTCAGGGAATAGGTCTTTGGTCTAGGTCAAGCCACAGTTGTATAGTTCCATGAAGGTTGCCACAGCTTAAAGGTATTACGCCTTTCATTAGTGCAGATTTCTGTTGTGTCAGTGCGGGTCTTGTTTTCCTTTATTTGCAAGTTGTTGCAAATCTAGGTTCTTGTACCTGAGGGACCCCTTAAATCCTATAGGGGTATTGAGTCAAATGGACAAAGGGCTACTAGATCCAGCGGGTAATCCGCTCCTGAAGTGACAACATTCGGTGGGTTGTGGCACCTCTTCTGCCCTGCCCAGAACCCTTTTTTTGCCACTTTTCAAGAAGGCAAAGGCCTTCCGCTGTTCTACAGGCAAGGCTCCTCACCCTAGAACTGTGGCTAGCCAGAAGTGTGGCTAGCCTTCTGGGGGTCTACGCCTCCTGACTAAGTTTTCCATCTGCCCGGGTGCAATTGCGCATGGAGACATGTGAATGGCTTTGTTCTCCACAGCTGGCTTGCTTATGAAAGGCGGTGTTCCCCTTCAAGCTCGCCTCCTTGATGTGCCATTTCACTTGAAGTCCTGGGAGAGAGGTCTGGCCTTCTTCCCATCCTGGCCACTGTCCTGACTCCTGGGAGTGTTCACACTTCTGCCTAGAGGGTCAGAATCCTGTCTTGGTGGCAGCAGTGGAAAACTTGCAGGCAAAACACAGGAAGACTGGGGTAACTCAGTGGGCAACTTCTGAGGTTGCTTTGTGGATCCATGCCAAATTACCCTAGACACAAAATTCATGTCAGGGGTGAGAAGGTGCGTTGTTTGATACCAAACATGACCCATTTCGGCAGTAGAACAAGGCAGCCAATGTATTTCCAGATGCTGTATGATAATAGAAGAAGGCAGCCTTGTTATATTGTCATACAGCATCTGGAAATACATCAAGGATTGTAATTCCCGACAAAAAACTTTCTTTTATTGGTATTTGACTTTTGTGGATTCGGGTCTATTAATCTACATTTGGACACCATGGGCCTGATTTAAGGAAAGTGGCGCTGCACCCAGTGCAGCGCCACTTACCTTGCGCCCCTTAGTGCCCCCTAACGCCACCATGTGTGCACCGTACCTAAGATATGGCGCACCATGGCAGTAGTTAGGGAAACTAGTGTCAACATTTTTGATGCTAGTTTGGAGCTTTGCTCAACTAGCATGAAAAATGTTGACGCTAATCCTGCAAAGCCCATTGAGGCCCATTGAAAACAATGGTGTGCCTCCTCTTAACGCCTGCTATGAGCAGGCGTTAAAAGTTCCCAAATAAATGACGCAACAAAATCTACCCTGGGGGTTTTTAAATCATCCCCTATATATTTGAACTTTTGTTATGAGTGCTGTGGTATTTGATGATTTTGCATATTTAGGGGGTTTCCTAGGTAGGAGGCAACTCAGTACCACTTTAGCACCTATGTGATCAATCTTTGAACTTTGGTCTTTGCTCCATATTTAATTTGATGTGGGGAAGTGCATTCTATGTATTACTACTACCCTTTATATACATTCCAGAGAGGAATTCATTCATAGGAGATGCAAAAAAGATAAGGAGTGGTTATGACAGGAAGTCATATATGTGTACCCACAGATATGTCTTTGGGCACTAATGAGTGTAGATTTATAGGTTTTAGGAATCACACACGTTTGTAGGTGTATTCATCAATAGTGTGGTGAAATCCATTTTCTCCTCAGAAAATATGCATATGTCTATCTGCGCTGGGGAAATTGGCTGAGCAAGTGCCCTGCCAAAATGGGTATTCTTAGAAGCACTCCTTCCTGTACACAACTAAGCAACTTTGGAGGTGTTCCAACCATTAGAAATGGATTTATTCATCGCCTTGTAACTTTTCAAATGTTTTCGTTGGTCGGAATCGATTGCAGAGGAGTTTCTTGGTAACCTCAAACCTTTAGTTGTGCACAACTTCACAGTCCATTCCAGCAGTGCACAGAAACGGCCCACTCCTGGAAGTAGATTTATTTAAGCGTGTGAGTAATTTTAATTACACCAGAATAACTAGAGTAATTTCATGTTACTCCTTGACTCAGAATTACCGAAAATAACATGATTATACCCGACTGCGTTATTAACAGTAATTTGGTGGGAAAAATCCTACCGCTAAAGAACATGACATGTTCCTGTTAGTTGTGTGAATGTACCTTTTTATGTTGTTCTCATGTGTTCCTATACATAAAATGGTGGGCAGGCCAAGAATGCATTGTGGTGACACTACATGTGTAGCTGATGACTTGTGCAGCGAAGGCAAAAACTTGCACGGATCAGGTGGGAGCCAATGGATCTCAATTTGGATCATGCCAAAGGCACCCTATACCATTCTGCGGTTCAGTCTTGCAAACTGTAATAGTGGTTGTTGTCTTACGCTGTGATTTCAAATGTACGAAGCAAAATTCCGATTGGATAATTTGCAAAGTTAGTAAGACCTTAGTCTCACATAGAACTTGGGCATGAAGAGACAAAAATGGTGAATCTAAGGACCATCCAGATGTCTTGCACTTAGTATGAGCTCAAGTTTCTTCTCCTCCTCTTGTTGGAGATCTCTGTTAAACCTATGCACCAGTTGAGAACATTCACTTACAAGTAAGTATAATTGAACAGCAGGGGCGTGCATGGCTGCAGCCTGGTGGTACTTCTCAAATACTTTACTATGAGCATGAATGCTAACATCAACGGCCTTCTATTGCTGCCAGGTACATCTCAGTAGTATTACAAGGGAAGCCCCCTTTAGGCAGTCTCTTGCACCAAATACGAAATCAAATAGCAACATGCCAGTAACGACGATAAACTTCTGTGGGCTGATCCACAAAGTGAATATTCTTCAAGCAATGGCTGAAGGAGTTTTACACAAGCCCTTCTCTGCATAATTTTATTTGCTCAGTGACAAAATCTGATGCTGGGGCACATCTGAAATGGCATCTGGGACATTTCAAACTGTTTATATGCTACTTTCCCTTAAGTTCTGCCTATACTTGGTACCGTTGCTTATATTCTGGACTTTAGACATTGGACATCTTACCATAACGTTAACTTTCACTGAATATAGTCAATAGCACACTCTGTAGCTCAGCAGCATCCTATATTATGAGGTGCCCTATTCATGCATTCTTCAAACATCCCAGAGAGGAATTCATTCATAGGAGATGCAAAAAGATAAGGAGTGATTATAAAAAAAAATCATAACTGTGTACGAAGAGATATGTTTTGGGCACTCATGGGTGCAGATTTATAGGTTTCAGGAATCACAAATGTTTTTAGATGCATGCATCAATAGTTTGGTGAATTCCGTTTCCACCACAGAAACTATGCATGTGTCCATCTGCGCTGGGGAAATATGCTAAGCAAGTGTCCTGCGAAAATGGTAATTCTTAGAAAACCTTCTTCCTGTACACAACTAAGCGATTTTGGAGCTGTGCGTCCTTAGAAATGGATTTACTCATGTCCTTGTAACATTTTAAATGTTTTTCATGGTCGGAATAGATCGTAGAGGAGTTTCTTAATAACCTCAAACTTCTGATCATAACTCAGCCACTGCTTACTCCTGGATGTTGGTTTATTTAGGCTTGGGAGTATTTTTGATTACGCCAGAATATTGGAGTACTTTTGGTATTTTTGTATTACTCTTTGATGTAAAATTACAGCAATAGCACGATTACGCCCACTTGCATTATTAATAGTAATGTGGAGGAAAAAATCCTTCACCGAGAGCACATTTTGCTAGCACGAGCAGCTGCTTGTGCTGTAGTTTCTTTTCTGTTGCATTTGATGCTATTTTCTAAGGACAAAAGCATCCTCGCATCCACTTTGGATGCAAGAGTATAATTTGTGCGAAGACAAAAATCATTATATGCTAGAGGTAAGCGCTAGCTGCTGGTTGCTGTACATTCAGCACTATTTCTTAGTGCGAAATGCACCCTCGCATCCATTTTGAACGCAACGGGTCATTATTGCACTAATAAAATAGCGCTAAATGCAGAATTACTCTTCTCACATTATCACATGGAATTTTTAGGCAATTTTGCATGATTACTCTGTACAGAGTGTTAGTGCGTCAGGGCCTTAATAAGTAAACTTACAAGGAGACGAAATTAGGTCGATGAACCTTTGGACCGCATTTGGAGTCTTCCCAGCATGAAATACTCTCTTACCATCATCAATCAATAGATCAATAAACATTTAGTAATAACCAATCAATAATAAATAAACAATCAATAGAAGTCAATAATTGAACACACCATGGCCTTTCAGTCATGAATAACCACACCAATTTAATTAGGAGTTAGAACATTTATTTTCCTATTTTTAACAATCTAATATTACGTAGGCTAATCTCAATAGCAATGAAACACATTAGAAACAATACTAATTGACAATAAGCATAAAGAACCCAACTTGATCAATGTATGGATTATGCACATTCAGAATTTGATGCACATTATTAATATGAATCAGCTTAACAGAGTCTCATTAGTACATGAATCAACAAAGCAAGATCTCAGTCATTTGTCTATTTGCATAAGATACTAGTGAACACCTCAATTAACCTCAAATTAGCATTGGCATGTTGGGCTTCACGCAAAACATTTAGTTAACACCAATTTTGGAAAACATCTAAACTAAGGCCTCTATCAAAATAGCAGTTAGTACCTAGAAAGAAAAGGCAAACAGACAATTACAATTAGCATTGGATAGTTACCAATCCAACAGATCAGCAAGCAGCGTCAGTCTTCGTCCTCAGGACATCAGTCGATCAGCATCAGGCAAAGTTAGAACGGGGCAAAGTCTTTAGCATTTAATAATAAGGGAATGGCAAAATGTCTTCGGAATAATGGCAGAAAGTAGCAAAGGTGACTGGAAAATGGCTGGAAAAATGGCAAAAAGTGGCTGGAAGAATGACTGGAAAAATGGCAAAAAGTGGCTGGAAGAATGACTGGAAAAATGGCTGATTTCTCCTTGTGCAGTGCGGTTAAGTCAAAACTGTCAAACTATTCCCAAATTCCCTATTGGATGCATTTGTATCTCTGACCCATAATTTGCAAACACCATACTAGAACTTTCGGCAACTCACAGTTCCCATGTCACGGATTGGTCCAGTTATTGATGTCTTCAACAGTTGGAATGTCAGGTAACAAAATGTTGCAGTTCGAACTCCAGTCAGTGTCTCCTAGGAGAGTTAACCTTGCACCTGTTATGAATTACACTGTTGCATTTAGCAAGAACATCGTCTTCGAGTAAGCCGGTTCACACAAAAAAATACTACTACGGTTACAAACACATAACTTCTGGAAAAGTACAGCTTTGTGTCCTTCAAGAAAGCAGCATGTGAAACGCGTTAGAAATACAATTCAAATATGAGGCCAGGGCGCTAGACCAAAACCCTTGCTAAGTTAAGGCCTTCAATAAATGAAGCAAACTCTTAACATGTAACCTCAATTATGATATACTACTACAAAATTAAAACATATTGCAAAACATTTCAAAATTCACAAGCATTTTCATTAGTCTTCATATACATTGGTAACCAATTTTCTACATTAAACACATTTTCAATGCAGCTTCATCATACAACATATGCAAGCTTTCGCATTAATGTTTCTTGGTAAAACACATGCGTCAACAAGGGTTATGAGAGTTACACCCACCCCTGGATCTATTCACAACTCTATCACTATATAGGTTGGTCTTAGAGGATCAGGACAAGGCTCAGACATTTTAGAGTCGCCAAGTCAAGCACATACTTTGGAAAAACACTACAGAATCAAACTAATTAAACTGGAGAAAAGATTAAAGTATTGAGCTTCTTCCCGGAATCCTCCTTGATGTTTCTCAGGGTATATGTCATAGGATTGACCATGGGTGTTACTATGGAATACAGAATAGCAACAAGTGAGTCTACTTCAGAAACAACAGATGCAGCAGGACGTATATACATGAAAATAATTGGGAAATAAAAGGTATTTACCACATTTTAATGAGAAGCGCAGGTAGAAAATGTTTTCCTTCTACCCTCAGGGGAAATCATTTTCACACTGAGAACATACTTTTAATGTATGAAACAAGAATCAGACAAAATGATTAGATTATTCCAAGGAAATTAATGGAGGAATCAATGACAACGCTGAGGGAAGTGTCACACAGGCCAGATGAAGCAAGAAGGGGTGAGTGGTCACCGCAGTGATGATGACTCACTTTGAGTCCACAGAAGGGCAGTTTTGAGGCTAAAACTGCTTGTGTAATGGGGCTGAGGAATCTCCCATTCCAGGAAACATGAACATTCTGAATGCAAAGTTTTCTAGTCATGTGTGTGCCATATTGGAGAGGTTTGCATGTAGCATATTAGGGATAAAAGGACATTACAGTCAACAGGAAACATTCTGTTGCACACAGATAAAGAAAGAAATACATCTGCAAGCAACACCCACTAAAGGAAATGGAGTTGTTGTTCATCAGGTGCTTGGCCAACATTTTTAGTACAGTCATTCTGGAGAAGCTCAGATCCAGCGAGGAGAGGTGACTAGTTAATGATCGAGGCTTGTGAGAAACAATACAGGCTCCCTAGCTACTGCTGTGAGAAGGCTGATAGGGAGAAAAATCCCAAAGAGCAAACCATGTAAATTCTGCAGACTTGGAAACCCAAAAAAGATGAATTCTGTTATTGAGACATTAGTTTGTTGGTAGACTTTCCTGACTTCCATTTCTTTGTGAGTGGCATCTGAAACACAAACAGCTAATTAATGTATTTCAGGTGGAAACTGCCTTCATATCAACGATTTGCAGGAGAAACCTCCCAAAAAATACTTTGTTCAGACAAAATATTCCCAAAAAGTTGTTTTGCTGTACAGTTTCAAATGACAAAAGGAAAAAGACTATGACAATTTCAACTTTCCGCAACTTTTCGGGTAGATTTTACAATTTTGGATACTCGTTGGGAGAAATGTATTAAAATGTTATGCAATGCAGCACAGCAAGCAAAGATGCTGCACTGCGCTGCGTTGCTTCAAAGGAAGAGTGATAAACAGTGCCACATTTCCCAAGATATGGTACTATTGTTCTGTCCTCCAGCTCTGGCAAACTTTAGGCTGCCTTGTGCAAACGCTCATACCCTTACTCCATAGTTTTTGTACTAGAAAGGGTGCCATCCAGCACAAAAACTATACTTTAATACATTTCCAAATGTACATGAGTGCTGTAAGAAACAGCAAACATGCAAAGTTTGAAAAATATGGAAAAATGAATATATTTTTCCTCCATTGTGCCTTCTTCAAAGAGGACTAAGGTTTTGTTGCAAATCCCTGTCCACAATTGATAGTAGATAGGGATTTTCATTAAAACCTGTGGGTGGTTGAATGACAATGCCCAAGTACCATCCATGGGACATCCTCTTAACACAAGGTATTGCAAACTAGTTCATACCTCTGCACTGCTTTGATTAAGCATCTCTCACCTGGATAATAGCCCAGCAGAAAACGTAGTGGGGGATGGAGTAGACCTGTTTGCATGTTGGAAGGTATGTGGACTGGCTCCTCGAATGAGGTCCACCTTCCCCCAGGCACTGGAAGCGGTGGAAGAAGGAGGTCCTTATGATGATTACAAGTCCACTGAGGCTGCTTACGGATGAGCACTTACTGTTGTGGCCTGTTGATATGCTCTGAGACAGTCCAGCTTGTGCCGTCTATGATTCAAGCTCCTTTAAATGAGTTTATGGAGGCTGACAGCTGCATTTTTCTCAGCGACTTCACGCCCCTCTCCTTGTGTTTTCACATTACAAATGGTTAAGACCCAAGGCCCGGGGATACTTACATAAATGACACCCTTGGCACTTCCTGTATTAGTGACTGACCACCTTTAAATCAGCTAAACTAGGTTGATGGTGTGGGCATAGAGATACAAATAAGACTGTTTCCTGTGTCTCTACTTGGCAATAGAAAGAAAAAAATCACTTTCCCCAGACAAAGAGAAGTAGACCCTTCAGTTTACATGGAGATGACCTTACAGGGTTTGATTAGGGTGAAGAGCAAGGCCAATCACCTATGAAAATCACTTCTTTTGTTCTGAACACCTCTAGCCAGGAGGCTCACACTCCAGAGGTATGAGCACCAAAAAAAAAAAAAAAAATTGAGAAATTTGTTACCCAAGCGAGGAATATTCTAGATTCACTATGTATATGCATACCCAGATACAAGACTAGAATACTTGATTAGAAGCCTTTGCGCAGGCTAAATTAGTATGAACACTAAATTAACTCAAGGGTTCTTGTTAGAGACAACACTTATCATAGCTTGGATAAAGTGCAGGTTCTAGGGCAGATCAGACTGTCATCACTCTTCGCAACATGCATAGCATACTACAACTAAGACAGGGCAGGACAACTCTACTCCCAAAAAAAATTATTATCAAAAATGACTGTAATTCCTTCAGTCAATTAGCCAACAAACATTCCTTTCTGTATAAAAAAAGAAACCTTAAAGCCTGACTTTATCTTCTTCACAAGACTTACAGCCCACTGGAGAGAATTGCTAAACAAACACATTGATGTCTCCATCTCTATGAATACACCCCACAGTCTCAAACTATCCATCACACTCTCTGCATTCCTTAATGCTGAGACAGTTTTATCCATCTACAGGAACAGTACATTCTTGTGCAATCATTGGGCCGAATTTGGAATTTTTTGATAAGAATCTCCACAAGTTAAAAGCCTACACACACATCTGAGGAGCTCAAGAACATTTGACCCGCTACCCATGGTACCACACAATTCTACAGGAATTGAGACACCTCACAACCCTTGTAACTAAATCACACACACCCTACCATCACTCAATCAATCACAAGTTCACCAATCCCAACTAATAACATCACACCCCAGAGAGGTCAGCAATGAGAATGTTATCCTCTCCCAGAAACTTACACAACCAAGATCCCTTGACCACCTCTCCAGTCTGAACCATTTACCAAGGAGATGGCCACCTGACTAATCCATATATTGAACTCCATTTCCCAAAGGGACAAAGGAGCACCTGGACCTACCTCACCCATATATGAATGGGGCTCCCTGCACCTTCGAACAGCGCACCACCAAATCACATTTGGGTGGCAAACCTCTGTGTTCAACCCCTCACAAAAGACAAAAGTCTTAGACTCAGGGGCACTGGAATTAAGTGGATCTATGGATGCAGCTTTTTCTGCATAACCATGGATTTGCTGAATGTTGCACATGGTCCATCATCTGCTTCATAATCAGTGGATTTTAACAAGGAAAATATGTTTCTAGCTTAAACGAATCAAAGGTTGCTAAAATTGCAGCAATATGTGTTTTTGTCACAGCAGAAGGCACTACGCAAAAGTTGACAGTTGTTATCTTTCAGTTGCCTATTGCTGTATTTGGATGTTAAACAGGTTCTAACAGGGTGAACCCTTGGCTCAGACAGTGTTAGTGTGTGAAAAAATGCTGCTTAATGTGCCTCATTAGGTCTCATAATTTGCCTTTTCTTTTTGCACAAGTTAATCAACGTTGAGGCATCATTTGGTCCTCCCATGCTGCATAACTTCCCATGGCCCTGCTTATGGTCTCTAAAGAGAACAATCACATACTCAGCTGACAAACCAGCACCCACTCCTCAACAAGAACCCAGATTAGGCACCAGGATCACCAGAGTTCCCTCATTCAGGCCAGTCTACCAAAGAGAGATAATTGATGATGGGGCTCCAGGAATCTTACTGACAACATGCACTACACTTTTACACAACTGCATATCCATTTTAATTGACTATACTACAAAGTCAAAAAGCTTAGTGAGGAATGAAAAGACATCCTGACTAATCTAAAGGGGGTCTTATTCACTATATGGGACAGACTAAGGCACGTGCATAACCTGATACTGCTCATCATTGATAGACATTCTCCCACTCAGACCTGGCCATCCATACCAGTCCTCAATTATTCCTGATGAACCAAAAAACACACACAAGCGTCTATCCAGGTCAGATATTGGAGCTCTGATACAATCCAATGAGGAAGCCTCTGCAGACTCACACAGTGTTGGCTTATGACATATAGGGCTAGATGTATCAAGAAGGCCTTTTGCGAGACGGAAATAGCGATTTTTAAGAAATCGCTATTTTTGATTCGCAAAATGCAACGTGTCACAATTGCGAATCGGTAATAGCGATTTCTTAAAAATCGCAAATGCAATCACCGAATCGCAAATGTGTGCTTTACATGTAAATTTTAAAAATGCATTTTATATGCATTTTTTAAATTTGCACATGGTTACCACCAGGTTCAACCTGGTGGTAAATATCGATTTCTAAATGCCCAATTCACATTTAGGAATAGCTTCTTACATGTGCTTTAGAAATCGCAAATAAGGAATCCTTATTTGCGATTTCTTATTTAGAGAGTCGCAATTTGCGACTCTCTAAACAGGGTCGCAATTTTAAGGAATCGCTATTTTAGCGATTCCTTAAAATCGCTTTCAGATTGCCTTTCATACATTCTGAAATGGCTTTTTGCATTCGCAAACGGGCATTCGCAGCGTTTGCGAATGCAAAAAGCTTTCATACATCTGGCCCATAGATCGTTGCTAACACCAACACACAATACCGCACCTGGAAGCTCACAATTTGAACCACAAGAACCTAATGTTGATCCCATCTATCCTGGATCATGTTACCCCACCAACATCTCCAGACATGGCACTAAAATGTGTGTTATACAACTGCAGATCTGTGGTCAAACATGCCACAAACATAGCAGAAGCAATATTATCACACAAGCTAAACATGATATTGCTGACTGAAACATGGTTAAACACTCACCCAACCCTATCATGCATATCCTGGTGCTCCATTACAGAATAAAAAGACTAGATCATTCACCTCAGCAGGGTGGTGGAGTTGAAGTCATTCACTGTGACCCCTTACATTTCACCTCTTTCCAGTGGATAATCTGTCCTCCTGTCCTCCTGTTAATAAATGGGAGTCAAAATCTTCACTAACTAAATTACATCTCATGTACCACTTGCCAGGAGACAACTAGGTCTTCCTCAAACAAATCCAAATCTGTTATGGTACACTACCTTCAATGTCTTAACACCATCTTTTAAGGTGACTTCAACCTCAACAGGAATAAGGATGAAGAAATGCAGGTGACCACTCCAAAAGACTTTCTTTCAGATCATACCATTGTACAAGCCTGTATAGGCCTAACATGGCAATACTTGGTCTCATCATATCCTAGGAAAGAGCTATGAGCATCAAATCTATCAACAAAACCATCTGGGCAGACCACCATCGAATCACATTCCACCTCACAGTACTCATACAAAAGACAAAACGATCAAGGGATCAAACCAAAACACTGGATAAGCGGTATCAGAAACCTGAATAGAGACTTCCTATCCTTTTTGTGCCAAAAGAAGCTTACACCTTCAAATGAATTGCAGAACATACAGAAATTGACAGCTGACTACAGCCGGACAATAACAGACATAATGGATGTAGTAGCACTACTGCGCCACAAAACACCCATAATCAAAATGTCCCACCCTGGTACAACTACAGCCTAAACATAAAAAGGAGAATATGGATCAAAATACCTTTCTCTATGCATCTTAGACAGCAACAGAACCTAAGAATCTCCTACCAAAAGATAATATGGAATGCCAAAACATCATTCTTCAGATCCTAACTTGATACCGCCAAAAACTGGCAAGGTTAATTCAGTGACATCGTCAACTAATAAACGGGTACTAACAATACCACCACTATTATAATCATGTCTATGGTGATTTGTGAGATATTTTCAACCTTTTTTGAGGATAAAAAAGTAAAAATGAAAGATTGATCACAAGCAAGAGGCTATACAGGACAGGAATAAAGACATACACCCACCCCAACAGGAACTTACAGTGACTGAGAAAGCATCAGCTCCTAGCCATCCCATCAAGACCAAAAACATTGGAAGATGCACCAAATTGAAAAGCCTCAATGAAACAGAGATTCAAAATATCATAGCTTCAATTAAACGAGTTGTACATTTCAAAGATCCTTCCCCCTCAGCAACCACAAAGGATCTCAGTCACCTCTCTCCCACCTTTGGATGAAGATCATAAAAACCTCATTAACTTAAGGCACCACACAAAACTGCTTGAAGATTGGGCAAGTGATACCTCTACTGGAAAAAACATGCTCTTACCCGGCTGATTTAACTTTCATCCTGTGTCCAACAGCCCCTTCCTTACAAAATTGATGGGAAGTGTGTACATAACTAACTCTGTCAGCATATTAAACAGTTGAATTTGCTCAACAATTTCCAACCTGGCTTTAGGCCAGGACACAGCACAGAAGCAACAATGCTACACATTGTAGATGACACAATCAAAATCCTAAACAACTCGTGCCAACTCATTTTCCTCTACCTTTCCCCAGTGCTTAACACAGTCAACCACATCAATCTTTTAAAGTTACTAAAACTCAGAATGTGTGTGAGAGAACAGGGCTGATTGCAGAGGCCCCCTAACTTTTTGCCCCCATTTTTCACTGTTTGCAGGTGTTTTTCTGTAAAATCAGAATGCAAATTAGGCTAATTATAATTGGCTAAGTCAACCTACCTATAAGTCTCTAGTATATGGTAGGGCATGTAGGTTTAGGGACCATAACATGGGTAGTGCACCCATAGGTGCACTGCTGAGGTGCCCAGTGTCATTTTAAAGGCAGGCCTGCCTTGCTGGCTGCTTTTAAATTAAAGTTACATTCAAATTCGACTTTGGAATTAAAAGTCTTAAACTACCTTATTTTTACATATACGTCACCCCTAAGGTGTGCCCTATGTGCCCTTAGGGCTGGATGCCATGTAACTGTAAGCAGGGACCTTATAAACATAGTTTTATAAGCCCTGGTGAGGAAAAACAGCCACATTTGTTTTTCCTTCTTTGTAGTGAATGGCCTCCATAGGTTAGAATGGGGAGACTTTATTTTCATTTTTAAAGTCCCCTTAAGTAACAGATACCACAAGTTTGGTATCAACTTCCAGTTGTTGGGTTTATTATAACTTGTTCAGGTAAAGAGCTTTAAAATTTACCTGAAAAGTTGCCATCTTCAGCCCTGCAGTGTTTTTGCCGCTTTGCTCTGATTGGCCAGCCTCTGGCAGTCTGGCCAGGCTGCCTTGATGAGGTGTAAAGTAACCTGGCTCAACACAAAGAGATGTGCCTGTGGGAAGAGAGTTCCCCTCAGCAGATGGGGAAGCAGGAAGAGAGGAGTGCTGCCAAACTGGTCTACAAAGGCAGGGAAGGACATTTGGAGCAACCCAGCAACACCCTCACATCCTGCAAACCCAGACAATTAGGTGCCCCCTTGATTAGATTAGGAGAGGGCAGGCAAGGGTGTGTTTAGGATTTTTTTGCCTCACCAGTGAGTGGGCTCAGCCAGATATAACCTCAAAAAATCACTTTCAGCCATGATGCATTTTTGAGGAATGTTGCTCCCTGGTAATGATTTTTGTCTCACTTCCTAGGAAGTGGTCATCACAGAGGGGAGGACCCTGATTGGAGAACCAGGACCCCCCTGTTTTTCACACAGGAGCAAGGATAAAACTGGCAGACCTGCACCCACACCGCAGATCCCTATCAGATTCCGACAAGGAAGAACTACAGAAGAAGAAGGACTGCCCTGCTGGACCCCTGGCCTGAACCTGGACACTGCTGGGCTGGAGGGCTGCACTAGCTGCATACTTGGGCCTCACCACAGTAAGGACTTTTCCGGGCTTCAACTGGTTCAAGGAGGGACTCCCTGTTTGCTACAGGTGACAACTTACTGACCAGAGTCCTCTGCACCAACTCCTGAAGAAACCAACCAGCTAACCACTGTCCAGTGGGCAAAAAGGATTTTGCTCCAGGTGCATTCTGGGAGTTGTAGGCCACACCCTCAAGGAGCATCTCAGAGCTTCTGGAACCTTGGGGCGAACTGTGGACCTCAAAAGAACCTTAAAAGAACATCTGGAAGAAGATCCAGACAGAAGTTTGGAGAACTTTGGAGAACTTTTGGAGAAAAGCTCCATAGAGGGACCGACCCGCCGCGGCAACTCTAGCCGGCTTGCCTCAACGCGACCCTGACTTGCAGGTTCGTCCTGGTGAAGAAAATCTCAAAAAAAGTGACTAAGTCCGAATGTAGGAAGTTGACCGGGCCTCCCAGGAAGTGTATCCAAAGAGGGCTCCAGGGACGTCGGATCAAGATTCAGGTTTGCCCCGGCCAAAGGATTTTCACCTCGAAAAAACAACCAAGTCCGAAGGTAAAAATCTCCACCGAGGGCTCCTGCGACGCATATGCGAGGAAGAGTTCCAGGAGGTCGGACTGGACTGGCAGGTTCGTCCCGCTGAAGTAAATCTCCAGAAAAATGACTAAGTCCTAAGGTAAACTTTTGATGAGGCCTCCCATGGGCTGTAGCTGAGCCGGGCTCCATTGCGGTCAGCCTTAAACTTTGACTTTGCCCCGGTCAAGGTGCGACCAGATGACCAGATTGGTGCTTTTTGTTTCTATGCGCTAGAAAGCATTAATTCTTTAAAAATTAATATCTCCAGTTTTTGGATTTTTAAACTGTTTCCTGTGTTTTATTTAATTACTGTTTTGTGATATTTGAATGCTATACGCTTTGTCTCCAAAGTTAAACCTTGTCGCTCATTGCCAAGCTACCAAGGGTTAGGCTAGGTTTAATTTACTGAGACCTAACTGGACCTAAGTGGAGGTTAGTGGCGTATTGCTAAGTGTAGGTACTTACCTGCCCTTACCAATTACCCATTTTCCAACAATGTGGTTGTCAGGAATTATATTAAAATGGTTCACCTCCTAGCAACGGAATCGCTCACAACAAATCAGATTGGACAGCACACTTTCAAGCTTGCCCCATGTTGTACTTGGAGTCTCTCATGAATCCACCATCAATACCACACCCTTCAAACTGTATATGGAACCTTTGACTGAGATCCTCAAGCAAGCAAACTATACATACCACATGTACGATGATAACATGCAGCTATACTTAAGGATATCCTCCCTGGAGGGTATTATCTGACTCAACAATGCTCTAACAAAATCCCAGAACTGGTTGGCATGAAACCTCAAACAGAAATCCCTGAAAACTGAATTCCTACTCATCTCCCCCCCCCCACACAATTCTCCGTACATGCAAGAATTGCTCAACCACTTGACTATCCTTCAATGGAAAAACTTGTCATCATAGAATCAATGAAATCCATTGGAACAGCCTTAGATAAAAAAACGTCAACATGTCAGCTCATCCACATGAAGTGCTCTTCTCCCACTCAGTCCCTCAAGTAAGTGAAACTGTTTATTCAGCCACTAGACATCAAAACCTCTGTGCAATGATATTCATACTAGAAAATGGAAGTGTGACTTTAACAGCTTTACCCCTCAAAGCTGCAGCAAAACTGACATCGGGAACAAGATACTTAGACCACATCATATCCTCTCTCAAGTGTCTCCAATAGCTCCCATTAGAAGCCAGGATCCTTTTCAAGATAGCATACCGGACACACAAAGCACTGCAATATGCTATACTTAAGTACCTAAACTACAATCTATGCATCTCAGGAAGAAGCCACTCCCTACGGAATGAAAGTTTCCTTCTACTGGAACAACGAAGATATGAAGTAAGGAAAACCTATGCCTGCACTTTTTCTGGGTCTAAACCAGAATATGGAACTCTTTCGCACTAGAATTTCAGAAAAAGCCATCGACGATCATTTCCAAGAAAGAGATCTAAAGATTCTTAGTAAATAGATTCCCTCCAGGATGATCTTGTCAAGTTTACCTAGACTCATAATGTCCTCCAGGGTAAACATCAGACAGTCAAACTCACAAGGTACCTGTTCCCGGCATGCAAAAGAGTTGGTGTTCTGCAGCTGCTCAGGTTAAATGAGTACCTTAATGTAATTTAGCCAGCAGGTGTCTGCTTGTTATTTAGTGTTGTAATACCATTTTATTTATAAGCTTTGAGGCAGCTGTATTTGGCTCATGGGACTAATGTTACACTTTTGATCAGCGGGCTTCATCGTCTGGTTTGTTAAAAATATACTTATACTTTTTATTCTTCCCACCATAGCGGGTAGCACGGGTCAGTGGGTCAACCAACTTTGCCCATTGCCCCCCCTTCACTTTAAATGACTGCACAAAGCCTGGCCACATTGCTTTTGATATTAACTTTAACTGCTGGCTATTTATTTTGCCTGCATTTCAGGTTCCCATTTACACAGCAATGTATTTTTCAACTACTTTTTAAAGTTGCTGGTATGAAGTGTTAAAATGTTAGTGTAACATAGCTGCCCGTAGTTTCAGTGATTTGTGGGGTACTGATGTATTCTTGTCTCGTTTACAAACATCTGTTGGTCACCTTTAGTTGACTGTATGTTTTAATTTTTGCTTCTCATTTTCGTGATGTACGTACAATAAAAAATAAAGAAGAAAATAACCACCCTACTTGCTTGCCGAGGTCAAAACCTGTTGGCTTTGCCTATGCTTTATCTTGCTGGCAGTTAGTACTTGCTGGGTGACCATTCATGTAGGAGCTAATACATACCGCTGCTTGTGAGTGAACATTTAAACACATACTGAAATGTAAATAATGAGAAGCCGAAGCTTCATAAATGTGTACATTAATGTTTATTTGAAAATGCTTACATGTATTCATTATTCATGTTTTGTATGTACAATTTATAAGTAAACATGCATTCTCTTATTGATATTCTGCATTTATTCTGAAAGTTATATGTGTACATGTATCATCATATATTTAAAATGCACATTAAGGACCTGATTATGAGTTTGGCGGATCAACTACCCAAACTCCACTATAGCAGTGGGGAGGCAGCCGTCAAGCCGGCGCCCTCACCACCGTCGTATTACGATGTTTCTGGCATTCTGATCGGCGGAAACAGTACAGCGGCATTGGCCTTGGCACCCTCAGGAAGCCGAGACCAATGCTGTCGCACACAGCACCCTCGGAATGCACACTGTCTGCTGCTGCAGACTGCGCATTCCGAGGGTGCTGACAGGGAGGGCCCTGCACTGCCCACAACATGGCCCTGGGCAGTGCAGGGCCCCCCCTCTGGCCCCCACTCTGCCTTTCCACCAGCCTTTTCATGGCGGAGACCCCTGCCATTTGTTAGGCTGGCAGAAAGGAAAGTCGTAATCAGCAAAGCGGTGCTGAACTCAGTACCGCCGTGGCTGACCACTACTTTCAAGGCCGCTCTCCCGTCAGGATCCCATCGGGATCTCTGATCCTGGCGGTGGTGGCGGTCTCCTGGTGGTCAGACTGCCATGATCATAATCTGGCAGTTGGACTTCCAGGGATGCAGCGGTCAGACTGCATCAGTAGGTACAGCAGTCCTATGGACCGCCGTACTTATAATCAGGCCCAAAATGTTTAGTTAAAGTCAGCCTGACTAAAAGCCTCAATTTTGAAATGTAGTTTTGCTTGGTTAGCGTGTTGTTTCTTTTGCAGGTGCGTTTTCAAGCTTTCATTAGCTAGAGAAAAGGAGTATTGTTGTCTGTATTAGTTTATTGATAGCAAGGCCTGAGAAGATAAATGTTTGCAAGAAATGTAAACACCTAATGAGCAGCTGAAACTTTATATTTATCATGTATCAGAAACCGAGGAATGTTTAAGTTTGCAGTAACTGTCCAAGTTCTCTGGGATGTAAAATTACGATGATGCTGCAAATGCACACCACAGGAAGAGAGATGATTGATTCTTAGCGGTGTGGGAAGAGATACAATTGTTGCTGAAGGCATTTTCCATTCCATCAGGAGGGAGAGCAGATTCTCTTAGACTTTGAGGCATACCGACCTTTCTGCTTCCTTTATTCTTGCAAGTGTGAAGCTTCATGCTAAACACTTCTACTGAAGACACCTCAAATTTCTAAAATTCCTTCATTCATTCAAAGCATCCGCATTCCTTATTTAGAACTTTGGACTGTAGAACTTTGGTTGGGTGAATTTAGAATGATTTCATGTTTAGGACAGGGAACTGGAGTTTATGGAACATTTATTTCTATTGTTTAGTTTTTGTATTGTTGTGGCTGTGATTGATATGTATCTTATTTTTTTGAGACTGAACATATTGTGATATTTCAGCTTGCTAGATGAAATCTTGTAGCTTAATAATATTGTCCTGATATGCATATATATAGGACTGATTATTAATTGGAAGCAAAATGATGTAACTTTAATCACCGATTCCTGGTCCTTATTGTGTGGCCAAAGGGGCTTCACAGGAATTGAATTGTTTCATTATTGTTAACTCCCTTGGCATCTTAATCAACTTAGAAAGATCCATCAGATGAGAAATTGCAAATCATGCACCTTCACGCTCTCACTCTAGTATAAAATGATTGTCTATTCACAGCATAAAACTCAATGTTTCAAAAACTGGCAAAAGTGAGCCAGTGCAAGAAGAGAAGGGAAAACACCACATCTTAGTGGATATGGTGTTGTGTAGCCATTTTAGTTATAGCTCCATGCACGTTATTTTAGCAAACTAGGCCTGCAGCTGTGCACTTTAACCTAGATATATATTATTCAGCTTTGTTTATTATTTTAGCAATAGTCACATTTGCGGTCTTGTTTTATTTTTCTCTATCTAGCTGTTCTTTGCCTGGGCCAGCACTGCGTTCTTAAACAAGACATTTATTTCGCTCTGTGCTTTTCTCAAGGCTGCAGTAAGATAGGTTGCCGGTAAACATGGTAACGCTTTGTCCCTGGTATTCATAGAAACATACACATCCTTACGTAATGGCATTTTCTCAGAACATCAGCTGTTTTATTATAAAAACACTTCTTCACCCCTTACGCATTAGAGGGCGATTCCAGCCAGATGACCACGACTGTATGCTGATTGCTGAATGCTTCGCTACAACTGCTTATGCAGACTTCAGGCCTCTTGTTCAGGTATGAGGGATGATGTCTTCCCACTGGAACCTGAAGGGCAGAACTAGAGCTTAATGTGCTGTGCTTTAACATAGCCTAGTTAGGAATTATTTTTAATGACTCTAGTGACAACATGGAAGCGTTATTTTTATGCTTCACTCTCCTTCTCACAACTTTAATCCTGTCATGCTTCATCGTCGGTTATTCCAGTACATGATTTATTATCTAAGATGCAGTTGCTTCATTAAAACCTTATTGAAACATATACTGCCTCTGATTGTCCTTGCATTTGTGAGTCTAATGTAACTGACAGAAACGGATGCGATCCCCCACACTGCAGGCGATTCTGCCACTCAAATCCAGTAGTCTTGTTAGAATGATGACCGCCTATGC
This sequence comes from Pleurodeles waltl, assembly GCF_031143425.1. Lineage (NCBI taxonomy): Eukaryota > Metazoa > Chordata > Amphibia > Caudata > Salamandridae > Pleurodeles > Pleurodeles waltl. The sequence goes on along the minus strand of NC_090447.1, from coordinate 86,648,251 downwards.
GACATGGTGCCGCCAACGTTTGGTCAGGCTCTAATTTTTGGGTATCTCTGTCTCACTACATACAAAGACACCTCAGTACTATATACGGAGACATCCGTGGTATTGAGGATTTCCTCCTCAGCTAAGTTGGGACACCTAACAAAAGCTGTAGGTTGTTCAAGCTTGAACCTTTAAAAGGAAAATCCCCATTTGGTGTGCTTATCTCTGAACAAAAATTTACCATTCATTATGGCGAGCCCGCAATGGGTAGGAATTGCAGTCAATATGAGACCACCCCTTACTGCACATTTACTGGCACAAGGCCTAACGGCCCAGGGGGGTCTAGTCACATTTGTTGATAAGGCTCACCCAACCTATAGAACAGAAATGTTTTATTCTTGGGTCACGTTTCCAGCAGCTGCTGGGAATACAAATACATTTCATCACTACATACCTGCGAATATACCTGCAAAATACAGAGCATATGCATATATAGAAATAACTCTGTCTTATCAAGAACATAATAATTGGCTTGATGGCATCCTACCCCACACAATTTTACACGTTAAGTTAGGTCCTCCAAGTAATGATGGTCCTACCTGGCCTTGATTGGCCACTTATATACCTCACCCTGATGCAGCAACCTTGACGGTTGCTGAAGTCCGCCCCTTATACGCTGAGCTGATGAAAATATATAGATGATTAGTACAGTTTGTAATGCAAACCCAGCATGTGCTGCTCCAGCGCAATCACATGTAGTAACACCAGGCATTAATCCTGCGACTGTACATTCGATCATGGGTAAAGTACCCGCCAAATGAGAAGAAATTCTGGTTTGGTTAGCACAAAAAATAAATGCACTGGAAGCAGTATTTCTCCATACGGGACCTCAGGATAAGCATAGAATATTAACTATGTGCTTGCCCTTTGGGATGATCACCACTATAGATATCTGTAATACTTGGGGCCCAGTATTTGCCACGCTCTATACTACTGCACACGGTACACCAAGACTTGCCAATTTACCGGAAGTGTTGAAACAAATTCAAGATGAATACGGGGCTGCCCCAGCCCTGGACTTGGGGATGCAACTAATGGGCAACTTTTCCACAGTATCCTCAATTTTATTAAGTAACCTTAAAGAGGAAGCAGTTGCGCTGGTGGTGTGCATGCGGCTCCGGGACGTTCCTCTACAGGATCAAGAACGTGAGCTACCAAAGATTATCGCGGAGACCTACTCTAGTATTGGTCGAGATAGTCGGGGGGCCAGACCCACAAAACCACAATTACAGGGTAAATCTAATAAATACTCTATGAAGCTAGCTCCCGAGGGTACTAAGAAATGCTGGGATAAAAAACAACAAACACATAAGAAAGAAAGGGGAGAATCTCTGCATACGGAGACCCCCACAGAATAGATATAATCTCAGAACTAAAGATAATATAAAAACGCCTGACAGATATCAATATACTGATACACGCCAATCTCGTTCCTTTCAGGACTCATCGGAAAAACACAGTGAGAGAGGTGGGCGGTCAGAGCGAAGAATTGAGTCTTTGAAACCGAGACAGGAATCACAACGCTCAACAGAAGTTTCTGTTAAAAAAGAAGATAAACTTCCCCAACAAAAACCTGAATTCAATAAGAAAAAGGTGGCAGCAGTTGCAGTTCGTCATGCCACTCAAGAAGAGGACTCTATTGAAGAACAAGCACTATTAGACAGCGTGGCAGAGGTTACAATAGTTTGCCGGAATCTTCTAGAGCATCTGGAGGTGAAAGCAACTGATTACTTCTTACAAGTAGAAACTGCGGACATGCGTGTCTCCACGCCTGATAGGGTGTACAAAGTAACGTTACAGTTAGAAGATGACATTGAGCGCACAATCGATGCAATCTTTTGGTACTGTGTCGTAAACATATTTGATATTCTACTGGCTGAAAGGGATTGACCACCTGAATTTGTCTGTACTTGCCCACAAGAGGAAGATGTTATCAAACCTTTCTCGCCTCTTGTTCCCGATGAGCTAGCAGAATCCTACGCCATCGATTGGCTATTGGCGCAGGCACCCGCCTTATATCGTACCCACATAGGGTGGGTTAAAGACTCCCCCTATCACTAATCCCTATTAAAAATCAACCCCAACCACAACACCAGTATCCAATAAAACATGATGCAAAAGCACCCATGAGGGAAATCCTCACACAACTGGAGTACCAGGGCGTAATCAAACCCTGTGTCTCACCAATTAATAATCCCTTAATCCCAGTATCTAAACCGGATCATTCATGCAAAATAATCTTAGACTACAGACATTTAAACAGTCATACACACACATACGCTATACAAAACTCACATAGCACAGCACTCATGAACAACATAGTGTGCAAAAAGTACAAAACAACGCTGGACATTTCCAATGTTTTTTTTGGACAAAATATAGCACCTGAGAGTAGAGACTTCACAAGTTTCAGGGCACTGGGCTCCCAGAAAAAATTCTGTTGTTTACCCCATGGAACAAGAACAGTCCAGTACTGTTCGCAGCTCGTGCGACTTCAATATTGCATGACATGTAAAATGATATCCATCTCATGGATGATGAATTACTGCAACATTTAAGATGAGTAGCCCGCATTGTTGTGCAATTTGCTGAGTTTGGCTACAAATTGAATTTCAAAAAAGGAAAAATAGCCTTTCATAGTGTCCTGTTTCTGGGATATGATCTATCAAGTGAAGGAAGGAGCCTAGGGCCACAATTCTTGGAAAAATGCGCACAGTTACAACCTCCAAATACAATTAAAAAACTCCAATCCCTAATGGGTTTCCTACATTTTGGAAGAATTTACATTCCAGATTACGCAACACGCATAAAACCCTTCTATGACTTAATACGTCCTGGCTTTTCCAGTAAATTTTGGACAGTCGAACACACACGCAGTCTCAGAGCTTTGCAAACAGACATGCTTGCAGCACAACACTTCTACACAAGGGACAACAAAAAACATCTGGTCATCAGAGTAATTGCTGGTGCCATTGGTTTCACCTATGTAACTTTCAATGAGGGTGAGACAGTCCCGATTGCATACAAATCACATTTGTATTCAGCAGCAGAACAACGCTTTGCTCCCAATGAGAAAATTCTCACTGCTGTTCAGATGGCTGTCAGTAAAGAAAGGCCACTAGCCCAGGGGAAACACCTTATTGTCGTCTCTCCAATTCCAGCCCTTGAGGCTGTTACCAAAGCCAGCGTTCCAAACGCTAAAGCATTACATCCACGTTGGATTCAATGGGCAACATCTTTGACAGACACTGATGTTGACTACATTTTTGACCCAAAATTACAAACTCAAGAATTTTTGCAATATGAACTAGAATACCCTGTTCCGGCAAATACATTGCCTATTGATCAATATCAAAGAATCATTGCGATAGGTAAGGGATATGTCAGGATACTTCTCCCATTTTATCTGAATTGTGAATAACTTTTTGCACCAGTATATTAAGGATCTTTGATATATGTGTTTATTTCTTTTCAGTCTGTCCTTATTCTCTAATCCAAATATCGGTATATGCTAAAGTCCTTGTTTGTCCTCAGTGCGCTTCTTTCCTCCTTCCGAGTCTCTCACCCATTTTCCTTCTGTTCTTCTCCCCAGGTAAGTGGTTCAAAAGCTCCGGAATCTAGTCCACATCAAAAGAGAGAGAGAGAGAGGAAAGAAAACCCAAAGCCTTTATTAGGTAAGTGTGCGGGTAGCTTTATATTTTCTTTCTACTTTTCCCTTCCCGGAAAGATTTATTTTCCCCTTCTGTGCCTTTGGTGAGTTGTGAATTAATAATTCCTGGTTGCTCCTTGATTTTATGCAACTAGTGTGACATGGGTTGGTTTCTTTTTTTTTTCTTTTCTTGTCTGAGGTGGGTCTCTTTTTATTTCCCTTCACCTTGTGCTATTTACCTCTCATAAGTGCTCTCATTCTTTCTTTTTTTCCTGTTTTTTTCCAGTCGGTTAGTGCCCAACGCGTTGCCCTCCCCCTCCCAGAATTTCTCTTCACTCCCCTCTGATGGTTTCAACTTCTTCCCCTGCCCATTCTCGTACCTGTATAAGCCAGGCTCCTCCAGGAACGTGGCTGGCTTATTTGCCTGTTACTCTCTCCCTCGTCTTCTTGTCAGTGGACGCTCTCTGCTCCCTGTGCTGTCATCTCCTTCTCTTCCTCGTCTTCCGTCGTCTCTGGCACTGCTTCCCTCGGATGAGAGACACCCTGCTTCTCTGCGACTCACGACTTTCTCCTCGCTCTCCCCACGCCGGTTCCTTCCCTTCCGGGTCACTGCGTGGCTCCTCCCGGATCCTCTTTGACGTCAGGCTGTTCTGGACGAAGATATGCTCTGGCACTCATTGGATTGCACCAGGAGTACTCCGCATCCACCCCGTTTCTCCTGTTACTCGTGCCCTGTCACAGTCATGTACACCGATGACTCAGCACAACCTGCAATAGGCACAAAACATCAATACTGCGCTGCTTGAGCAGTCGTAAGTGGCTACATGGAGAATAATAAATTCTGTCCCCAGCATACTTACACGCAAACCCTAGGGGATTGCACAACTAGCAGAGCTAAAAGCTCTGGTGATGGCGCTGGAACACATGGATCCGGCACATTTAACACTGATTGTTTGTGATTTGTACTACTGTGTCTAGTCCTTCAACGAATACCTGCATTACTGGCACCAGAATGGGTTCAGAGATTCTAAAGGCAACACCATCAAACACAAACTTCTGTGTGGGAAAGTAGCAGATCTGAAGGAAACGTTACCAAACGTCCATGTTGTACATACACTTGAACACCAGCGCATCGGAATACACGTTGCTGGAAATACACTGGCTGATGAAGCCGCCAAATCAGCAGTAGCTACTGCTGCTGTTGCTGCAGTAACCCATTCTAGAACAAAACCGGATGATGACATATATCCAAAAGCATTCTTGCTAAATATTCCTACCGAATGAGAGTCTGCCTTGAAGCTGAAGTAAAAATACCAGACGTGGAGGTTTGAGTAATTCTCAACAAAGACATAAGATCAGAGTTGATTAAAGCAGCACATGAGGGGGTTGCATCTGCCCACGCTGGTGTGGCAGCGACAATAGCATTATTGCAAGCACGTTATTGGTGGCCAGGTCTGTACAAACAGGCCAAGCACTATGTCCTTTGTTGTGACATCTACCAATAAATTAAGAGCCCCACCGCAGATACCCCTCCTAATTTCCAACAGACCATTACAATGTGTGTACTTGGACCATTGTAGTCCCCTAACACCGGACAGTGCATTCAAATACATTTTAGTCGCTGTTGACTCTTGCGCCAGATTTCTATGGGTGTGGCCACAATGCTTGGCTGACGCTCGAACTGTTATTAAAGATTTGCGAGTCTTTATCGGTACATATGCAATTGTGGCTTTCCACTTGGACCAGGGCCCTGCTTTTGCCTCAAGGGCATTCAGGGACACCATGGCTTCTTTAGGGGTCCAACTCCATTACTCGTATCCATTTCTTCCCGAGGGAAATAGTGTTGTGGAGTGACAAAACCGTGATTTAAAGCAGTTCTTAACAGCCAGAGTCTTAGGAATGGGTCATAGTTGGCTTAATCACCTGTATGGAGTCCAGAGAGCACGTAATCATCTGCCTAGAAGGTCCCTAGGGGTCGTACTTCATATGAGCACCTGTTTGGAACTCAAATGTATGTTCCAGATCTTGATGGTCCTGGCATGGAGGTGGCAGAAACCCTTTGACATGAATGAACGTGTCACTGTCTTGCAGGAATTACAACAGTTCTGTGACAACAACGCTTCTGCCAGTTCTGCCTCCACAGGAATTAAGGATATACCAATAACACCTACCAGCTGGATTCCTAAAGTTGGGGATCTAATATGTGAAAAAGTTGCTGTGAATAAAAGGTTCGGTCCTTTTTATCGTGCACCGGTCCCAGTCTTGGGAATACAGGGAACCAGAACTGTCATTCTACCGCCGTTGGCTGGTGCTAAAGAAAATCGCTTTGTATCTATCGACAATGTCAAGTTACACCATGTGGCCGATTCTGCACAGCAGACCAAGAGGAACAGCCAGTACCTCCCGAATCCCTCTCACTATTGGTGAAGACGTCCCTCTACAAGTTTTGAGCAGCAACGCTGACACCTCTCCGAGCTCAGGGAGGGTTGAAAATGATCTTGCATTAGTTCCACTAACATGTGTTACAACAAACAATACTGAAAGTACTGATCGATTTGACACAACTTCAACGCAGACAGATGACGTCATTTACTATGAACCACCACAAGAGACCCCTACCAGTTCTCCTCCTACAAATATGGCTCCAGTTTTTGCACGAACTGCTTCTGGATACTTTGCCGATGTTAATTACACTTTCTGGGACTCTTTTGCCTCTTCTACATCTGAACTGCCAAAAATACGTAAGCTGATAAACTGACTTAAAACAAATTACTTTATTTTCCCATGGAACTATCTGTGGCTTTCCTTGACTGCATTAGCTTTCCTCCTTTGGATAGCCTTTGTCATAACATTCTTTCTATTATTACGTGGTCACTTTCTTCCTGAAAGATCAACAGTTGAACTGGTGGATGAGGTCGTAAAACCCCATTTTACTTCTCACAAAGTCCGCAGAGACTTGTCTTTCGTGAACATTTCTGCTATACCAATTCCTGACAGGATTGTTTGGGATAAAGTCACATTTGATATATACGGCGCAACAGAGGTCATTCAAATACCATATGTGTTTAAACTTTCAATGAACAAAATAATAATACCCAGATTTGTTTCTGATGACTGGTATGTGAAAACAGTTGATTCCATGATGACTGAACTGCAGTATTTTACTGTACTTGAGAGTGAAGATATTTATCAATCTAAAAAGAATTGTGATTTGTTTTGCTAGAATTATTATGGGCACCATTTCATTCACAGAGCAAGTATCCCAAAGACTGTTTTTAATTATATACAATCGGAACATTGTCCAACTCCATCACAAGGGAGTTCTAAAACATATTCTGAAAAGTTTGCATATTTTTCTGGGCACAATATTAAAAATGGTGAGTCATATTATTTTAAATTGCCATCAATGGAAAATGTACACATATTATTGACAGAGATGAAAATAATTTATTCGGATTCCTTTGTTTCCCGGTTGGCTACTGAAGGCTATGAATATTGGCTGAAGTCGATTGACTTAAAAAGTGTGTGGGGAACTAGAAATTAGCAAATAAGAGGGAAGGAAGCTTTATTTAGATCATGCCTGATACCTGTCCAAATTATATTTTTAAATAAAACTGTACAACAAACACGTTGCTTAGGCATAGCAAAGATTAAGGAATTGAATGCGCCCAGTATTCCTACCCCTGCAAAATTTTATAAATGGCAAAAATATATAAATGCAACTGAAGATCAGCTCGATGAATGGGTCCAGAATGGCACATTTAATGCTTCACTGTCATGTCCTGGTGGGTGGTTAATGTGACCAATAGATACCTATGGCTGTCATAAACGTTTCATAAACTCCACTGGGGGTTTTAGAACAAGTAGGCCGGACCCTCGCTATGTGTCATCCGAAGATGCAGGTATATTAACAACTTACAGTGTAGGAAAACTATGCCAGCAGTGGTTAAAGAGTTCCTCTCTAGATGCTAGAACACCTCAGTCTCCTGTCTAATAATACTGACTCACAGGACTTCCTGTTAGGCCCCAGAAAACAATGCAGAAAGTGCTTCTTATACACAGTATATAATGAAATTTCGAAACTTTCCTAACAAGAAGCTGCTGCCCTGTTTAGGCAAATAGATCAGGAAAACTTACAGAAGGCATAAGCTGTTGTAGATAATGGAATTAATACCCTGTCCAACCGGATATACACCTTAAACAACTTTGTTTCTTCTGTAATAGACATAATACAAAGTGATATTTTTTTTTACACCAATGACAGAGTCAACTAAGGTCCATTATGCATTTGGGTTGGGCACTTCAAACATTGAAGGCAGGTCGCATTCCCTGGGAACACGTTAACGCAAGGGATATAATTTCTAAATTTAATTTAACGCAACAACAACTAATCGCTTAGAGCGAAGCGACTTATGTCATGTTAAATATTGAAAAGATAAAAAAGTTGCCTTTTTTGTGGCTGAAATACCACCTGGTGAGTGCTTAATACACTGGGTCATTAATCTGCCTATTTCAATACTCCAATTCACGTCCTGCTTAAAACACATTCCAGTAGGCAGATATGAAAGGCTGGGAGATAGTTACATCCATGAGGTGTGGGAACTGCCCTTCTCGTACAAATGTCTCAGTGGCATGAAAGAGGTCCTGCTTAGCGGTGGTGAATGCAAGACTTCTGTCAGCCATTCAATGGTTTGTAAACAGCTGTCCTTGCACCTGGCGTGTAATGCTTTGGCAGCAAACTTGGCTTGTTATCTGAAGGGAGGTCCAGTCCCCTTGATTAGACCTGCATTCCAGGTACTTTCGAATGGCAGCGATGTTCTCCTCAATAGTGAAAACTGTTGTGGGATGTGAGCTGGAATAGTTTATGTTGTTTCAGTCTTTAAGATTGTTACATGCTGCATGAATGTACTTTTTCCTCTTACATGACAGAGTTAAGTAGCTGAAATTTGGCCCCATATTGCTACTTCTAAAGTGAATTTTGACAAGTTGAGCAAACTCAAGGCTTTATTGTTCCAAAAACATGTGGCTCTCAATCTGCACGTGAGACCTACGCACTCAGGTGGCAAGGTCATCAGCAGAGATAGAGTCCCTTTTAAGTACTAACTTTCCAAGACACTTTGGTGAGCTCGAGGGATGAAAATGTATTGCGTCCACTACTACTGGAATCGCAAACTTCTTTAAGGCTGTTGGTTCTGGTTTCGTTCACACATTCTCATCTATATCCGGTTTAATACCATCAGCCATCCACTCAATATTCTTCAGTATTTTCAGGGGATTTCTGGTAACTTTGGCTATAATAGGTGGCATCTTGCTATTCCTACTTTTTCTGTGCAATGGCTATCCCGCCGCAACAAGGAGGACTGAAAGCGCTCCCACCAGTGCAGCTGTGACGTGAATGCATGATGCAGTATTTTGGAGCAACACTCCTGGAGCAATTGGAGTGTGACTGGTCTCTGTCATTCAGACCAGGTTTGCATTGTGTGCAGCCCGTGTTTCGGTGCCTCTGGTGCTCGTTCGAACATGCACTGAAAGTTTGTCTTTCTACGCAGCGCTTGCTTTCATTGGACGCTGATCTGTTGATGTTCTCGCTGAGGGCTCATTACCAGACATGCGCGTTGAGGGTGCATTTTCTAAGGGAAGCTGCTTATGAGTTGCCATTCATGGAGGATGCAGGTCTAAACTCATTATTGGGTACACCACAGAATGCTGCTGCCTTGGCAGACGCTCAAGCTTTGGAACAAAAATGCTCTTTGGTTTTCCTTGGCGATGAGTTTCCTACTTTACCACCTGCCGAAGTGCAAGATTTCCTGTCTTCAATTACCTTGGATTTGATTGGCAACTTCCAAAATGACTCTGACTTTTTAAATTTGTCCTTTTTTACGCCACAAATTAATATTTTTAAATTGTCCTTTTATATATGCTCAAGTGTCTTTTTGACTTGTCATTATAGACATTCTTACATATATCTTAGGTTGAATTTTAGTAGATTCTATATATTATTAGGCTTTGAACCACCTTTGAACCGGCAAGTGGAGGGTGTTGTGTAGCCATTTTAGTTATAGCTCCATGCACGTTATTTTAGCAAACTAGGTCTGCAGCTGTGAACTTTAACCTAGCTATATTTTATTCAGTCAGTCAGTCAAGAGAACTTTATTTTGGCTACAAGAGCCATAAAATCACATAGCAGCAATAAATAAATACACAAGGTTATCTAAAATATGTAGAGTACATATAACTAAATATAAAAAAATTATAAAATTAAATGCACTCCCAGATTGAATTGATACATTCTTGCTCAAACCATTATACAGATAAAAATTTTCCTCTAACAATCCAACTTGCCCCAAGGAACTTGGCAACAGCAATCACTAACGTCGGGCAAGTGTCTGATCTGAGAATTCAAAGGGCTATGTTGGACCTGCGAACTCCCAGTAGTCTACAAGCCGGGGCCAGCAATTCCCTACGAGAGGCAGCATAAGCCGGGCAGACAAATAAGACATGAGGGAGGTTTTCAATGGGTGCTTTGCAAGCTGGGCAGATGGTTGTTTCTTCATGTGACCAGCGACTGATAAGTAATCTTAGTAGCAAGGAGCCTATGCGGAACTGGAAGTACAGTTTCCTTTCTCTTGGCACCGTGATTATGTCTTAGAAAGCCTCGTATTTGTACTTCTCTTTTAGTTTGGCAAATTCACATGATAGTGTGGAGTGAAGTGCAACCCCCAGATCTTTAGAGTCTACCATGTGCCAATACAAATGTCTTGAGGTCGCTTTTTGAAGGAAAGGAGGCAGTAGTTGGAGGGTCCCCGTGTTTTCTATCCCCAAGCGAATAAAGTAGCCCCTTGACATGTCTGAGCCAGGGAATTCTATAAGAATGGTCAGCTTCTAAAATGACCTCCAGGGCTACAGTAAAGGAAGCAAGCTCTGGGGTAGTCCAAAGACTCCGCCAGTACAAAAGGGAACGTAGGTGGGCCTTATGGCCAATATGTTTCATGCCTAGGTCCTTAAAAAAGGGGAACAGTTGAGTACTTGGCGGTATGGACACGAGATTGCTTAGGAAATTATTTTCAGAAATTGTTATTTCTTGGGCTTTGGCATAGCCCCACAGTTCAGCCCCGTAAAGGGCTGAGCTCACAGCCTTGGCTTCATATATCTGGATTGCTGGGCGTATTGGTTTGGTATGTGAGAGGTTAAAATCCTTTATTGAAACCCCTGTTGTTTGCTTTAGTTTTAGTGCTTGCTTTGCAATGTGTGATTTCCATGACATTTTTTCAGTTAACATTATGCCCAGGTAAATAAATGTGCCCATCATTTCAAGTGGGGACCCTTGAGAATAAACTTCCCTCTGAAGGATCTGTGGCGATTGAGCGTCATTAATTTAGTTTTAGAAACATTGATTTCAAGTCCCCACGTGGAACAAAATTGCTCAAAGCATGTGAGAAGTTTCAGTGATCCACTTGGGGTCTTGGATATCAGGAGTGTGTCATCTGCAAAGAGTAAGACCGGAATTTTCTGTGCGCCTAACGATGGTGCGTCAGCCTCCACTCTGAGTAGAGAGGGGACAATATAATTAATGTACAAAAAGAACAAGGTGGGGGCAAGGACACACCCTTGCCGTACACCCCTTGACACCTGGATTCTGTCAGTTAGCTGCCCCTTTTCATCCCACCTGACATGTGCATAATTACCCTCATGGAGCCGAATTAATAGTACAAGAATGCGCTCGGGGATTCCCATTAGGGAAAGGACTTCCCACAGCCTGTTGCGGGGTACTGGATTGAATGCGGATTTCAAATCCACAAAAGCAACATACAGATTCCCTTTGCCAATAAAAACTGTTTTCCAGGATAGAAACAAAAACCTGAGGGCTTGCTCAATGGTTGATATTTTTTACGAAAACCTGCTTGGAGGGGAGTAAGGATGTCGTGTTCAGTCATCCAGTCTTGAATCTTACCCAAAAGGCAGTGACAGAACACTTTCGGCATGCAACCTATTAAGCTAATTGGCCTATAATTACAGGGGAGGGCTCTGTCTCCCTTCTTAAAATCGGGACTACAATAGCACCCTTCCAGGACTCAGGGATTGGCACCCCAGATGCTATTGCATTCGCTATGATGGCGATATATCTTGACCAGATTGCAATGTCGGTTGAGAATAGGTCTGCTGGAACACCATCCGAGCCAGGTGCCCTACCACGCATTAGATTGCCTAAGGAATATGCTACATCCGCTTGGGAGAACAGTTGCACCACTGGAGGGGTGGGTGTTAGATTAATATTTGAGCAAGGGTCCTTATGTTCAGAATTTGTACTATCATGGTCATAAGGATACAACACACTGAAATGGTCTACCCAGTCCTTTGGAGCAATATTAGTTGTAATGTTCAATTTGCTGTTTCCTGTACGCGCTGCCAGGGACCAGAACTCACTACAGTTCCTCTCTCGTGCAGCGTCACTAAGTGCTGCCCACCACTTGTCATCTTGTTCAGACAGCTGATTTGTAAGACTTTTCAGCTGAGCGAATGGCGTTTACATCCTTAGATTTAATAGCTTGGATTAGATGCTTGTTTGAGGACCGGCACTCTTTGTTGAACCAGCGATGCCTACCCTTAAGCCTCTTGCCATCAGGAGCTATATCTACTGAGAAGTGGGCCGCAATACCCTTGAAGTGGTTACACAAAGCTGACATACTGACTGAAAGAGGGTTATGGTCGCTTTCAGATCTCTCAATAACCATCATGTTGATGACTGGGGGCCATAATCTTATGTCGACTAGACAATAATCAATTCTACTAGTATGGTTGACTTTGTTATATGTATGGCAACCCTTTGCGTCAGATTTGGTCCTGCCGTTAAGTGCCCTGAGTCCAAATTCCATGTCAATGATTTTACTTGGACAGCAACCTGCATCCACCTTTTGATGGGCAGGATATCAAAGGCAGGGATAGACCATGCCCGATCCTCCCCGTGGGTAAACCCAAGATCATCCCAGTCAAGCGGTTCAAATGTGACATTGAAGTCACATGCCACAATGATTCAGCTTTGTTTATTATTTTAGCAATAGACACATTTGTGGTCCTGTTTTATTTTTCTCTATCCAGGTGTTCTTTGCCTAGGCCAGCACTGCGTTCTTAAACAAGACATTTCTTTCACTCTGTGCTTTTCTCAAGGTTGCAGTAGGATAGGTTGCCGGTAAACGTGGTAACTCTTTGTCTCTGGTATTCATGGAAACATACACATCCTTATGTAGGGACATTTTCTCAGAACATCAGCTGTTTTATTATAAAAAAAACACTTCTTCGTCCCATACACGTTAGAGGGAGATTCCAGCCAGATGACCACAACTGTACGCTGATGGCTGAACGCTTCGCTACAGCTGCTAATGCAGACTTCAGGCCTCTTGCTCAGGTTTGAGGGATGATGTCTTCCCAGGGGAACCTGAAGGGCAGAACTAGAGCTTAACATGCTGTGCTCTAACATAGCCTAGGTAGGAATTATTTTAATGACTCTAGTGACAACATGGTAGTTTTATTTTATGCTTCACTCTCCTTGTCACAACTTTAATCCTGTCATGCTTCATCGTCCTGGTTATTGCAGTACCTGCTTTATTATCTAAGATGCTGTTGCTTCATTAAAACCTTATTGAAACATATACTGCCTATGATTGTCCTTGCATATGTGAGACTAATGTAAGTGAGAGAAACGGATGCGATCTGAGTGACCACGATTTCCCTGAGGAGTCAATTGTATCATGTGCTCGTCTGCCCAATCATCCGTGCTCTTAGGTGGAGATGAAACACTGCTGGTTAGCCGGAGCAAAACCCAGATTTGGCCAGCAGGTGTCACCTGTAGTGAGTTAGTCTCAGTTCCCCACATCGCAGTTGATTCTGCCGCTCAAATCCAGTAGTCTCATTAGAATGATGAGAGCCTACGCAACAATGGCACTGTTCTACTCTCTGCCTTCCACGCAACGCATCACAGCAAATCTTTTTCTAAATGCATGTTTTTTATATTTTGTCCTCAATATTTAGTAGCCTCTGAATACTGACTCTGATATTTAGTTTGCAACAACTAGAGTTGCTGCGCTGAGTTGTTTGACTTTTTAGTAAATCTGGCCCTAGGTCTTGACTTGAGGAGATTTCAATAAGGGACCTCTGCCATGGAAATGCTGTTACAACATGAAATCCATATTGATTTGCATATGCAAAATGCTATTGTAATGCACAATAGGAAACTAGTCATGCAGTAGGAAACTGTCAAGAACATTCTTCAGGACTTGTGTAGTTGACCTAGTAACACCTTACATTATATTACAGTATATCAACATGATACTGATCATCTCAGTTGCCTTTAGAAGATTGATGAAAAAGGCACATAATGAGCATAATGGAAATAAGGAAGACCTACTGGACATATTCAGTATCAGAACTATTAGTGATAAAGTCCTGAACATGTTGTATGGCCAAATGCTGGTGTGCATACTATATATCAAAGTCAGAAAATCGAGGGTACTAAATATCAAAGACAAAATATAAAAGAAAATATCCACAGGTAAGTAAGTATAAATTTTCTATACCTAACTCCACATATATGTGTCTGTCTGGTACATATATCTTCAAGGTACATAGATGTAGAGTTACGATTAGCCATTACTCTTTTTACTTTTTTACAAATTGTTTTAATGTTAAAAAACTGAAATTAAATTAGGATTACTTATTATTTAATTGAAAAAAATAATAACCTTTATTTATTAAATTTAAAAATAAATGTAACTTTGTAAAATTAATTTTAAAAAAAATGCTATATATAACTCTCAGTAACTTTTAATAGATAATACATAAATATAAACAAATTAATTGAGGTGGATGCTATTTTTCTTAACTGAATCTTTAATAAACATAATAATTTAATTAAAGATATGTAATTTATTACATTTGTAATCTAAAATTCAGGTGATAGTGCTGTAGCATTTTTTATAAGAATATTCTTCATTTGAAATACACACATAATATTAATTTACATTAAGCTTTAATTAACTTTTCAAAATGTCCCAATACTTTACCATAGTAAGATATATGCGAGATTGCAGAGGTATCAGTCAAGTGTGCAGAGAGTCAAATACAATCCGAAAGTCACAAATAGTAGTAACTTTACAGTCGTATATGACATTCTTACTGAGTCCATCCCCTGTTTGAAGAGGTGGGACATGTAAGCCTACACTTTTGAGTAACTTTACACTCAGCGAGTCAAAATTGTAAGAGTAAATTTACACCGTAGATTCATTCTTTTCTTTTACCTTTATGAATAGCTCCTACATAAGCATCACTGCTCATTGGGTTACCTTGAAGTGGGATAAGCAAAGGATAGCCTCTGGTCTCACTACTGATGATGCTTTTCTTGATATTCATTGGCATGCAACAGTTGCATGACAGATCAAGGTTACTTCAGAGTCCTATGTTTGGCACATTGCATCACCCTAATGGTGAAGGACTTCCTCAAAAAAGTAGTAGTAGTCAACAATATACTAGTCACCTGTTGCCAAATTTGCATGCAATTCAATCATTCATTCAAAGCTCAGAATGCAGTTGAGAGTCCTTCGGCATGCTAGTTGAGTTACTGTAAAAGCCCTCTTACAGGATGTGCCAACCTGCTAGAACACCACTTTCCATTTACAGCAACGTCTTTTTGAGCACTACATGTCAATGATTACATACTACAAAGGAGAGAAAGTGCAACTGCCAAAGCCATAACCATGCAGGTCAACAAATTGGGACTAGTGGAGTACCTCATCCAAATGTAAATGCCATTTGAGATGATCGCATTGGAAGGAGGAAAATAGCATGACCCAAGCAATTCCATTGCTGCACATGGTGCAGCATCATTTGCAAGAAGTGGAACAAACAATTATCATTTTCAGCTCATCTAATCACAAATCAACAGCTACACAAGATATTGTGTACTCTGGATACATCTATGCTGCAATGCTGAGTCAGTGGCTCAAAGAAGCACTGGCCACTTTCTTTCCTTTCTCAACAGTGATTGTCTCAAATTAAAAGAACTGGATCGTCAGAAAAGCTAGTGACCTAAAAGATTAATCACTGCAAATTCGTGGCCATAGCAAAACTGAAGTGCTGCCTTCAAACTCTGTAGAGCGTGGTTTGGCCGAGAAACAAGAAGCATGTTGCACTCACAACTGCAGTAGCAGCACCCACCAGTGGTAACAATGTCACCTGCTACTAAACCTACAGCACCAGCACTTAATTTCCAATGTATACAATAATAGGTTGGTTTATTGACATAGCATGATTAACTCAAGTGTACAGGTAAAGGCAATGCAGGAAAAAACAAGTGTCAACAACAATAACATTTGATAAGATGATACAGGATTAGTTGGATGACCCAAAAGAGAGCTAACTTGGACAAGACCCATTGACCAGTTGGCATGGAAAGAAGAAACAGTGGCCAGAAGTCAGAAGGCTGGCAATCACGTATTCAGCATGTTCTACAGATGGGGTATTTTTAGAGCACGTTTTTCTGAAGGATCAGGATTTCTCCTTAAAATGAGGAGAGACTGATGTCTGTGAGAATAAATGAACATTGCATACCCCGAAATGATAAGGGTGCAGAAGCCTCAACCATAGACATGGGAAGTTTCATGGAGATCACATTTGTGAATAGTGATAATCCACCCTACAACCGCCCTGATTTTCAGGATGAGTTCTATTTTCCAAATTTAACCAAAAATCAGTAGCACAGCAATAATGTCTGCCACGAATAACAAAAAAGCAAAAAAGGAACAAAGTTGTACTTTTAGATTTTGGTACATGAACCTGTATACAGATAAAATATCAGAGAGGGTGCAGCTATTTGACCTGGTGACAGAGTGGTGAGTGGTGGCAAAAAAAAGAAAACAAATTCAACTTTAGAGATGACTGTAGGCTTTGTAGTGAGCAGTCAAAGGAATCTGAATCAGCAATGAACACCTCTAGAACATTTCCTGATTAAACAAAATGCCAATATCCCATAAGTACCTCTGCATTCCCGTGCTCAGCTGTAAGTGAAGATGCAAAGACTGCACAGCCTATGTATATCATTTACATGAGAAAAGACACCACTTAGCAGGTTACTTGTGTCAGTGAGTGCTAAATGATGATTCATGTGATGAACGTGAAGGGCTTAGATTCGGTAAAGTTGGTATTTCATACTTGAGTGATAAACTGATCATTTTATTCAGGATGAATGCTCAGAGTGTTGAATGATAAAAATGTTGGTAATTTGCACACAAGCATCTATTGGTTCTTCGGAACCTTCTCTTTTCACCCATACTAGACTAAGGGCCTGATTAGAGTTTGGCAGACGGGTTACTCCGCCACAAGCATGAAATATACCATCTGCCATATTACGATTCCTATAGGATATAATGGGATTGCGATAAGGCGGACATGATATCGGTGACGGAGTAATCCCATCAGCCAAACTCTATATCAGGCCCTAACACTAAAAATATGTTATTTTTCTTGTTCAGTTGGTCTAGTTCTTATTGTCAGAAGACGTACAAACTGCAAGTCTTGACAACAACTTGCAGAAAAAGGGTCAATGCCTATCTACTTCTAAGAAGAGGACTCAAAGAAGCCTACCCCTGTTGGTTGGAAATGCAAAAGGTTATTTAAAATAATGCAGATTACTCGCACCAGTAGCAAATTCTAAGTGGTTATCAACTTGTAGTAGACATAATGATGATGGGAAAAGCTAAACTGTTTTGTTGTTTGGGTGATTAGTCATTTAGCATACTTACAGGTAGTTTTCCGGGAACTGTAGTACTATATTGGCCCTTAGGTAACAATATGCTAGCTTATTCTCCATTCTCTGACACCTTATGTAGCACCTTTACCTTGACTCTCGAATAATGTCATTTTGTTTTCTTTGTTTACATACCTTCTCATCTGCAAAGACATGGAACATTCATGGTGATCTTGCTCTGTGGTTCAACCCTGCTCCCAAGATAGACAATGCCATTAGAATGCAGCTGCACTATTTCTATATAGTATCTTTTCTTAAATGTTAATATAAATACTTTTTGACTATGGGATATGGTTGCCATTTTGGACTTCAGCCTAGATAACTATAACTTGGGTGTCAGTTGGCTGCTAAAGATTGAACAGGTCAAATTAACTGCCATAGCCCTTCTATAACAGATGTGCCACGCTCATCAAATCAAATCAAATCATAAATATTTATAAAGCGCGCTACTCACCCGTGCGGGTCTCAAGGCGCTAGGGGGAAGGGGTTACTGCTGCTCGAAGAGCCAGGTCTTGAGTAGTCTCCGGAAAGCGGAGTGGTCCTGGGTGGTCCTGAGGATGGTGGGGAGGGAGTTCCATGTCTTGGCCGCCAGGTAGGAGAAGGACCTCCCACCCGCCCTGGTGCGGCGGATGCGAGGGACGGCGGCGAGAGCGAGGTTGGCAGAGCGAAGAGGACGGGTGGGAGTGTAGAAGTTGAGGCGGCGGTTGAGGAGTTTGGGTCCCTTGTTGTGGAGGGCTTTGTGTACGTGGGTGAGGAGTCGGAAGGTGATCCTTTTGTTGACGGGAAGCCAGTGCAGGTGTCTCAGGTGGGCGGAGATGTGGCTGTTGCGGGGTATGTTGAGGATGAGGCGGGCGGAGGCGTTTTGAATTCGTTGCAGACGTTACTGGAGTTTAGCGGTGGTTCCTGGGCATAGTGTGTTGCCGTAGTCCAGGCGGCTTGTGACGAGGGCGTGGGTCACGGTCTTTCTGGTGTCGGCGGGGATCCAACGGAAGATCTTTCGGAGCATGTGGAGGGTGAGGAAGCAGGAGGATGATACGGTGTTGACTTGTTTGGTCATGGTGAGAAGTGGGTCCAAGATGAAACCGAGGTTCCGTGCGTGGTCTGAGGGGGTTGGTGCGGTGCCAAGGGCCGTGGGCCACCAGGAGTCGTCCCAGGCGGTCGGGGTGTTTCCGAGGATGAGGACTTCTGTTTTGTCTGAGTTCAGTTTCAGACGGCTGAGTTTCATCCAATCTGCGACGTCTTTCATTCCATCTTGCAGGTTGGTCTTGGCACTGGTGGGGTCCTTGGTGAGGGAAAGTATCAGCTGAGTGTCGTCGGCGTAGGAGGTGATGATGATGCTGTGTTTGCGTACGATGTCGGCGAGGGGGCTCATGTAGACATTGAAGAGTGTCGGGCTGAGCGAGGAGCCTTGTGGGACGCCGCAGATTATCTCGGTGGGGTCTGAGCGAAAAGGTGGGAGGTAGACTCTTTGGGAGCGGTTGGAGAGGAAGGAGGTGATCCAGTCCAGGGCCTTTCCTTGGATCCCGGTGGAGCGGAGGCAGGATATTAGGGTTCGGTGGCAGACGGTGTCGAAGGCAGCCGAGAGGTCGAGGAGGATGAGGGCGACTGTTTCTCCGTTGTCCATCAGGGTTCTGATGTCGTCTGTGACTGAGATGAGGGCGGTTTCTGTGCTGTGATTGGCTCGGAATCCGGACTGAGAGAGGTCGAGTAGGCTGTTGTCTTCAAGGAAGTTGGTAAATTGCTTGTTGACGGTCTTCTCTATGACTTTGGCGGGGAATGGGAGGAACGAGATGGGGCAGAAGTTCTTCAGGTCGCTTGGGTCCGCCGTGGGTTTTTTCAGTACGGCGTTGACTTCAGCCTGTTTCCAGCTCTCGGGGAAGGTAGCAGACGAAAACGAGCTGTTTATGATGGTCTGGAGGTGCGGGACGATGATGTCGTCAGCTTTGTTGAAGATGAAGTGTGGGCAGGGGTCTGAGGGGGCACCGGAGTGGATGGAGTTCATGGTGGCTTTGGTCTCTTCCGTGTTGATGTGAGTCCAGGCGTTGAGGGTGATGGCTGGGGTTGTAGGTTCTGTGGTGGTTGGCTGGGTCTGGTGTCCGAAGCTGTCGTGTAGGTCGGTGATCTTACAATGGAAGAAGGTGGCGAGGGAGTTGCAGAGGTCTTGTGAGGGCGTGATGGCGTTGGCGTTAGGGTTGGAGAGCTCTTTGACAATGTTGAAAAGTTCTCTGCTGTTGTGGCTGTTTTTGTCCAGTCTTTCTGTGAAGAAATTTCTTTTGGCAGCGCGGATCAGTTGGTGGTGTTCGTGGGTAGCGTTCTTGAGGGCAGTCATGTTGTCTGCGGTGTGGTCCTTGCGCCAGGCTTTCTCGAGGGTGCGGCAGGTTTTCTTTGATTCCTTAAGGGTGTCGGTGAACCAGAGAGGTTTTTTGGTGTTGGTCTGTCTTGGGAGGCGTCTGAGGGGAGCGAGGTTGTCTGCGCAGTTGGTGATCCAATTCGTGAGGCTGAGGGCTGCGTCGTTGGTTGTCGTTGAGAGTGGAGAGAAGCTGTTCCTCTGGGATTTTGTTCCACTGTCGACGTGGGATGGGTTGTGTGCGGAGGTGGCGAGTCTGGCGTCGGAAGGTGAAGTGGACACATCTGTGGTCGGTCCAGTGTATAGCTGAGGAGTGGCTGAAGGATATGTGGTTGCTGGCAGAGAAGATGGGGTCTAGCATGTGTCCGGCGATGTGGGTGGGGGTGTTCACCAGTTGCTTGAGGCCGAGGTTGGCGAGGTTGTCGAGCAGGGCGGTGGTGTTGGGGTCGTTGTTCTGTTCCAGGTGGAAGTTGAGGTCACCGAGGAGGATGTAGTCCGGCGAGGCTTGGGCATGCGGGGAGATGAAGTCAGTGATGGAGTCGCTGAAGAGGGCGCGTGGTCCAGGGGTTGGGTAGATGAGAGTTCCTCTGAGTGTGATCCTGGGGTCGGAGTGGATCTGGAAGTGCAGGTGTTCGGCGGCGAGGGGGGTGTCTTCGATGGAGGTGGTGATGTTGATGGACTCCTTGAAGACGATGGCGATTCCTCCACCTACTTGGTTGGTGCGGTCTCTCCTTGAAATCTTGTAGCCGTCGGGGATGGCTATGGCGATGTTGGGGGCCGAGGAGGCGTTCATCCAGGTCTCAGTGATGAAGCCGACGTCCGGTGCGGTGGAGTCCAGGAGGTCCCATAGTTCAACGGCGTGCTTGTGGACGGAGCGTGCGTTGATCAGGATGCATTTGAGGTGGTTGTTGACGCGTGGGCTGGCGGGCGTGGTATTTTGGCGGTGGAAGGTGAGTTTGCAGGTGTGACATACGAAGGGTCCGTGGGTGCGTTTCGGGTTGGCTTGGAAGCAGGTGCTGGAGCGCCCCGGGTTGAGGGCGTGGAGGGTGACGGGGTCGTAGCGATGCTGCGGGGTTTTGGAGTGCTGGTGGCTAGGGGTTGTGGCACTGGGCGCGGACGGGCTTGCCTTTGGCGCACCAGCGGCGCGGCCGCACATCGGCCGCCATAAGAGGGAGGAGGGGGGAGGAGGGGTTAACTGGGGGTGGGGGGCGGGAGTGGGGCGACGAATGGGAGCGTGGGGCGGGGGCGAGCAGGTGGTGGTAGCGGGAAAGCAGAGGGTGGGGGGTCAGGTAGAGGGGAGAAAAGATAGGGGAGGGGGTTTAAAGGTGGCGGGGAGTTAGGAAGAAAAGATAGGAAGATAGGGGAGGGGGGGTTACAGAGGTGCAGGGGAGTGAGGAAGGTCAGAGAGAGGAGTCAGGAGCAGAAGAGCAGAAGAGCAGAAGAGAGAGGAGAGAAGAGCCAGGAAGAAGGTAAAGAAGAAGAGGAGCGAGGAGCAGAAGAACAGAAGAGAGAAGAGCCAAGAAGAAGGTAAAGAAGAAGAGGAGCAGAAGAGCAGAAGAGAGAAGAGCCAGGAAGAAGGTAAAGAAGAAGAGGAGCGAGGAGCAGAAGAGAGAAGAGCCAAGGAGAAGGTAAAGAAGAACACAGAAGAAGAATACAGATGAAGAACTCAGAAGAAGGGCAAAGAAAAAGAAAGCACACGTAGGTCGCGGTGCAGAAGAGAAGGAAGAAACACAGATGAAGTACAAAGAAGAATACAGATGAAGACAGAAGAAAGCACACGCAGGTCGCGGTGCAGAAGAGAGGGAAGAAACACAGATGAAATACACAGAAGGAGAGCACAGAAGAAGAACACAGATGAAGAATACAGATGAAGATCACAGAAGAAGGACAAAGAAGAAGAGAGAACATGCAGGACGGGGTGCAGGGAAGAAAGAAGAGCACAGAAGAAGAACACAGATGAAGACAGAAGAAAGGACACGCAGGACGGGGTGCAGGGAAGAAAGACGAGCAAAGAAGAACACAGATGAAGACAGAAGAAAGAACACGCAGGATGGGGTGCAGGGAAGAAAGAAGAACACAGATGAAGAATACAGATGGAGAGCAAAGAGGAAGATCAAAGATGAAGAGGGAAGCAGGAGAAGAGGTGAGTAGTGCGGGGCAGGGCGAGGGGCTGGGCGGGGGGAGTACTTACTGTGGGTTCGCAGGACTTGCTTGGAGGGTTCAGGAGCCTGGGCTGGTGGAGCTGCAGCGGCAGGGGGAGCGACCTACCCTTGGGTCAAGGGTCGCTAACTCTGTCGCGCAGCGGCCGCCATAAGAGGGAGGAGGGGGGGAGGGGTCAGCTGGGGGCGGGGGCGGGGCGACGAATGGGAGCAGAGGGGGCGGGGGCAAGCAGGTGGTGGCGGCGGGAAAGCGGAGTGTGGGGGGGTCAGGTAGAGGGGAGAAAAGATAGGGGAGGGGGGGTTAAAGGTGGCGGGGAGTTAGGAAGAAAAGATAGGAAGATAGGGGAGGGGGGGTTACAGAGGTGGAGGGGAGTGAGGAAGGTCAGAGAGAGGAGTCAGGAGCAGAAGAGCAGAAGAGAGAGGAGAGAAGAGCCAGGAAGAAGGTAAAGAAGAAGAGGAGCGAGGAGCAGAAGAACAGAAGAGAGAAGAGCCAAGAAGAAGGTAAAGAAGAAGAGGAGCAGAAGAACAGAAGAGAGAAGAGCCCAGAAGAAGGTAAAGAAGAAGAGGAGCGAGGAGCAGAAGAGAGAAGAGCCAAGGAGAAGGTAAAGAAGAACACAGAAGAAGAATACTGATGAAGAACACAGAAGAAGGACAAAGAAGAAGAAAGCACACGCAGGTCGCGGTGCAGAAGAGAAGGAAGAAACGCAGATGAAGTACAAAGAAGAAGAATACAGATGAAGACAGAAGAAAGCACACGCAGGTCGCGCTGCAGAAGAGAGGGAAGAAACATAGATGAAATACACAGAAGGAGAGCACAGAAGAACACAGATGAAGAATACAGATGAAGATCACAGAAGAAGGACAAAGAAGAAG
Source organism: Pleurodeles waltl (assembly GCF_031143425.1). Taxonomy (NCBI): domain Eukaryota; kingdom Metazoa; phylum Chordata; class Amphibia; order Caudata; family Salamandridae; genus Pleurodeles; species Pleurodeles waltl. The sequence continues at coordinate 86,625,389 of NC_090447.1, read as the reverse complement.
AGAGAACACGCAGGACGGGGTGCAGGGAAGAAAGAAGAGCACAGAAGAAGAACACAGATGAAGACAGAAGAAAGAACACGCAGGACGGGGTGCAGGGAAGAAAGACAAGCACAGAAGAAGAACACAGATGAAGACAGAAGAAAGAACACACAGGACGGGGTGCAGGGAAGAAAGAAGAACACAGATGAAGAATACAGATGGAGAGCAAAGAGGAAGATCAAAGATGAAGAGGGAAGCAGGAGAAGAGGTGAGTAACGCGGGGCAGGGCGAGGGGCTGGGCGGGGGGAGTACTTACTGTGGTTTTGCAGGACTTGCTTGGAGGGTTCAGGAGCCTGGGCTGGTGGAGCTGCAGCGGCCGGGGGAGCGACCTACCCTTGGGTCAGGGGTCGCTCATGGACTTGCTGAAAGCTGCAGAGGGTAGGACGGTAAACAGGTATTACTTCTTTTGACTGATGGGAGGGCGGGCTCTTTCTAGCAATATGAAGTCATGAAGGGGAGAGGCACAGGTAATGCATTATCTGTTTTCCAACATTGATGCAGAAGGTGGAATGAAGACATCCATTGGGTCGAGTCTGGCGGTAAGGAAGCTTAAGTCAAGTGTAGATTAGTGAGTAGACTAGAGAGATGATGATGAGGATAAACAATTGGACACTTTCTTTATATTGGGCCAGGTTCAGGGCTCAGTGTCTGCTCTGATATATGTGGGTGGAGTATCCTTTGTGTGGATGTTATAGCAAAAACAAAATACAAACAGAACTAATTATAACAATATTAACAATTATAATACTTAACCATGGTAATTAACCAAAATCCATAAGTATGTAAATAAAAAAGTATTTAACATTTTAACAAAAAATGTCCCACATATTCTACCCTATCCTATCCTAGCAAAACTACCCCTCGCCAGCTGTCTCACCCTCATTACCCACAGCAGTGCCACATCCCCCCTAATAAAGGTGCATCTCAATATTCTCCAGTCTTTTTAAAATATCTTTCTGATTCTGTGGGACCTCTGTCTTGCTTTTCCAGATCTCATGGAGGAGGAGGACACTTATAGTGCAGTGGGTCTGGTAGCGAGCGGCTCTAGCTATCTGCTCTGAGGGACGTGAGGTGGCTGCAGCAATGGTGGTGCCTCTAATCTGTTGGCTGGATACTCACAGCAGCAGCTGCTACTGCCTTCTCCTCTTCCTCATAGATAGCAAGCTGGCAGAACGCTGTCCTTATGGCCTCTATCCCTTGGAAGCACAGCCGAGCTGCTATCTCTTGCTGGTGATGATTCCCCTTACCCCAGGAGTCCAGGGCTGTGCCTCTGGAAGTACAGCTGGATGGTTTGAGAAAAGAAGAAAAGAACATGAAAATGTAGTACTACTGCAAGCATATGTTTTTATAATCAGACACCCACATACTGTTGTTGGTTCTCTATGAGCACTGGACATTTTTATGTGATTCTGTGTCCTTAGGTTTGTTTTACACATAATTTGCACATAACTATTTGCATTACATGGTATTAGTTAATCTACATGCACAATATAAAAATAAATGCCAAAGCCAATAGGTTTGGCCTTTTTAAAACTGAAGTACATTAATATATGTTTTTATATTCAGACACCCACATACTGTTGTTGGTTCTCTATGAGCACTGGACATTTTTATGTGATTCTCTGTCCTTAGGTTTGTTTTACACATCATTTGCACATAACTATTTGCATTAAATTGTATTAGTTAATCTACATGCACAATATAAAAAAAATTGCAAAGCCAATAGGTTTTGCCTTTTCAAAACTGAAGTACATTAAATTCAGCCATAGTACACAGCTTCTCTCAACGCCTTTTGATTTAATCTGACTAAACCAGGTGTCTCCAAATGTTTCTATAATAAGAGCTACTTATGTTCATTGAAAAGCCTCCTGTGCTAATAAGTTCATCAGAGTAACCACATCAGAAAAGATTACATTAGTGGCCCACTGTGCACGATCACCAGTAGCGATCGCCTCTGTGCATCAGGCGTGGTTGCCAGCAGTAATGGCTCAGACATAGTAGCCATCTCTGCAATGCTCCTAGTACCAATTTGATAAAATTGGTTTCATTTTCATCACTCAAACATCAGCTTTAAATATATTTTGGAAATTCAGTCATTTTCCTCTAAAACTTGGTGTATAAATTCTGAAAATACACACATTTTCATTTCAAATACATATGTTTCAATTTTGTTAAATATAGTTAGTTCAACCAAGCAATCGCTTTTAATTGAGTTCACTGGGCTGCACACAGGAGAACAACTTAAAGGTATCTGGAGAGCTACAAGTAGCTCATGAGCTACTCGTAGAAGAAGCCTGGAATAAATAAAATATCAGTCATGGCTAAGCAGTCGGACATACCAAAAAAGTTAGAGCATTCACGAAATAAGCACCACAGTAGCTACAAAAGTTAGTAAAGAGTTGGTCTTAGGCCTGTAATTGAGCCCTTTAATTGCTTGTATTGCTCTTCAGAAGTTGGCACACTTGTACAATTTTTGACATGATGTCATATATGCAAAAGATGGATGAGAAAAGAAAGAGAGCAGTTGACATGTGTTTCGGCTTAACCAGACATTTCAAGGCTAAACATACTTGTTTGGTTGTTATCAAAAGGAAAGACTGGCAGGCATCAAGTCAACAGGTGACTTTTTGCTTGAATAGTTTCTACTTTATTTGATGCTTTCATTCTATAATGTCGAGGATCCCGTAAGTTATGCAATGTAGGCAGATTTTGGTCATTCCTTTCATAAGGCCATGATAGGCCATCCTGTACATATGAACCACAATAATTCATTTGTGTACCATCTTTGTGTGAAAGTTGTGATCCTTGAAAGAAATTACGAAGCAAAAGGCTGTCACAGAACAGCAGCCTGGAAAGGACATTTAAAAAGGATAGCCACCTCAAAATTGCTCTGGAGCATGAGACAGTGAATGTACTTAGAATGTCAATCAAGTAGAAGTTCTGATTTTATACTAAAGGGAGATTGTTTAAGGCACCATGGAACAGAGCAGTTTAAAGACAAAGAATTATTTGCAAAAGCATATCTCTTTCAATAAAGGAGAAAGCAGCTGGGCAACACATTTTACTGGTATGTGTATTATGCCAGCACTATCTACAATCATATTAAAGCATATTTAATAATTTGCAGGCAAATAAAATCTACTTCTTAATAACCAATCCCATTCCCTCAACTAACCTTTGTCTTAAAAAGTAGATCCCGGGCTTAAAAAGTATGAACTACAAATTATATTGGTTGTCCACTAGCTACATGCATTTTCATTATTATGACAATAAAGCTATATGCTTTCTCTAATCTTTCCCTCCACCACACAGAGATAGAAACTGTGCAGAAGTAAAAGAGAGTCAAAAGAAGCCCCACCACTCAGGTGATTTGACTTTTCTCCTCACCTCCTGCCCAATAACCTAAACATAAGCATGTAATCTCACTCTCCCTGGAACAGAGTCCCAATACCGGGCAGTAAGACTCACTTACTTAACATTGACTCCCAGATAAATAATGCATGCAGAGTGTTGTCATCAATTATGTCATGTAAGATTTCATCAGTGATGTTATCAATAAAGTCAAAAAAAGTCATGAGTAATGTATATGTGAGGTCATAAGCAGGGCATGGCAATGGCTAAGGTTATAGGTACTTAAGTTAATCATAACTGGTGACAGCATTTTTTTATTTTAAAATGTTACTTTATAAGTGACATTTTCAGCAATTGCACCACTTTCACTTTTCAACTTTTTTCAGTGGATTTCAAGGATTTTTTTAATATAAAGTACATTTTTATTCCATTCATAGCTATGCCAAGCCTATGCTACAAAAGGTCATGCACAGCGGGGTTTGGCAGTGGGACCTGGTCTACAGCCAGTACCTGCAGCCAACTCCCTTTGCGCAGCCACCCACTGCCATGCTCGGCCAAAGGCCATGCCTGGCATGGGGTTGGCTCTGATGCCTGGCTTGTGACCAGGTCCTGTACCTAACTCCTCACGGGCAGCCATCCCTACCTTGCACACCATTTGGCTGTGTAAAGTGTGGAGTTGCCCACAGATACTGGACCGAGCCCACCCAGGTGGCCATCTGCTGCTTTTTACGGTCTTTGATCGTACATAGCATGGGGTAGCTGAAGGGCCAATGACCAATTCTCAGCCAGACCACCACAGACACTCATGCCCTTTTCTTTTTTTAAATGGTTTCTGATCCACCAAGATTCTTACGAGAGCCAGCACTGTTCCCTGTGTTCCCACAGAACTCTTGTGGGTCACACTGGCTGCCGCTGGAGACCCGCCAAATTGTGACGACCCCCAAAAAATATTTTGTTAAATTTGGCTCCCAAGGACATCCCTCTGGCCCAGGGGGTCAGGCAATAAGAAGCAGCACATTTTGTTAGGGCTAGTACTTGCAGAAGAGTAACCATCTGCTTCATTTCTACAACTAGAGGAATATAATGGTTGCTTAAATCAAGCCTGTGAATATTTTTCTGAAGTATATTTTTTAACAATAAAGTGGAATATTACAGTGAAATGACAAACTGTGTCAGATGCATTTGATAGTGTATTGCCAGATGTACCAAGCCATTTTCAGTGGCAACCCCAGCTATTCAGAAATAACAGAATATGTATTAAACCAATTTTGTGAGTCAGAAAATCATTTTCGACTATCAAAATGGGTTTACGGATTCAGACCACATTGCATTTGGAATGGGTCTTGAAAGTGTCACCCCTATCTAAGTATGATTCTGTATTGAATGTAAGTAACAACTGTTTGTGATTGCCACTGCAGTTATAAACCATTGAGCAGTTACTGACTCCTGAAAGCAAGTTTTCACTGATTCATAAAGATTGCCGTGTCGTGTCAGAGGCCTTTGGGAGGAGAAAGCAGTGGTCCATTGAACAAAGACTTTTTTCAAAAACAGAAAAGATTTGGAAATGTAAATACAGCAATGGGTGTCTGCTATTCTTTACATATCACCATCCGTATTCATAGCCAATGGCCAGGGATCACAGATAGCAATCTGCCTATTTAATATTCATTAGGCAGGTCATTCTGTGGCTCCTTTTTTTGTGAGCAATCCCATTGCACTGTAAAACAAAGGAGTGGTTGCAAAAAGTAGGCATGCAATTTGCAATCACTTTTTGGGATCAGTGTTTTAAGAACGTTAGGCATTTAGGGGTTCATTATGAATTTGGTGGTCTTAGGACCACCATGTTGGCGGTGTCGGTCACACTGCCAACAGGCTGACAGAGAAGACTGCCATATTATGACCATGGCCACTGCGTTCGGGCTGCCACGGATGACGGTAGGCACCTGCAGGCTGGCGGAGACCCTGTTTCCGCTGGACAGATTACGAGGTTGCACACTGCCAAGGTTTCGACCGCAGTCGCACCACCACGGACACCCAGGCAGAATCCATCTGCATAAAAGGAGACACCCACCAGCAGGAAACCATACTAGTCCAGAGCCTCCATGGAACCAGAAATACACGTCTTCCTGTTGCTCCTACTCGTCCAAAGACTTTGGAATCTGTGACAACGACAGCAACCGTAAGTACACATACTCACCTGTTAATGTTGTATATTGACAATTCTTATACACACACAACATACATTCGGGAAGGGGGTTCGAGGACAACACTCACACGAACTGAACACTGACACACACACTCACATACAGCCACACGCACACTCGCATATACACAATAAACATGCCACGGCCACCACACACACACAAACGTCACAAACACACGCGCATGGAGCGGAAACATTGCACATGCCCACACTCACACAGTACCACACAACTCTACAACACGTCACAAAAGCAACACAACTTCACCATCTACAATCACTTGGCAGGGACACACAGGGGACTTAACCCAGGGACACATCACACATACTTCACAATGTAACACGCAAAACACACATAAAATACACAATCATAGTAATTGCCAATCAACCTACCAAGAACTCTTTGTCCAACATACCAGGCACATAACACACACACAGTCAATGCACACAAAGCCACACAATATACCAACCAACACATCACACCACAAACAATACACAATACCAACACAACGAAACCCCTTGAACACACAAATGTACATCATACAACACATACCCTACCACTTTCGGGCAAAATCACTGGACACAACCTCACAAACTGCCCAAACAAATACATATAGCCCAAGCAGAACACACACACACATACAGACGCACAAAATAATGTCAGCTAGGAACAACTCCATACTTGAGAAATAAATGCATGACAAAGATGTAACCAGGAAACCAACTACATGTTGGTTCAGCTGATTATTTTATTCAAAATTTCTTAAAAGAACAAAGGCCATAGGCCATTCCATTTGCTCCACAGTCTGTATGCACACTGTGCACAGATGTGTGTCCCAAACCTGACTCCTGACTGTCATATAACCTCCACAGCAAGTGGCATCAATGGGGCTGGCAGGCACATCAGGGGTTATCTGGGGGATGGACTTAGGGGTTTGGGTTTTGGAGGGGGGCCTTTCGGATCTGACTTGGGGGGTTGGGCTTGGACTTAGGTTTAGGGCAGGGTTGGTTTTTAGGTGGAGGGATGAACTTCTTGGCAGGGGGAGGGGCATGGATGCTTGCAGGGGAGGTTAGGAGTTCTTGGAGGTGCAAGCGCCAGACTTGTGGAGGGAAACTGAATGTGTAGGGGTATCATGGAGTGGGAGAGGAGTAGGGAAAAGGGCAAACTCCAAAACAAGAGGTTTTTTACACACAAGGGGACGGTCATAGCAAAAGGGGTTTTGGTGTGGAGGGAGAGGGAGTGGTTGCCTGAGGTGTTGGTTTGGCTGTCGTGGGTGCATGTTTGTGTGAGGTGTGCTTGTGGGTGGTGTGTATCTATTGCTTGGGTGGGTGTGGGTGTTTATGTGTCTTGGAAAGAGGGGGTGGAGGTGCTGAGAGATGCTGTGGTGGGTGGGTGAGTGTCTGTTGGGCTGGTGACTGCAGGCTTGGTGTATGTGCTGCATGTAGGCACATCTGTGGTTGTGGTGTCTGCGGATGTGGTGACAGGGGTGGATGTCTGAGGGTCTGCTGTCGTGCTGTCTGTGAGTAAGATAGGTGTAGTGGCTGGATCTGTGAATGTTGGTGTGGTGTCTGCAGGTGTGTCAGGTGTGCTGTTAGTGATGCTGAGGGTGGTGGGGGTGTCAGGGAAGATTGTGACTGTTGATGTGTGTGCAGGTTAGGGGTCGGCAGTGAACTCCACTCCACTTGTGGAGTTTGCTGAGTTTTTCCCACAGCGTGCTCCACTTGGAGCATGGAGTTCCAAAAAACTCCAGATAGTGGAGCGGAGCAGAGTTTTTTTCTCGCCCGCACTTGTCAATGGTGAGTTGGCAAGTACAAGCAAGGAAAATCTTACTCAAGTAAACCTCCTGGGCAAGATTTCTCAATTCGAGCTGTCTCAGTATGGTAGCGACCGCTCGCATTGAGAAACCTTCCGTTCGGGCTGAAGTAGCTGCCGCTCGAATGGCAGAAAAGAAGCAGCACCCTTTTGCGCTGCTCAGGGAACCGTTTGTGCTGATTTTGTAGCACGGGACAAACACATGGTGTTAAAAATCAGCACGAACGGCGTGACTTTAGGCACTCCGCCGCTTGCGGAACTCCGCATAGTGCAGTGGAGTTTTTTGGGCACTTCACGGAACTCTGCACAGAGCAACTCCACGAACACTGCCCAGGCCTAGTGCAGGTGTATGTTGCCTGTGTGCATGCTGGTGATGTGTCTTGTGGTGCTTGTGTTTGTCTGAGTTACCCTTGGATGTAGAGGTGGATGCATTCTTGCCTGTCTTTGTACTTTGGCTTAGTCAGGGAAGAGGAGTTTGGGATTGGGAAGAGAAAGGTGGAGGGGGGACAGAAGACAAAGGATGACTGACTACCATCAGTGTGGAGGCCAGAGCCTTCACACTGGGTCCCTCGGTGTTGGTGGTCTCAGCACTTCAGGTCCTGTGGCCAGCAGCTTCCCCACTCGGCTGTGCCCCATCTCCTTCATCTGCTGATTCCCAGAAACAGGGAGAGAGAAAGAGAGGAGCAAGAGGGTCATCACAATCTTAAGATACACATACGTTTGAACATACACAACAGTAAAAAAACATTTATGTCAAATAAAGCCCTAGATAGATACCATTCAGAGCCTACAACATGTCACAACTAGATACTTCCAACATTCACCTATGACCACAGTCTCACCCCCAACATAAGCCAACCATCTTACTACTACATCACCATCCCATCAGTTCACCAGTAACTCACAAGCATAATGCACAAAATGAATTGGCTACACATCAAATCTTTCCCCACACAGAACATCACTGTCTATCAACAAATCATTTTATGGAAATGCAGTTTACTGACAGCACAATATCATGCCTCCCGCTACTCCACACCTACCCAGTCCATCACCAGTAGTCATGTTCCATGAAAGTAAACTCATCTCACTTCAGATACAACACAGCATGTTGCTTTCCAAATACATGCCTAATTTATCAATCTGCACACAATTTACACAATGACTGACATCTCTGATAAAGACACAACATATGCAATACCCACACAGTGTGCCTCACAAAATGACACAGCATGTCATTGAAACATCCATCTAAATACTATGAAAAGATTCAAAAACAGTATCTGGACCCACGTATCTAACTCATTGACTCATAGACAACAATTCTATGTCCTGCAATAGAGGCCTACTTAGCACACAGGATACATCCACAGACAACCACAGGGAGCATAGTAACACCACCAATATAATGGACACCAAACAATGTGCATGATGGGCTCATAGCATTCCACCATACATGCTGATTAGAAACCTGCACAAGACAACATCTAAACCAACAAGTGTATGTCAAATGGTACACTTGCTGCACCATTAAGTCAGGCAGAAATGAGCAGCTCCATTACCAAAACTGTCTAAATGACCACAGAGTAACAAAGGTAAGTCTGGCAAAGAAGAGGTTTCAACATGACAATAGGCACGAAGTATCAATTGACACATGATGTAGGCAGGAAATAGTCTTTTTTACACTCACGTAGGTATGGTATTGCCCTATGTAGCATGGATAATATACATGGGCTAAGGGATCAGTTGCCTAGCCACTTACCTTCTCAACACCAAATACATTAGGATAACAGGTATTTCTACACATGTCAATGTTATGTCATAAAATGTCAATGTATCATAATCACCATGATTTTTACAATATAGAATGTCCACCCTGATCAAACTTCACTTTTCCCAATGTATGAATCTGACATGACAATGGGGAGACCTCCTTAAACCTCATGGGGAGAATAGTAAGTTTGCCATACCATAAGTCTGATGAGGATGACAGCCTCTCATGAAATGTCCATCTTTTTCTGGATACATGAGTACTTGGACCTTTTACTCATCTGTCAGACCCAATGTTGCACATAGAGCTAAATCTAGTGGAAACGGACTGGTGTAGGAGGCTGGCCTGGCTTATAGCGGGTACCTGATGGTAATTACACCTTGTGTCAGGTCCAGTTATCCATTATTAGTAGATTAGTATTATTCTAGCAGCTTGGGCTGATAGAGGTAGCTATAGCAGAGCAGCTTAGGCTGAACTAGGAGACATGCAAAGCTCCTACTATACCACTTATATCAAATAGGTACCATATCATAAGAAAGACAATACTGAGAGTTACTAAAAATAAAGGTACTTTATTTTAGTGACAATATGCCAAAAATATCTCAGATGATATACTTCCTTAGGAGGTGAGTAAAATACACAAAAGTATACACACAAACCAAAATCAGATAAGTAAAACAGTCAGAAACTAGTGTAAACACTGTAGAATACAATAGGATGCAATAGGCCTAGGGGCAACACAAACCATATTCTAAGAAAGTGGAATGCGTACCACGAATAGACCCCTAGGCTAGTGTAGTGTGTAGAGGGTCACTGGGAGTGTAAGAAAACACTAAGGGTGTCCAAGATACCCCACCCCAAGACCCTGGAACTTACAAGTAAAGTACTACTATTTCCCCAGAAACACACTAAACTCGTGATGGAGGATTTAGCAAATACCACAACAGATTGCAAAGCACTGAAGATGAATTCCTGGACCAGAGGACTTGCAAAGGAAGAGGACCAAGTCCAAGAGCTGTGAAAGTGTCCAGGGGGGGGGGGGGGCAGGAGCCCACTAAACCCCAGATGAAGGTGCAAAATGGCTGCCTCCAGAAGAAAGAAGCTGAAGATTCTGCAACAACGAAAGGTGGTAGGAACTTTTCCTTCGTGCAGAAGATGTCCCACAGAGTGCTGGAGGATGCAGAGTTGTTTCTTTGGCAAAAGACCACGAACAAGCCTTGCTAGCTGCAAGAGTCGCTGTTGAAGAAAAAGGGTGCTGTTTGGGCCCAGGATGGACCTGGTTGTCGCCACTTGAGAGAGGAGACAGAGGGGGCCCCCAGCAATGTAGAGAGCCCACGCACAAGAAGGTAGCACCCACAGAAGCACTTGAACATGGGTTCAAGAAGTCTAAACATGGTGGTCGTCGCAACACTGCAAAAGAGGGTCCCACGAAGCCGGAGATCACCTCAGGGAGCTGAGCATTGCAGGACAGAGTGCTGAGGACCTGGGCTTGGCTGTGCACAAAGGATTTTGTGGAAATGTGCACAGAAGCCCTGGTATGCAAGGAGGGCACCATCTGTGCCCTTCAAATCATTTCCAGAGGCTGGGAGAGGCTACCTCTCCCCAGCCTTTAACACCTATTTCCAAAGGAGAGGGTGTAACACCCTCTCTCAGAGCACATTCTTTGTTTTGCCTTCCTGGGACTGGGCTGCCCAGACCCCAGGAGGGCAGAACCCTGTCTGTGGAGTGGCAGTAGCGGTAGCTGCAGAGAAAACCCCAGAGAGCTGGTTTGGCAGTACCCAGGGTCCATAGTGGAGCCCCGGGGATGCATGGGATTGGCACCCCAATACCAGATTTGCAATGGGGGGACAATTTCCATGATCTTAGACATGTTACATGGCCATATTCGGAGTTACCATTGTGAAGCTACATATAGGTATTGACCTCTATGTAGTGCACACGTGTAATGGTGTCCCCGCACTCACAAAGTCTGGGGAAATGGCCCTGAACTATGTGGGGGCACCTTTGCTAGTGCAAGGGTGCCCTCACACTTAGTAACTTTGCACCTAACCTTCAGCAAGTGAAGGTTAGACATATAGGTGACTTATAAGTTACTTAAGTGCAGTGAAAATGGCTGTGAAATAACGTGTGCGTTCTTTCACTCAGGCTGCAATGGCAGTCCTGTGTAAGATTTGTCTGAGCTCCCTATGAGTGACAAAAGAAATGCTGCAGCCCATATGGATCTCCTGGAACCCCAATACCCTGGGTATCTAGGTACCATATACTAGGGAATTATAAGGGTGTTCCAGTGTGACAATTAGAATTGGTAAAAATGGTCACTAGCCTATAGTGACAATCTTAAAGGCAGAGAGAGCATAAGCACTGAGGTTCTGATTAGCAGAGCACCAGTGACACAGTTAGGCACTACACAGGTACACACATTCAGGTCACAACTATGAGCACTGGGGTCCTGGCTAGCAGGGTCCCAGTGATACATATAAAACACACTGACAAATAGGGTTTTCCCTATGAGCACTGGTGTCCTGGCTAGCAGGATCCCAGTGAGACAGTAAAAACACACTGACATATACTCACAAAAAGGCCAAAAGTGGGGGTAAGAATGCTAGAAAGAGGCTACCTTCTCACAACTGGTCAGAGACCAAAGAGCTATGCAACTTACCATTTGTGTAAATAGACTTGGGACCACTAGGTGGGAAGAGTGACACAGCAGGGTACACATATGTATGGCTGGGTAGAGTTACACATATGACACAGTCACAGGTGCATGTCCACATGCTTTCATACTATTTAGTTGTCATAGGTGATTAACATGTCCCTATACACAATACAATGGCCACATCTGTGTTTCTATGTTGACAACTGTAGTACCATGTCTTTCTATGAGACACTTAACCTGTAGCACGTACCACATTGTCACAGCTGCAATACTTAGATATCATACACTCAACTGCCAGAGGCCAGTACATGGGTTCTGTCAGTACTTACCGCCTTGTGGCTGCTGTGCTGACCTCAAACGCCCATCAACCTCAGGGTAGGCCACCACCAAAATGTGGGCCGTTAGGGGGGTCAAAGTCCGACAGCACCCCTCACTCATTGGGAGGACATCCCCAGCTGGGCCTCTGCGGTCTTCCAGGTCCACCATCTCAGGTCCTCCCACCGCTTCCTACAGTGGGTGCTCCACCAGCTGTGGACCCTAGGGTCCACACTGGCTTGGCGATGGCCCACCAAATTCCCTTCTTCTTACGGGGGTTGACCTGCATGGATGACACAGACAGAAGGAAAAAATCACGTCCACGTGCACCATACCAATGGTAGTGGACAGTACACTTCAGTGACAGCAAGTAGACGAACATTCCCATCCTCTCAACTCACACTCATTTACAAATTATCATCTGCATGCATCAACACCTTCACTACTTTACATTTCAGGTATACCATCATACACCACACCTATCGCACATTGGTATTGCATTGGTCTCACCTGCTGCTCTGGTGCAAAATATAGCTGTTCATTCAGGGGTGGGACCTCCTCCATGAGCTTATCCAGCTCTTCTGGGGTGAAGGCTGGGGCCCTATCACCTGCAGGACATGGCATGATAGCTCCTAGAGGAAGTACACAGCAGCTCAGGTAGTGGAGGTCTTGCTGGCAGCAGTGTCTGGAATCAAGTGAGCAATACTGCAGTGTCGTGTAGGCTCTCATTATTCTAATGAGACTACTGGATTTTGAGCAGCAAGATCGTCCACCTTGTGTGAGCCTGAGTCTGACCCTCTGTGGGAGACACCTGTCGCTCCAAATCCGGGTTTTGCTCCGGCTAACTAGCAGTGCCTTGTCTCTCCCAAAAGGTAGAGATGATTGGGCAGCTGAGCGCATGACATATCATACTTCTCAGGGAAGTCGTGGTCACTCAGGTCGCATTCGGTTCTCTCATTCATAATTCAGTCTCATATATAAATGACAATAAAAAGCAGTATGAGTTTTAAAGACTGGTTTAATAAAACGACTGCATTTTAGATAGCAAAGCATGAGCTGAAATAACCAGGACGACACAACATGACAACTTTAAAATGGTGACGATGAGAGTGAAGCATAAGAATAACTCTATCATATTGTCACTAGAATCTATGGACTATTTCCTACCTGAGTCATAATCTGAGCACAGCATGTTAAAGTCTAATTCTGCCTTTCAGGTTCCCCTTGGAGGACATTGACCCTCATACCTGAGCAAAGACCTGTAATCTGCGTTAGCATCTGCAGCAAAGCATTCGGCAATCAGCATACAGTCGTGGTTCCCTGGCTGGAATCTCCCTCTTAACGTGTAATGGGACTAGGAAATGTTTTTTATAATAACACAGCTGATGTTCTAAGAAAATGTCCCTACATAAGGATGTGTATTTTCTATGAATGTTGGAGACTAAACTTTTACCACGTTCACTGGCAATATACCAAACTGTAGCCTTGACTGAAACACAAAGTGATCAAGAATGTCTTGTTTGAGAACACAGTGCACGCTAGGCAAAACAGTTAGATAGATGAAAATAAAACAAGACCGTAAAACTGGTTATTGTAAAAATAACAATGTGGAGGCAAATAAAATATATCTAGGTCAAAGTGCACAGTGGCCTAGTGTGTTAAATTAAAGTGCATGGAGCTATAACTAAAATGGCTACACAACAGCAAAAGATGATGGTCACGTCCGCCACGTACAGGACTGTCACCGCCATCGGACATCGCCGTTGGCCCAAGTCCATCAAAGGCAGCAATGTGTTCCAATGGCAATTTCCACTGCGGTTGTGACCGCCTACCTCCTTGACGACTTCCACCGGCAGACTTAGGTCACTTCCACATGTCCAGTACAGTAGGTCAGGCTGCTGCCATTTTAAGCACACTTCATGTTTGGAAGAGTTTTATAATCTGTGTCATGAACTATACCCCATATTGTGCAGTATATCGGTACTGCCCTCTTGTTTAGTTGTCTATCTGTGCAGTAAATGCTGTGTTACTGGAGGACATGTGGTGATAGCAATGTACATCTACTCTGAGGTTTCTATGTGCTTTGAAAATGTAGATAATGTGCAACAGTATGTGTAAGACATGTCAAGATGATTGAACTTACAAACATATATAGTAACAGATGAATTTGTATGTGTAGTTCAATAGTTATTTGAGGGAATGTGCACCAAGGAGGGTGTCATCGGATGCATAGCCATGTGCTGTACTGTAGATGTCAGAGGTAGAAACCGTCCTTGGCAGCAGATATGTGTGAGCTGTTTATTTAACTGTGCATGATGTGTGCATGCTGCATGTCAGACTATGTTTACATTTTTTCACATAGTAATCCTGCCATGATGAGAGGAAGACAACCACCAGTGTACTGTCCAGTAGAAGACCTGCACACCATGGAGGAGATACATTGTATCCAGACATATCGTCATACTATCATGGATCTTTGTAATCAATTGGAGCCTGATCTGATGCCTGCCATTCACAATCCAGACATTGTTGAAGTCATGTCAGTGCTACACTTCCTGGCCACTGGGTCCTTTCAGAATACAGTGGCCCTAACTGCAGGGATGTCTCAGTCCATGTTCAGTCTGGTTTTGAAGTATGTACTCTGTGCATTGTTGAAACACCTGGACTGCAATGTCCCACTACTGATAACACGACTCAACCTGTTTGGTTGGTAAGTTACAATTGAAATGTGTGTTTGCAATGTAGGTCTCTTGTCATCAAAATGTTTGATGTCTAACATGTTTGTTTGTGTTGTTCAACTAAATTGTTCACAGTTGACTGTCGGTATCCTAACTGTCCTTGGTTGTTGACACCACTGAGGTACCCAACAACGCATGGGAAGTCTGCCACAATGAGGTCCACGGGAGGACAAGGCGCGTTGTTGAGTGGGCTTTTGGGCTCCTGAAGGTAAGATTTAGGTGCTTGGACATATCAGGAGGAGCACTCCTCTATGCACCCGACAAGGTATGTCAAATGATAGTTGCCTGCTGCATGCTCCACAATCTTGCCCTGAGACAGCAGATACCATTTATACCAGATGAGGGGAGGCAGCAGAACCTGTGGGTGGAAATGCAGATTTGCCAAGTGCTGAAGAGCTGAGGAAGATGAGGCAGGAGACTCTAGGGCAGATCTCATCAATCAGTACTTCAACTGACTGAAAGGGAAGGGTGAGTTGACGTAATGTTGTGATATAATTTTGCAACCTGAAGTTGATTGGTAGCATATCACCTCCTTTCTTGCATCATCCGTGGGGGTGTAGATAGCTCAAATGCCTATGAGTGAGTTGTGCATGCAAACTTACAGTATGTATTGTGTACAGGATGGAGTGGTCTACAGTATCATGTGGTGTTATAGCAGTTACAAAGTTACACTTGTGGACATGGCTTCTCAGTTGTGAGGAGTATATTCTGCTATGTCCTATCCCTTTTCACTTTGAATGATACATTTGCCTAGATCCTTTTTGGCTCATCAACCTTGGCAAACAACAGACAGTGTCAGAAGTAGATGGGAATTGCAGACAGAAATGAGAAGTAGACATGACTGAAAGCAGGTACTATTAGTGTTGATTACGTGGGGTGTTACTAACATTGTTATACTGTCAGGACACTGGGTAGAAAAGTATTTTCCTATTAAGAAGTTCACCTGTAGGGTACAGGCAGTTCTCAAGTGGTGCCTTTTGTGTCTGTATATGTGTCTGGTCATGTGTACATGCAGGACCATAGCCTCTACCATCACAATGGTTTCGGTTGTATGTAATCTACCTTGAACATAGGAGTTAGTGTGTTCCGACTCTGCAAACCAATGTGCATATCCCTGTGGACTGACATAGGTGAGTGACAAGCCTACAGGTATGTGACTAATGTTAGTGAAAGCTCCCAGGACTGGGTACATCAGTACTGATCTCTGTCTGTACCATGGGATATGAATATTTGGAAGCTATGAAATTGGTATGTGATAAGACTTTACCAGGTGATAAAAATGACCAATCTGTCTGCCTCCTGCCTTGTAGGTAGACTAACATGACCCTAACTTCTGTATCCTGTGGTTTAGCATTACGTGACACCTTAGCAAACATCCTGCTGCTACTCTCAGTCTTGCTCTGTGTGCTGTTTGCATATCTACCAATAATGTGTGTAGATGTAGTTTGCAACTTTTTTGGAATCTGTTCTGTTACTATCATATTGTAAGCAGTCTCCTGCTGATAGAATCCACATTTGATGTCCATAACAATGGGTGTACAATACAGAGGGACATATTCAGCCTTATAGTTGGCATGCATATCTATTGTACATGGATGATAAATGACACATACTCAGGACTTGTGTTTAAGTGTGATTTATTGGGAAAATGGCAACAACATATGTGATTATTAAGGTAAAGAACAAAAACAAAAGAGTGATGGTTTCAGTCATGGTGGCTGGAATTATGAGGGTAGCTGCTACACCAAGACAAGTCCAGTGTCCTTGCACCATAGTAAAATGTAGATTGGTTACAGAACAGTCAACAGGGTGCATCTTTGGCACACAAGGGGAACAAGTCTGGAGAGGTTCACTTCCTGGTAGTAGGTGTGGTCTTGGCATCTGATCCTGCTAGATGTCTGGGTGGATGTCCACGTTCGTGGGGGGGGGCGTCTTCAGTTACAGAGGGTGGGGTGGTTGTAGCATGTCCTTCCCCTGGCAGGGACCTCCATTGCACTAGCAGCCACAGATGTCGAAGGGCCTGATGTTTTATTGCTAGTGAAAGGGGCCAGATGTTGCGTACAAAACCTACTCAGTGTGGTAGTCATGTCTCTCAGCACACCAGCAATGAAAGCCAAGTGGTCATATTGTGCCTGCCACTGCTGCATGACTTTCTGGTGGGTGTCCCTCTGCAGCATTGGATTTCTCCCAACATGGTGATGACTTGGCCCATCATGCCTTGGGAACTTTGGTAGGCTTCCAAGACTTCAGAGATGGTTTCCTGGTCAGTATTGTCCCTTTGATACCCCATCCTCTGGCCTACGGCTTCCCTCCAGCACACTCTACCCCCATGTGCCTGTATCCCTGGCACAGTGTGCCCACTCCCAGTGGTGGCAGGTCCATCATTGTCAGGCATGGCAAGGTGAGACTCAGGTACCTGTACTGTGGGGCACAAAATGGATGAAACAGTCCTTGGGACACAGGTTTGAGGGTGAATGGTTGCCTGTGATGTAGATGCAAGAAGGCTGGGAGGAGTTGATGTGGGCAGGGTGAGGATGAGAGTTGTTGACTGACCAGGTGTCCCAGATGGGCCAGGTTTGTCGTCAGTGTCCAGATATCAAGGGGTGTTGTCCACACTGGGGTCTTCATCCAGAGGGGTAGTGACAGTCTCTGGTATCCTCTCCATAGTGACAATGGCAAGGTTACCTGTGGAGGGAGTGAGACACAGAGGTCAGGTTAAAATGAGTGTATTTGTTGCAGTTGTGTGAGATGCAGACAGTGCTGTAACATGATCCCCAGCAATGACTTTGACAGCTGCTGCACAGCATACCTTAGTACAACATACAACTCTATGACTTAAAATTCGATACTCCATGTATAGAGCTGTTAGACTAAGTTGGTACTGATTATAGTGCTGATGGCATCTGATATTGTCTGCTTATAAACATGGCAGTTCACCTCTGTTACCTAGTGAAATGTCTGGCATGATAGATGGCACAAATAAGAGCTGTACAATGCACATTGGTGTCCTTGTAGGAACACAGTATGTGACTAAAGAAAGGGCATTGACCTGTATCTGGATTACTGCATGTGCATCCACTCAACCATCTGACTTTTCAACCCAGGTGAGTTTATTTCTAGCTTGGGAACTGTAATCTGTGGCCATTATAAATAGGCACTCAGCTATAGCTGTGTTTTGCTTGGGAGGATAGTGTGAGCCATTGCATTGCTGTCATTGCCATGTACTGTTCCACACTAGAACAATCAAGATGGTGTAGATAGATAATTAGTTTAACATGCAGGATATGTAATATTTTGTGCATATTCCAGGTTTTCACAATGATGGGATATTTCATTCTGGGAGCTATAGTGATAGGATCAGCCAGTACTTCATGTGCCATTTCCAAGGGCTGTGGGGTCAGATGAGTTCAGTGGACATGTGGCATGCCAGAGAGGGGTATTAGGTGATTTGGACAGAGGTGCAGTGGGTGATATGTTAATTGAAGTAGGTTTAGGAGGTGAGGGAGCATGCAGGACAAGACAATTGAGTGACATGAATGTTGTAAGTACTTACCAGACTCAACTCCCCCAGGTATTCCTGTCAGACCCTCAGGCTGCAGGATGTTCAAGACCTTCTCCTCCTAAGATGTGAAAGTAGTGGGCCCACCGCCAGTCTTCAGTATCGCTAGCTGGTGCCTGGATGCCATGGAACGTACCTTCTCCCGGAGGTCGTTCCACCACTTCCTGATGTCCTCACTTGTGCGTTGATAACTGCCGACAGAATTCACCCTGTCGACTATTCTTTGCCACAACTCCATTTTCCTGGTAATAATTGTTTGTTGGACCAGTGTTTTGAACAGGTGTGGCTCAACCCTACAATTTCATCCACCATGATCATCAACTCCTCATCAGTGAAACATGGGTGTTTTTGTGGAGACATGGTAGTGGTTGAGAAGACGGTGTGGTTCTGTTCAAAGTGAAAGGTTGTAGAGTTAGGTAAATGGTGAGATGTAGGTGCTGTGATGTGAATGGGTGATGGTTGCTGTGGATTGTGTTTGGTACTAATGTGTGTGTTGTGTATTTTGTGCTGGTGTGGGTTGAGTGCTGAGTGAAATGTGTAGGGGTACCTATTGTTTATTTTGCTATATATCTTAAATGTTTAGCTTGTCTCATGCTGTGTGTGGCATTGTGGTTGCAAAGGATTGTGGGTTGTGTAGGGGTGTGTTATATAGTGCAGTGAGTAGGTGTGTCAGATGTGTGGATGTGTGTCAGGTGTGGGGTATTCAAACTGTTCAATGTGGTATTGTGTTCTGACTGAAGTGAGTTGAGACCGCTGAGGTTCGCACCACCAATGGTTTTCCGCCATGGAAGAACTTCTGTCGTGATTTGTGGATCATGAGCTGATGGAAGGATTTTTGTCAGGCTGGCGGTGCTGAGACCACGTCTTTCCCATCCTCCATTGTCCTGGCGGTTTCAGAAATGTGACTGTTTTTTGGCGGACTTCACAGTGTGACTCTTAATACAGCAGTCGTATGACAGCCAACATGGAAGTCTTTAGGCAGCCGCCACTGCAGGGGTCTTGCCAAAAGACTTCCAAACTCGTGAGGAGTCCCTTAGTCTCTATCGCGTCTGTTAGTGAAATAATGTTCATTGTTTTGAAAAGTTAGATTAGCGTATGTCATTTCTAATTCGAGATTTAGCTCCATGTCTACAAACAGCATTTGAAGTGCAACAAATTGTGTGGAGGTCTATTTAGGTCCAACATGACTGCATTCATGATTACATGGTAATATGGTATATGATGATATTTGTCAATTACCTCTTTATTATTTACATACGTTGTCATTTAATATTATATTTACATTGATCCTTTGACATGTTGGCCAGATATAGGTGAGGATTCTTGCCTTACAGCTTTCACTCATGTGTGGTAACTCAAAGTCTGACATATGTAGTGATTAGCACAATAATTTGTTATGCTAAGACTGCCCATGCATTCACAGCCTGGCATCACTCAGATATCAATATATATGTTTTTGGTGTTGGCAAGTAACTCTGCCAATGGATGGCTCTATGTCAACATACATCTCATATTCCATTCCAGTGCCTTGATTAGCGTTTTGGGTGGTTTAGACCAGAACGCACCAGTGATATGGTATCTCAGATGTAAAGCGCAACTAAGTGTTTCTTACCAGGTAACAACGTGTGATGAACTCTATCGCTGTGTAAGTCATCTTTTCATAATCACATATTTGGATACATTGTAGTGTTTTGCAGGTGTAGCATCCTCTACCACTACTACCACCACCACAACCTCTAACACCACGGCAACCACACCTGTAACCATCACCACATTCAAAGCTACCACTATAACCTATACCAGCACCACACCAACAACCACCATCACTACCTCTACTGCAACCAGATCCACTATCACCATCACTACCTCTACTATCACCACACCAACAACAACCACCACACCCACAACCACTGCCACAACCTCATCCAAACACACATCTTCTTTAATATACACAATTTCAGCCAAACACACAATATCACAAGAACAATTCACACCACATAAACACAAACCTCAGATGAGCACACACCATCACTCAAACAAACACCAGAGAAACGCAAACCCTGAGAAAAGCACAAATCACCACCAAACAAACACCACAGAAGCACACACCCAAAATAGCCACAACACCAACACAACTGTCACAATCAAAAACTACACCCATATTACAGCACATACATAAACACAAACCAAAAACACAACCATACATCATCATGACAATTCAGACATGCATTGAGCTGCAGAGCAACACACACACACCACTATCTCTGCAACTGCTAGTACACCCACTACTTTCCACACATCTCCTACACTCCAACCATCTCACCTTCCTCCTCCCTTCCCTTCCCAACCACCCCTACTCCTCCTAAACCTCTGAAGAAAAGGCCCACTCCTTGGTGAAAAGAGGTGCCTGAGTTCTATCTTAATGTTCATGAAGTGACAAATGCCGCTTTGCCAGGAGGTCATTTGTGTGCCAATGACTATGGAGGCAAGAATCCTATATAGGACTGAGAGTCACTCCTCTCAGGCTACAAATATTGTTTAAATATATGTTATTTGTTTTACACCAGTTATTGAATATATTTTTATTTGGAGGAACTATTTCTTTACAAAATAAATTGTATTTTTCATTGAAAACGTGTTTATTTGTTTGGTGTACACAGACACGTTACATTTGTTTTAGAGCCATTTAAAGTAGATTATACACTTCATATAGTTTCATTTGACCTTGGATATTCTGCTCTTACTATTGGAGCCCTATGTGGTTTTCAACACATTATTTAATGACACCTCTAATCTAACATATTGCTAATTGTGACTGCACATATCCTGTAACACCATGAAAAACAGCTAATATTTTGCACTACTTCAGTAGTATCCACATCAAGTGCTGTCAGGATACAAGTAACATAAGATGCAAAGGCCCTGCCTGCACTGATTTGCATTTTCATGGACATATAAGTGTCAATGTGATATTCCAAATAGGTGTAAGGCTAATGAGTGTTGCACGTTAACATTTGACAAGCATCTGGAGATAACAGGAGAAGAGAGAGAGAATACGTGTTGTAGTCAAGCTTCAGAAAGGACAAAGTAATAATAATAGGAACAACGATAAATATAACAATGTGGTCACCCATACCATCTATGTATATTTGTTAATATTTTTGAACGTCTGAAAAAAGATTAAGAAACTTTGAAATTAGGTGTATGTGAAACACAATTAAAAATGAAAGTGTCACACAGATGGTGGAGATACTTTGCTGAAGAATATTATTGAAGGTGTAATGAAATGTCATCTAAATTTAATATTTTTAAAGCACTACCGTCATGGTGGTGGACAATTACATGATGGAGAGATTTTTGCAAGGTTATCATTTGTCCACAGTGTGTCTACGCATATGTACACTTAATTTAATTAGCTCTGATTCATACTTTTTCACGCAAGACTGCGCTAACGCAGTGTCGCGTGAAAAAGTATACCGCTGGCTAGTGCCACCCAAGCCGCCGGCTGAGCTTCATATTTATGGTATGAAGGTAGCCAGCGGTAAGGCCCGGCTAGCGTCATTAAAAAGGATGCTACCCAGGTGGGGGCGGGGGAGAAACAGGAGGTTGTGCATCAAAGGATGACTAGCGTCATCCTTTGACACACAACCCCCATGGACATGACTCCTGTCTTAGTAAAGACAGGAGTCATGCCCCCCAGCCCAATGGCCATACCCAGGGGACTCATGTAGGGCGACACAAGTTAGCTCCCCCCATGGCACTTTAAAAAAAAATAAGAATACTCACTGGTACTCACCTGTACCTACCTGGGATGGGGTCCCCCCATCCTTAGTTGTCCTCCTGGTGTGGGTGGGGGTGGGTGGGGGTGTCCCTGGAGCCAGGGAAGGGCACATGTGGCCTCTTTTTCATGATCTCTGATCATGGAAATATGCCCACAGGTCCCCTAATGCCTGCCCATACCCAGGCGTTAAATAATGGTGCTAAGCAAGCGCAATCCTAACTCCATATTTATACTTTGGCATTAGACACGTCTAGCGCCAAAGTAATCAAAGATGCCATTAGTACTGTAATTTGTGGTGTAATTAGCAGTGCATGGCGAGAGGTACCCTAGGGCACGAGTTATTGTTACTTGAGATAACTGTAACTGTAACAGGTGAATTTCTATGGTTTTGTACGTTTAAAATGTGAGCCTCACTATAACGTCCCTGTAACCTTTGCTTTTTTAAGTCAATTTCAAAGCTTTTTTTAATTGTAATTCCTAACTATAACATCCCTGTAACCTTTGTTTTTTCCAGTGAATTTCTATGTTTTTTTTAACTTAAGGTAATTTTCATTACTATACGTTAATCCAACCACCGTGGCCAGTCCCCGCAGTCATCTCACCTAAACCACCAAACCACATGCCTGCGCAAGGCCTCTGGCCATTCGTAGTGGGGGGCTACGGTAACTGTAACTCTTGCCCTTGCCACGCACTGCTAATTACCCCAGATATTATAGCACTCATGAGCACTTTCATAACATCAATAAAAATATCAATGGAATATTAGAAGTCAATTATTGAAGAAAAAACTGTGCATCGCAAAGGCGAGATATAGTTACCTTAGGCTGCGAGTTATAGTTACTTGAAATAACTCTAACCATAACTGCAGAATTTCTTTGTTTTTTTAAGTGGATTTTACCTATATTTCTGTTTATATATATTTCTGTTTATATATATATATATATATATATATATATATATATATATATATATATAAATATATATATATATATATACGTATATATACATATACGTGTATATATATACATAGACGCACAGATATATATATATATATATATATATATATATATATATATATATATATATATATATATCAAAACAAAGCCCTTTCAGGCTTTGCAAAAAAGAAGAGAGAACTCTGGGTAGTTCCCAAGTTTAGGTGGAAAGCAGTTCCAGTAAGCACCCTGCAACACTCTAGATTTGCTCACCTCAAATGTCTGTTTATCCAGCAAAGTTTTTAGGCATAGGATCAGCACAGTGCTATCCACGCCGAGTTAAAAGAGGACAATGTCTTTTGCCATTTGTACAGCAAAATCTTTAAGCATAGGATTGACACAGCTGTAAAATGACAAAAGATATCTACCAATCCAGGTAGAATATTACAGCTTTGGGCTGGTAAAACACCATCCAAGCCAACCTGGAATGAGTAAAAGCAACCCTTGACATGTGTTTCGCTTTCATTAGAACTCTTCAGAGGGGTTTCGCTTTGTCCCTACACAAGGGAGCATCCAGTATAAGTCAAAACAAAGCCCTTGCAGGGTTAGAGTGACACATAAATTATGCAAAAAAGAAAAGAGAACACTGGGTAGTTCCCAAGTTTAAGGGGAGAGCAGCTCTAGCCAGTAAGGAGCACCCTGCAACACTAGCGATACTCTAGATTTGCTCAACTCATTGGGACCACAAGAGTCTGAACATCTTGATAAGATGGCGGGAAGAGAAATGTGCAGGTTAAGGACATTGAAGAGTCGCCTTTTGATGTTTTCAGTGGGAATATCCAATGGGAGTGCAGCATAAAAACTTTAAAGAACGACATGCTTTTGTGTTTGGATGTAACCGGCATTGAGAAAGGCGATATACTGAAATGTGGTTGCCTGGAGAATAAATAATTTTCCTGAAGCCCAGGAGTGCTCCTTATTTTTTGGATTACAATTTATTTGTGAAACCACTATCACGCGTTCAGAAGAGGTCAGCAGTCAGTAATGGTGTTTGGTGAGACATATACATATATATATGAAACACTTTGACCCTCATTATGAACATGGCGGTTCGGCCCGCCATGCCGGCAGTGGCAGCCAAAGCCGCCAGCCGGCATGGCGGGCCGAACCGCTATATAATAAACATGGTGACGGCTGCCTGTGGCAGCCGTCACCCACCGCCAGGCTCCTGCCGTCAGGCAGCCTGGCGGCGGGATGAAACACCATCCTCCAGAGTAGCAGCACTATCCTGCGGATAATGTTTCATTTTCTGCCAGCCTTTTCCTGGCGGGATATTCCGCCAGGAAAAAGGCTGGCGGAGGGGGTGCCCCTGCACTGCCCATACACTTTGCATGGGCAGTGCTGGGGCCCCGGTGCAGAGCCCCGTTGCACAGGTCATTGCCTGATTTTCGGGCAGTGATCTGCGCGACTGGTGCTACTGCACCTGCCACACAGAGGCATTGACGGCAGCTCCGTCAATGTCCCGGCCGAGCCTTTCTGTGAGCCGGCAGGCGGAAACAAGGTTTCTGCCCTACGGCTCACAGAAACGTTCATTAGTGGCTGACGGGGTTCCGGGGTCGCTGGCGGTCAGTGTTTTGACCGCCAGCAAGAACATGGCGGTTGTTTCCGCCGTGTTCACAATGACCGCCTTTATACTTACTTGAACTTACCTGTAAAACATTTACCATGTATTTACCTTTACCATCCATGCCTTTCCAAATTAAAAAAAAGAATACTTACCTTTAAAACCTTTACCAAGCATTTGTTTTTACAATTCATGTCTTTAGAGCACAATTTGTTGTAAACACATGCGTGGTAAAGCTATATTTGTGGTAAAGGCATGCATGGTAAAGGCATATGCATGGTATTGGCTTTGTGGTAGCGAACCTGCGTGATAATGGCTGTTTCCTTTTCAAGTATCCATCTAATAAGTAATGGGTTGAGTGCTGTGCAATTTTGTTAAGTGAATAATGTAATGCAAGGTGGACTTGTAGAGTGCTGCTTGTCTCCCGTGAGGGTGTAAGGAGTAATAATTACCAAAGAGATAGGGTTTGGGGGTATTGTATTTTAAAGTCTACAGGAAGTTAGAACTCTTGGTAAATTTGGTCTGTTTACTCATGTGTTGGAAGCCGTACGTTCTGGTTGGCTGAGGCAAGGCCCTAGGCAGGCAGAATCTACTACTCCCATCAGGTGTGGGTGAGCAACACTTACTGTATAAACTGCACTCACCCTTGGATAGTTTAGCACAGGGCAGTCAGGCTTATCACAGAGGCAACGTGTTAAGCACTGGCACAGCACATCCACACCATAAGTATGCTGAGCGTCACAAACAAGACTTCACATGAGGTGCATGTAAATTAAGTTTTCATTCAACACACACATGAATTAACACCACATGAACATCATGTAAATGTGGGCATTAATCACATTCAGAAATGTCACTAATAGTAAGAGGCCAAACGGTGTTAATATGAAATCAGCAGTATCTACACATGAGAAAAATGATAGGTTTCCTCCCTGCACCAACATGCGGAACTACCGCATTGGCAGCACAAGCCCCACCCCAACGATCACCCCAATTCAATATAAAACAGTTGTAGGATGCATCCCGGTTCCAATGATAGCAGCAATGCATATATACAGAGAACTATAGCACTTTTAAAATACCTCTGCGGCATAGGCCGCACCAGTAAACATCAATGTCAACCACAATAGTAAACAATGTGTATGGCAATGCTGCTGCGAGTTGAAATCAAGCCCAGACATTCACTCTCACACACTCACTTTGCACCGCTACGTGATGACACAGAAGTCAGCCATGCTTGCCTACATGCACTCGCACACACTCACTTCCAGCACCCTAATGCAGTACTCGGACAACTGGCAGGGGCCCCTGACAAACACGTGCATGCGTGTTTTCATATTTATTACTTCCTTTGTTGAGCAGTTTTAAACGTACTGCAAAGCTGCTTGTACTGCAAAAATAAAAGCATCAAGCTAACTCAAGTGATTAATGTATCTGCTGGAGAGAGATGGTAGTTTTGTGCAGTGGCAATTTTGACTTCAAGGTAGCGCATATGGTTAATATGCCTGTTGCAAAGAATGTGTATCATGCGAAGAACAGTATTTTATGTGCATGGCGCAGTGGGTTACTGCTTTTGTCACAGAGATTCTTTTGTTACTGTGCAGTTCATAATAGTTATCTAGCACAGTGAGCTGTGAACTGCCATTAAAGAGCTGCATGCAAACCGCATGGCACAAATTAGAAAGTTGTTTTTTTCCTAGTCTTTCATTTTCCTTATGCTGCTAAAAAAAGGGTCACTTGTGTAGAAATACATTCTTATTGCTAACAAGGTGCTTAATTTGTGCTTGTTGTTTCCGGTGCTGAGCACCGGCACTTATTTTTGAAGGCTGGGCTTATTCTTCTGTCTCAAGCATTTGCTGCGTGCAAAAGACACATATAGGAAAGATGGAGGAAGGGAAAAACGAAAAAGCGTCACAAAGGGAGAAAGCAGAAAGCTGCTAGAGTGAGCTGAAGTGGCAGGGAATGGCTTTATATGGCTTTTAATGGCTTTATATGGATTGAAGAGGCCCGAGATGGCTTCAAGATTATGCTGGCTCCGTATTCCGTGTTCCCACATTTAATTGTAGCAGTCCTGTTTAAGAGGAGGGCTTTGGGCACCAGCATGTTTTTATTTACAAATTAAGCACTGCGCTAACGTCATCGCTAATCACTGTGCTGTGTCCTGAATCCTAAGTCTGTGCTTCTCCGGACCAAGCACACTTAGGAAATGCCTACCAGTGTGGATGACGTGAATTCTACACCTTGTAGTCCCCTGTAAAGTGCCCTGACACCCTACAGTGGTATGAGAGGTGCTATAAAATAAATGAAGTACATGTGACAGAGAGGCTAGAGAGAGATGAAATACCCTTATGGTTTACTTACTTTCCCCTTCACTTATTTATGTGAAAAAGCTTTCTCAGATCTTGCATACCTAAAAAATAAAAACAGAAATCACTCCGGAAATGTAGACTCTGACCTGAGGATTCACCATTCCTAAATTAAACCAAACAGTGAAAAGGTAGTTGCCGAGATGCAGTGCCAACCTTCCCAATAAAATGTTTTGATTTTTGGATATTTTTTCAACAGAAAATAATTTTGAGTAATTTGAATATTTGTTTGGTGTGTACTTGCTATATTTTTTGCGAATTACTGCTTTAATGTTTGAAAATTAAATCGTACAAATTGCTAGGGGTCCCCGGCTTCCAGTATTGATTCATTGGGGGTCCTCAGGAGTCAAAAGGTTGGGAACCACTGCACTAGACAATACATCTGCGCACAAAAAGTTACCAGTTCCTGGAATGAGGCACAACATCTGGTGTGTGATGACTTGATTTGAACCAGACAATCCCACTGCACATGAAAAGTTACCACCGCCATGCCTCCCTGGAATGAGGCACAACATCTGGAGCCAGATGTAGCAAAGGGTTTTACCGATTCTGTATCTATGGGAAAATGTGTTCATACATACAGCCCCTGGTGTGCAATGACTTGAGTCCAGACTCAATGAGACACTCCACCGTGTGATCAATGACTTGATTCTCACCAGGCACTTCTGAACACACAATCAGTTCCTGTTCCATACCTCCCAGGAATAAGGGACACAACCTCTGGTTCACGATGAATTCAGGCACACAAGACAAATCTGGTCCCACACACAGGCCAGTTCACCTGTGTTGCATGAGGTAGAATACAGCACTGCTGCAGGTACACTCCCACCTCTGAGGTTCACATCCAGTGACATGGACATTGCATGCAATGAGCATGCAGTCAGTTGTCACATTAGAGAAATGTGCCACACTCGACAGCAGCTGGCTACGCGGGGTCCCTTAACCAGCAATCCATCCATTACCAAACTACAGTTTACGCGTGACGTCACCCCACGATGAAGAGCCACACTCTTTGAATGCGGGCAGTACTGTTGCGCACCATGCCAATCTAGTCTCCAAATCCCATACTTAGTTCAGGGCTCACATCGCTGCTACCAGGTGGGATTTGGCAGATAACGTGGAGACACGTAGGAGGGCACCACTCTCCAGATGACACGGTAGACAGTGTAGGTCCCTCGAAGGAGGTCTTTGAGATCTCTGCGACTGCCATGCCAACAAGTCCTTGGAGTGCACACTTCAGAGTGTTACACTGCAGCAAGCAGTATGCCCAGGCCAGTCACAATGCAGGAAGGGTGCGTGATCCCTTCTCAAGGCAGTAAATATTTCTGTGCTCAACAGATTCCTCTGGGAGTGTACACTATGCAGTATGGGGACTTTGTTCCGCATTCCTGCAAGTGTATCTATAAATTGCTGAATTGTGATCCTCCTAGTTATACTGAAGTCGGCCTTTGAAGATGGGCATGGTCCAAAGGGTTGCCCTTTGAACCACAGATGTCTCTCCTAAATTTCAGTACTGTCTGCCATGAGACCCTGGAATGTAGATCCTTATCTTTAGTGGTGCCATGATCTGATTTCAAAAGGCAAAGTGTCAAAACCTCTCCGTCCAATCTATCCAGTCAGGCCCTCAGATGGAAGAGGTCTGTTGTTTTTGTCCAGGTTTTATAGCTGTCGCTGGGGAATGGATAGATGTGTTTTCCCCAGACCCCAGTGAAATGAAGCTTCAATTGAAAAGACACAGAAAAGAGATTTTAGAACATGGAATTGTACACTTTCTAGAAGTGGCATTTCCAAGGTATTTCTGACAAAACCACCTTCATCTTTGGAAAGGGCTTGTCATTGGGAATCTAATGATAGTAAACATGATGAGGCTGCTCCACTGCAATCCACAATTGCAGCTAGGGTTAATTATCAACTTTTCCCTGTATTAACCTATGGGTAGAGCAGCTCTCAATGGCAGTGAAAACACATATGGGCATTATTCACACCATGGGCACATGTGCATTGGCACACACACAAGCCTGCAGGGGCAGACTGGGGCAGTCTGGACACAAGCTTTTAGAACACCACAAGGGTGCAAGTGTGCCCATACAGGCGTGCTGTGTCAGGCTCAATACATACATAAAAACCCTAATGTCCAAGTGTGCACATACTGACATGTTGTGCCAGACTCAGTATACATATGAAAACACCAATATGCAAGTGTGTGCATACTGGCAAGCCATGCCAGGTTTAGCATATATTTAAAACACTAAGGTGCAAGGGTGCACCTATAGGCAAGCCATTCCAGGCTCAGTATATGCATGAAAGTTTGCACATACTGACAAGCCATGCTAGGCTCGGTATACATGAAAATACCAATGTGCAAGTGTGCGCATACTGGTAGGCATCCCTTCTTCACTTATGTAAGGAGGGTGCACATGCACCTTCACACCGTACTTACAGTTGGAAAGTGCTAGGGTCCTAAGGCCATTGAAACAGGATAAGCAAAACCTCAAAGAAGAGCCAGTCCTCTCAGTAGAGAAACCCATGTGGTGATTCTCTCCTACCAGGGCATGGGACACCCTTGCATCCCTGTCCTGCCTTCAGCCTACCACCTGCTCTGCCCTCTGGGGGTACTCTAGGAGTAGCAGAAGGCCTACTAAGGGCTGGCGCTAGTGGTGAAGATGCCACCCTGAGCGAAGGTGTGCCTGTGCCTCCACAGGCCTGCAATACCGAGCCTGATACTCTATGGGCACTCCTGGGTACGGCACTTCAACCAATCACATAAGTGCCTCTTCCTGGCATGAGTAAGAAGGGTGCCAATGCTGTCCCCCGCAGTACAGTGGAATAGTACCCAGAGTCCTAAGGCCACTCACAGAGAGTCAGCAAAAAACTGGAAGGAAAAAGCAAAAGGTTTCAGGGTGATCCCCTAAGAAGGGCATTGTCCAACATCATGCTCACCTGAAAACATGATCACAAACTCCCTGGGCAAAAATGCACTAAAGATTACTATTCTGATAGTACATGGGAGCATGAATTCCCTGAATAAAAGCCCATCTCTAATGTTCTTATAATACATGGTATTCACCAATCCCTGTATAAACGCCTTCTGACCTCACAGTTACTGCTACCGGAGCCAGCAGCCGAGGTGAAAGGTTTGTCAGGTCACAGAGCAACTATTTAAAGCAACAAAAATGAAACATTGCTTTTCTTTCTTCTGCTCAGTTTGTTTATCTTACAGTGACAAGCAGAAATAACATATTTATTTGTTGCACTTGTTAGAGAATTATAGACAATTTAGATTCTTTCTGCATGTTTCTACACATACCGAGGTACTACACCTTTTTTTGTAAAAAAACACTGACTTGCATTGAACTGTTTATAATATCTTTTTACATTGAAACAAATATCTAACAGGTTTTTGATGTGTTTAATTTTCCACAGAGTTTCTATTTGTATCCTTCATGTTAGCAAACATACTCAATTTCATATGAAAGACCGATGCACCAAGGTTTTGAGTGATTTGTGAGGAAGGTGATGTGTGACCATGTATTATATAGGACAAAGTACACCCTGCAGTACATGATAAGGATATTGCAAGTCAACTCGGGGTTCCATACCTTAGAAAGGAACTCGGCCTTTGGCCTTGTGTATCTACATGGTTATGGAACTCCTTGGTGACTTGCAATATCCTGTATTACTTATATTAAAAGCAAGTTGTGACACATCTAGTCACCTATATTAAAGACAAGCTGCTGACCAGTGCTAAAGTGCATGTGCTCTCTCCCCTAAACATAGTAACATTGGTTCCTACCCAATTGGTATATTTAATTTACCTGTATTAAAGAACACAACATGTGCCCAAGTCCTGTAAAGTAAATGCTACTAGTGGGTCTGCCGCACTGATTTTGTCATCCACATAAGTAGCCCCTTAACCATGTCTGAAGCCTGCCATTTCCAGGCCTGGGTGTGCAGTTGCACTGCCACTTCGACTTGGCATTTAAAACTACTTGCCAAGCCTTAAACTCCCTTTTTCTACTCATACGTCATCCCTACGGTAGTCCCTAGGTAACCCATAGGGCAGGGCTGCTATGTAAGTAAAAGACAGGACATGTACTTTTGTGTTTTACATGTCCTGGTAGTGAAAAACTCACAAATTCTTTTTCCGCTACTGTGAAGCATGCTCCAATCATAGACTGGCATTAGAACTGCCCTCCTCTACTTTTAAGTGATAGATTTGTTATGGAAAGAGTAACCCAGTCATGTTTAGTATGGCCAGAATGGTAAATGAAAATCCTGATTATTGGTAAAGTTGGATTTAATGTTACTATTTTAGAAATGCCACTTTTAGAAAGTGGGCATTTCTCTGCACTTACTGTCACCTGTGCCTTAAAGTCTGTTTCCAATCCACATCTGGCCTGTGCTGGTTGACCACTCCCCTTGTGCATTTCACCCAGACAACCATAAACACAGGACACTCATTCACATCTGCATTCATCTGCATACTCAATGGGTCTCTCTGAGCAGATTGGATGGAGGGGCTCTCTCTTACATGTGAAAGGCCAGTGGTCTGCCCTCCCACAAATGACTGATAACCCCCCACAGGGATACTGGCAGACAGGACTTGGCTGAAAGGGGAACTTGTGCACTTCAAAACCACTCTTTGAAGTCCTCCCCACTTCAAAGGCATTTGTGGCTATATAACCTGGGTCTCTGACCCCATCCACATCAGACAGTTCTGGATCTACACTTGAACTCTGTCAGAGAAACTGCCTGGCTGCCCAAATAACTCATCTGGACTGCTTTGTTGAGAAATACGGCTGACCTGCTTGTTGCCCTGCTGCCTGCTGGCCTCTGACTGTGCTGGAAGGACTCTGCCTTCCCCAAAAGTCTTGGATTGAGCTTGCCTCCTGTCCTGAAGTCTCAGGGCCAACAAAGACTTCACCTACTAGCTTATAGATAGTTCACCGACCTCAGTGACGCCATTACCGACTTCAGCGACTCCAGCACCGATGCCGCTGTCAGACGCCACACTGCTGCCTGCTTTGGCTCTGTGGTCCTCACTGCACGCAACAACCATGGCCTGCAACGCAAGTCTGATATTGCTGCAACGCCGCTGACATCCCGCAGTGTTATTGCAACACTGTGAAGTTGACACATCAAGTGTTGACCGACTGGATCCATGGACCCCACTGGGTCACAAGGAACCAACGCCTTGCCACTGACGCTGCACCAGCTCCCCCCTGCAACCAGACAGAACTGATGCCTCGCCTCCCCTGCCTTGCAGTACGGAACCAACACTTTACCTCCCCGGATGCCGTAAGGGATTGATGCCGCATTGGCTCCTGCGATTCCTCATCTCCACAACTTCGTGTGACATCTTTGTTTCTTCGTTTTCAAAGGTACTATGCCTGGGGGTCCGTGGGACTCTGTGACTAGCACCTGTGGCGTCGAACTATTGGGAATGACTCCGTCAACTATGCCGTGATAGCCACAGTTGGAGCTATTGTGTTTCTAAGCACTTTAGTACGATTTAGGCCCTCTTTATGAACACGGCGGTCGAAACCGCTGTTGGCGGTCAAACTACTGACCCAAGGGCCCCCGGATCCCCGCCGGCCATGTTTTGAACATTCCTCTGGGCCGGTGGGTGGAAACATTGTTTCTGCCCGCCGGCCCAGAGGAATGCCTGGCCGGGACATTGACGGCTGTGCGGTGGGTGCAGCTGCACCCGTCGCGCAGATCACTGCCTGAAAATCGGGCAGTGACCTGCACGATGGGGCACTGCACAGGGGCCCCTGCACTGCCCATGCCAAGCGCATGGGCAGTGCAGGGGCCCCTAGGGGCGCTCCAGGGCACCCCCTCCACCAGCATTTCCCTGGCGGGTTTCCCCGCCAGGCAAAAGCTGGAGGATTAGGGATCATTATCTGAGGGGCAGCACCGCTGCCCTGTCGCATAATGATTCTGACCACTGCCAGGCTGCCTGATGGAGGCAGCCTGGTGGTGAGTGAGGGCTGCCGATGGCGGCCCTCATGGTGTTGTTTATGTGGCGGTGTGGACCGCCATGCCGGCTGGCGAGTTTTCCTGCCACCGTCGGCATGGCGGGCCAAACCGCCAAGATCGTACTGACCACCGTAATCTTTAAAAATTCATAACTGCGCTAGTGTACATTGGATTTTCATCATTTTTTTCCTTATTTTACTTAGATAAATATTATCTATTTTTCTAAACCTGTGTGGTGTATTTTTGTGGTGTTTTCACTGTGTTACTGTATGAGTTATTTCACAAATACTTTACAGATTGCCTTCTAAGTTAAGCCTTACTGCTCAGTGCCAAGCCACCAAAGGGTGGGCACAGAATATTTTTGACTGTGTTGTGATTTACCATGACTAGGATTGTGGTCCCTACTTGCACCAGGGTGTATACCTCTGCCAACTAGAGACCCAATTTCTAACAATCACATATCACTATTTCCTGGTAAGGAAAAGGGCTGCCAAAGGGCAAACTTCCTCTGGGGCCTGATGGCCGAGACCTACTGGGGTGAATAGAATGGGAAGGAGGGGGCAGTAGGAATGGCTGTGGCACTGATTCATATCCCTTACCATCCAACATGTGGAGGCTAATCATTTGTAGCTATTTTGTTGTAAAATATGGCTTTGTGCCAGCATTGCAGTCTTTATCGTGTCATCTCACTCAGTCACATAGTGTATTATTTCTGTGACTGCATTGGTAATGTACTGCATGGTTCACTGACGTTATTGGATGGATCAAATTTGTTATGCTGCAGGACCCTGTGTTTTAGAATGGCCCAGAATAGCTAACCCCGGATCCTTAGCAGCCTAGACATCGTGATAATCGTCATCCACAGTTGGTCATCAACCGATACCATGGCTGCAGTGGACTTGCAGAAGTTCACTAGGAGTACAGCATGATCGTCCTCCATGGCAGAAATTGTTGCAACATCTGCAGCTCGGACTATGCTATGCTGTTATTTTAGCTGCATTCTGAAGGATGTGGAATGTCCACCTGTGACTGTTCTGGGTCATCACATTTCTAGCCCTCAGTGTCTTCACCAGTACCCTCCACAGGAACATCCTAATCCTCCTCCCTTTGGTCTTCCTTCTCCTCCTCTTCTTTCTGTATGTTGTTTTCCCTTTCAGATTGTGTGGCTTTCTGAGGTAGGGTAGAGGTTTGCCACAAGTGCGGTGGTGTGCTGGTAGAGGCTGAGGCAAGAGATGCATGGAATGTTTTGATTTACCTGGGGCACTGTAAATTGAACCTACAATTGCACAATTTATTGTAGTTTCTATGGTGTCAGAGGCTGTGGAAGTGTGTCTGAGTCTACTAGTGAGTTGGCAGCTATTGTGGTGGTGGCTGCTCAGAATACAAGACTGCTAGTGGTTCTTGCAGCAGTAGCAGGAGTGACGATGACAGAGCCTGTGGAGACTGTGGTGGCAGGTGGGATAGGCATAGGTAGGAGATGTCAGAGATGGCCTGATCATAGCTTTTCTTTTGGACAATGGTGCATGGCTGATAGAAGGTAAGTCACTGTCATCCTGTGTAGTGTCATTTGCAAGGAGTGTAAGAGTAAATTTGTTCAATGACATGACACTTGTAACTCCATACAATGTAAAGCTTTATTCTGCCAAACTCTATCAGCAAATAATTCCTTTGTCAGTTGTTGTAGGAAAATGTCACTGTTGGCATGGTTACCCCCTACTTTTTTGCCTTTTGTTGATGCCAGCTTTGATTGAAAGTGTGCTGGGACCCTGCTAACCAGGCCCCAGCACCAGTGTTTTTTCCCTAAAACTGTACCTTTGTCTCCACAATTGGCACAGTTCTGTAAAACAGACAAGTCCCTTGTAAAAGGTACCCCTGGTTTCAAGGGCCCTGTGGCCAGGGAAGGTCTCTAAGAGCAGCAACATGTATTATGACACTCTGGGGACCCCTCACTCACCACATGCACACTGCCTCACAGCTTGTGTGTGCTGGTGGGGAGGAAAAAGACTAAGTCGACATGGCATTCCCCTCAGAGTGCCATGCCCACACCCACTGCCTGTGGCATAGGTAAGTCACCCATCTAGCAGGCCTTACAGCCCTAAGGCAGGGTGCACTATGCCCCTACAGTGGCTAAGCCAATTCTTAGACATTGTAAGTGCAGGATAGCCATAAAGAGTATATGGTCGGGGAGCTTGTCAAACACAAACTCCACAGTTCCTTAATGGCTACACTGAATACTGGGAAGTTTGGTATCAAACTTCTCAGCACAATAAGTCCACACTGATGCCAGTGAGGGATTTATTGAAAAATGCACACAGAGGGCATCTTAGAGATGCCCCCTGCATGCCAGCCCAACTTCTAGTGCTAGGCTGACCAGTCTCTGCCAGCCTGCCACTTCCAGACTAGCTTTTGGCCACTTGGGATGAGAACCTTTTTGCACTCTGTGACCAGGAACAAAGCCTGTCCTGGGTAGAGGTGCTTCACACCTCTCCCCTTTAGGAACTGTAACACCTGGCAGTGAGCCTCAAAGGCTCAAGCCTGGTGTTACAATGCCCCAGGGCGCTCCAGTTAGTGGAGATGCCCGAGGACACAGCCCCCACTTTTGGCGGCAAGTCCGAGGGAGATGAGAAAAACAAGGAGTCACCCCCTCAGCCAGGTCCACCCCTAAGGTGACCAGAGCTGATGTGACCCCTTCCTTAGAAAATCCCCCATCTTGCTTTGGAGGATTTAGCCCACTAGGATTAGGGATGTGCCCCCCCTCCCCTAAAGGGAGGAGGCACAAGGGGGATGTAATCATCCTCAGGGACAGTAGCCATTGGCTACTGCCCTCCATCCCTAAACACACCCCTAAATGTAATATTTTGGGGCGACCTTGAACCCAGGAAATCAGATTTCTGATGACCTAAGAAGAAGAAGGACTGCTGACCTGAAAACCCTGCAGAGAAGAAGGAAGACAACAACTGCTTTGGCCCCAGCCCTACCGGCCTGTCTCCTGATTCAAAGAACCTGCAACAGCGACACATCCAGTGGGCCCATCGACCTCTGCTGACTCAGAGGACTGCCCTGCAACTCCAAAGGACCAAGAAACTCCAGTGGACAGCGGCCCTGTCTAAATCAACAAGAAGAAACCATCTTTTAAGGGACTTTAACCTCACTCCAGAAGCTTGAGTCCCCACCACTCTTCACCCGACGCCCCCGGCCCGTGTCCAGAGAAACCAATGCTGAAGAGAGGACCCCCAGGCAACTCCGACAATGTGTCCACCCTGAGCTGACCTCTCTGCACCCCCAAAACGACACCTGCAGAGGGAATCCAAAGGATCCCCCTGACCGCGACTGCCCGGTAACAAAGAAACCCGACAACTGGAAGAAGCACTGCACCTACAGCCCCCAAGCCCGTGAAGAACCAACCACAGGTGCAGCAGTGACCAGCAGGCAGCCCTCACCCTCACTCAGTCTGTGGTTGGCCAGAGAAGCCCCCCTGTGCCCTGCCTGCATTGTCTGAGTGACCCGGGTCCCTCTATTGATTTCTATACAAAACCCAACGCTTTGTTTGCCCACTGCACCCGGCTGCCCCTCTGCCGCTGAGGGTATATTTTCTGTGCCTACTTGGGAACCCCCAGTGCTCTACAAAACCCCCCTGCTCTGCTCCCCGAGGACGCAATTACTTACCTGTTAACAGACTGGAACATAGGCACCAATGTTATTTGTGCCCCTCTTTGACTTCTGCACCTGACCAGCCCTGTATTGCTGGTGCTTGGTATTTGGGGTTGACTTGAAACCCCAACAATGGGCTGCCTATGTCCCGGAGACTGAACTTGTAAGTGATTTACTTACCTCAAAAACTAACCTGTACTTACCTCCCCCGGGAACTGTTACATTTTGCAGTGTCCACTTTTAAAATAGCTTATTGCCATTTATGCCAAACTGTGTACATTACTCTTGTGGCTCTAAAATAAATTAAGAAAAGGATATATCTCCATATAAAAACCTATTGGCCTGGAGTTAAGTCATTGGGTGTATGTTCTCATTTATTGCCTGTGTATGTACAACAAATGCTTAACACTTCCCTTTGATAAGCCTAACTGCTCGACCACACTACCACAAATAGAGTATTAGTATTATCTATTATTGCCTCTGTCAAGCCTCTTGGGAATCTGTGCACACTATCTCTCACTTTGAAATAGTGTATACAGGGCCAGCTTCCTACAGTTCTCAAATTATTTACTCTTTCCACCTGTGAGGTTGCCCCTTATCATCCGGTAACTCTTTTCTCCATATTGTAAAGGCTTTTCCTTTGGCTGCTAGTGTGAAGGCTGTCTTAATGGGAATTAAATGAAAGACCTGGGTATTTTATCCACCACCTCAGCCTGACAAAGAGCCCTTAAATTGAAAGGCACCCTTGTTATTGAGTTGAAATATAGAGACCTATGCATATAGTGTTCTGGTAGCCAGTCAACAAAATGCATGCCCTCAATCACCTTGTCTATGAAAATCCATCTCTTCTTGAAAGGTATTGGAATCCAATCTGTCAATACACTCTCTTTGGGTGCCCTATGCTACCAGTTAATATCCCAGCATGCACTCCTTCCATGTACTTTGGTTCAAAGAGGATTTTCTTATTGACCCTGCTGAAGCTAAATTTCCTCATGTTTGTAAACAATACACATTTAGTTGAAAAGAGCAAAAGTCTATACAAAATAATATGCATTTAAAAAAACGCTTAATTGTTTTGGGCAGTCATATTTAGTAAATATAAACTTACAAGAAATAACATAATGTTTTTATTTAAACTGCTACTAAATTGGTGGCGGGTTAAACCTTAAGAATGCACCTGTCTTAGACTACCATAAATATTAAAACTCTATGAACTATATTGTCGCCCAATATCTATGGCTATACCTGTACACAAATCACGGCACCTGCCACCAAAGGGGCAATCCTGAAAGGATTACACACAAAAAGATATGGATAGTGCACCACTGCGCAAAGTCAGTAAAGTCCTGTAACACAATGTTGTCTTTTAAACATCTTCGATTTTTATTATTGCTTTTTCTTTAACAAACGAGCAATCAGCCAACGCGTTTCGTCCTACACAAAAGGACTTCTTCAGGGCTGAAATGTAACACAAAGAGAATGTATATATCACACCAGGACAGATATGACACAGTAAATAAAAAAATAGTTAAACAACAAAAAAAATGTACAAGAACATACAAAACATCACCTCTAATGCACATAGTTATGATCATAAAGAACGCATAATCATAAGAGACAAGGGACACATGCTACCAGGAATGTTATTCACACATATAATCGATAGAGACATATATATTGATATACCACATGACACATATTGCTAATATTTACAAAGACAAAATACAAAAAACAAAATACAAACACCAGTTTTTAAAAAAAGGATATAGTCTACATAGTTCTAAAGATTTTTATAATATTGCCATCATTCTGTAATTTTTAACAATATATTTATTTTTATATATAAAGAAATAAATATGATATCAAACATGTCATGCCTTATATTTGCATGGTCTTTAAATTGATTGTCTTTCCATATTATTGGAATTAAATGTCCAACCTATTATTACTAAAAAGAATGACACCACTATGTAATATCCCACGGATTGAAAAACGAGTAACAACCAAAGTTATAGACTACCCACACATAAATTTAATATTTTCAAAATTTTCAAAAGATAGAGAATTTAAAAAGAAGTCAACAAACTCCATAAACAAATAGCCCTACATAAATGGCCAAAAATGCCACAAAGAAAGATCACCAAAAGAACCCATGATATAATTTCAAAAAGACACGAGAAATTCCGCTCTAAGGATAATAACCAAAGCTTATATGAATAAATATATAAATTTGGCTATTTCTATTTCACAAAAAAACACAACTCATAAGCCATAACCCCACAAACCTACAAGTGCTTAGACAAAAACATATATTTATAAATTCTAACACCACACATATACTAATATGCTATTAATTTGTGCTATCACTACAAAACAATCCCAATGGGAGAGGAAATTAATAAACATAATTTTATTAATTAAAAACAGCGTTCCACAGGATGACATTTACAAAGATAAGGCATTTGCGGTATACTTAAATTTAAAAGCCTAGTCATCGATAATATTGCCTGAAAGGTCCGTGAAGCACGTGAAATTGCAATCAATTAGCAGCCGCTTACCCCATAAAGTAAGGGATCAGCCATGTCCGTCCCGGTCGGCAAAGGAAGTAAACCGAGCCCAGCTTGACATCCACTTTTAAACCCTAGCACTCTTGATAACAAGATTATTTGACACAGGTGGCATACTCATTGCTATGGCGACCATTCTGTAATGAGAATAGTCGCCATCTTAGGTAAACAGATCGGCCATTTTTTAATGGTGTCATCCATTCTATAAACAGATGTATAGGATCCATACAGCATTATACGGGCTTAGCAAGAATTTTGATAAAGCCCTAAAAAGTCAAAAGAAACTGATACTCCATACTAAACAGGACCCAAGAGGCATATAAATTGCTATAGCGACTATTATACGATAAAATTACTCTTCATATCGCATAAATACGTTGGCCATTTTGAACTGGTCTCAACTATACTGAGAACCAGTACATTACATTAGCTTAACTACTGCTGCCATATTAACAACAATTAATATATTAAGAATGAAACCCTGTTTTTCACATGATATTTTCTCTCCTTCACTGCAGATGATTTAACTTTCAGAGAACCTTCTGTTAGTTAGTGAATAGGCATTTTTGTGTTAGACAACTGATAGTGAGGTTCTCACGAGGAGGAGAGGATATGGCAGGAAGCATGACTCATGGGAAGAACTGTCTGAACTGCAAGATGTGGATGTAGTGTCTATTCAAGGACTTGGATACTGAGAATTGGGACTCTACCAGATGCTTCAATTTGTGTTCTTTTGAATGTATATTAGCGTGTTCCTAAAGTGGAAATAAGTCACTCTCTCTGACACCCTCTGACATCTAGCATGCAAGATCTCTCGGGACTCTTTACTGACATCCATAGAGTTATCTATCTTCAGTAGAGATTTCCTTTTAATCTTTTTTCCTTATAGAAGATATCTGCTGATTAATACCTGGGAATACTTTTCAGCTTGAATATTCATTTGCTTAAGACAATAAGTTTATGCTTATGTACCTTATTCTTTCACTATAATTCTTTATTAGGTTTCTGAGCTGCCATCTTTATTCTGATTTATATTGCCATCTAAATCTTTAATTTAGCTAAGGAAATTCCTTTACGGAACACACATCTAGTATGATTTCCATGTTATTTGTAATTCTTACTATTTTGGTATTTTACCTTAGTTTGAAATACCGACTAATGCATTATTTGAATTTGTGACAATGATGACTAAAAGTAATATGAACTTAATAAATTGTTATTAAAACACTTTAATTCACTTAGAATCTCTTTATTGACTATTATGAAAGCCAAATTAATTTGCTGTCAAATAAAATTTATGTGAATGATTGTTCCTTTTAAACTCTTTTTGTGGACAAACAAAGGTCTCAACAATGAGGGGTAGGGGCTATTTATTTACTACACCTGGAGATAAAGATACAGCAACCCTGCTCCATAAAATGATAGCAGTAGGAAGGTTAATGTCATGAGAGAGAAAGGAGCTGAAATATATTGCCCAAGTTTAGAATTGCCCATGTCCCTAAGTCCAAAGCCTGAACTTGAAGATCGAAGGCGCTTGCAGTTCAAAAAAGTGGTTGCAGTGGAGGAGGTCTGAGTATCAAAATGGCTTTACATTGCAATTAACCTTCCTGAGCTTTAGATATCTTGTTGAAGTTATGCATCTTGTGTTTTGGCTAAATTGATGGTTTAATTGTGATAATGTGCCTGATGTTGAACAATTGAAGTTGTTATCAGACTTGAAATGGACTAAGATCCCGGGATAGCTAAAATATGAAATAATAGATTGTCATACAATTTGTCTGCTCAGGTTTTGTGGTTTTGGTTAGTGAGGTACCATTGGCCACACAAGTGAGATAGGAACTATAACAAATTGTTGTGATTGTATTAATAGTGATTGGTGTTAGTGGAACCTATTGCACAAGGGAGAAACTATGTCAGCATTGGTGATTTCTTGCTAGTCATGATTTCATTGGTATGTATACGAGGGAGCCTAAAAGGTTTTTTTACTATTGTTTCTTGTTTGGATTAAGTATTTCGAATTCTTTAGTGGGGCAGCCAAGAGTCTCTTGATATGCTTGCTTAGAGTTGCGAAATTTGTAAAGGAGGCTGAACCTCTGCAAGGAGGAAGGGTGTGAGAATAAGTCAGTTGGTGCAAAGTTATACGCTGGGATTGGTTGGCAAATCATAAGGTGCTGCACTGTCATAGGCTCACAAAGATGGATTGTTTTGGGATTGGAAGTGAATATTGATTTGTATGTGACTGTGAACTAACAAAAGAAACACTGACATTTATTGAATTGATATTTGTCCATTTATTGAATTCCTGCAATCGTGAAATGCTTTAGAGCTCATAGAGATTTAATGAGAGGTAATGTGCACGTGTCTGTCCATGAGGGAGAGGAGGCTACAGCAGATGGCCCACCAGGACATTTTATTGCGACATGCATAGGGCCTCATACATGTTTGCAGATTTGTCAATGGCACAAGATCACTGAAAAAGAAGGAGCATTAAGGTTTCCACAATATGGTATTTTCGATTTAAAAATGATTGAAAACTTAAGGAAAAACAATATGAAATCAAACCACCTCCTAGACCCACAAAGGATGAAGCTTAGGAGTGAGCAGATCATACTAAAGAGAAAGAAAGGTACCAGAATAGAGCAAAAAGAGCAGCACAAAATTATGTAAGTGATAAGTGGGATGAAGAACAGCAGGAATGGATGAAATGCATAGTTGAAGGAGCAAGTATGTATCTAGCAATAATAAAAGAAAAGTCTAAAAAGAATCAAAGACAGGGAAATAAACATGAGGAGTCTGCAAACTGCAAAACTTACACTGAAAGTGATTTGGTGGATGGCATTTCAGAACATTTGTTGTCCTAACATCCCCCACCATAGGTGGCTCCTGCATCAGGTTCAGAAAGCATTACAACCATCAGTAGTACAATTGCTATAGCCTCTGTTGACCCAAATGTGATTCAGATAAGGGGACACCTCCAACACGCTCAATTACAGCTGTACCTGTTGAAGCAGCCACCAGTGTCACAAGTTGCATCAGCTCAGACATTAGCAATTCCTGTTGAAACTGCACCAAACAATATTGTACCAAATCCTGTTGTTCTGGGAGCTGTAAGAGGAGTAGCCACAACAGGGTTTATCCCGATATTGCAAAACTCACAGACTGTTCTCTGGGCCCCTACCCAGAATGTTCAATCATTGAAAGAAGGGAGGACAATTGTTTGTACCACACAAGTTGAACAGGGAGAGACAGGACTATTTGATGAGAAACGTTTTTCCCCATGGTTTGAGGAAACTCCTGAGAACAAAAGAACAGCCAAGAAAAGGTGAGACCCTAAGTATACCAAAATTGAAGGTGGATTACGAAGAGATTATTAGAGGGTGTTTACATGTTTTACATTTGAGTTAATCTCAGAAAAAATAGCTGATATACCTGAGTTAGGAAACCACAAGATGTGCAGCTGCCACACATGATATCTTGACAGAATTGGCAGGTAAATATGAGGTAGATCTCACTAGCAGCATCCTTTGCACATAAAAGCTTTAGT
The DNA here is from genome assembly GCF_031143425.1 of Pleurodeles waltl. NCBI lineage: Eukaryota > Metazoa > Chordata > Amphibia > Caudata > Salamandridae > Pleurodeles > Pleurodeles waltl. The sequence goes on along the minus strand of NC_090447.1, from coordinate 86,582,500 downwards.
GCTCAGTTAGATGAGAAGGCAATTGTTACCGTGAGGTCCTGAGGGATGAGAGAGCACATTTCTGACTTGGTAAAGTGCATTCAGAAATGGAGTGAGTGTAACAAGGAAAGAAAAAGAAACAATCAGATACTACAGAAGCAATGGTAAACCGCCACCAGCACCCCAAAATGAAGATGAGGCTTTAACTTTCCATATGAAGGAGATACCAGGTGGAGGGTATGTGCATGTGCTGTGGAGCAGAGGAGATCTTGCAACATTCATGAACAACTTTCCAAAGTTGAGAGAGAATCCTGCAAATTGGTATGTACAAGTTAACAAGGTTGAGAAGGATTTGAAGGTTTTGTGGACCGATTTAAACACCTTTTTTAACATTGTGGTAACAAGTGATTTATGGGGTGAATATAAGGTAGTTGTGCAATGATCACCTACCGAGCCACCAAAAGATGCACATACTGTATGTGTGCACCATAACCTATGGTAATGACAGGTACGATGAAGTGATTACTTTTTTGGAAGGTAAAGTTCTAGCAAGAGGCATTGATTGGTTAAAGATTAATAGAACTACTCAAGAAGCTAAAGAGTCAATGCATGCTTGTTATGAACAATTATTACATCTGCTTATACAAAACAGTGGACAAGAAAATTCTGAAAAGGGAGATAAGGGGAGTTTTGTTTTACAGTTTGTTCTTGGGTTGGGACCAAAACTCAGTATGTATACACAACAGAACGTGGTTTGTTGGCAGACAAAGCCTTTAGGTGAGGTTCTGAGGTATACAAAATACTGCAATGATGAGCAAGAGGTAAAGCAGACAAGGCACAAGGAGAAATGTATGCTGCTGCAAGCTAAGCTGGCTCAGAAAGGTTTTTAGAATCAGTGGTATGTAGGGAAGGTTGGTAGAAAGCAAGGTGTTGGTTTTCACACTGGAGGTCAAATGGCACAAAGTGTAGTTGGTGTTTCACACGGTAGAGGTTGAGGTGTTCCTGTTGATATAAATTCGGGGCTAGATAGTGCGATGTTGAAGAAATCGAATCCCTGCCACTATTGTAACAAGCGTGGGAATTGGCAGAGGAAGTGTAGACAGAATTCAACCTAGTAAGTGGTGGATGGCACAGTCTTGGAGGTAGACCAGAGTAGACCATTTGGAGAAGGAGAGATAAATGCCCACCAAGTGTTGTTTCTCATCGACTCAGGCGCTACCAGTTCCACTGTTACAACAGGGGAAGTTCCACACCTATCTCTCTCTGCAAAGATGGTCCAAGTCATAGGTGTCACAAACTAGAAAATAACCAGACCTATTTAAACATCAGTTCCTATAACAATAGGTTGATTTGAGGAAGATCACCAATTTCCTGTGTGTGAATCTAGTCCTGTAAATCTTTTAGGAAGAGATCTTTTGTGCAACTTACACAAGCACAATTTACTGCACACCGGATAGTGTTGAGTTTCAAGCACATGCTGAAGATGTTGAATTTAAAATGACAAGAAAAGGAACAGCTGTAAAATGTTACCCTGTAGGAACAGTAGACAATGTACCTCCCGATTCATGAGATATTGTAAATTTGTAAGTATGGGATTTTCCAGGAAAAGACACTGGGCTAATAAACGGTGTAGAACCAGTCTGAATTACAACAAAGCATAAAGCAGTGCTTCTGAGAACACCACCATATAATTCTATGCCTGAAACAGTGGCTGGAATCACTCTGGTGATTGAATCAATGCTAAAACAAGGGGTTTTGAGAGAAATTGTTGGAAGTCCTTACAATTTGCCAATCATGGGTTTACAGAACCCCAACATCAAGTACAGAATTGTACAGTATCTTTGAAAACTTAACAGTATTGTGGCTCTAAGTTGTCCCTTAGTACAGAATCCAGCTACAATACTATTTCTGATTTCCTGTGATGCTGAAAAGTTTACTGTTGTGGATCTCTGCCAGGCCTTTTTCTCAATCCCATTGGATCAATACATACAATTCTTAGTCTCCTTTCTAATGAGAGTTAGAGTTTTGGCATGGGGCAGAGTTCAAGGAGGACAAACAGAGAACCCTTTAACATTTACTCAGGTTTAAAAAAAGAATCTTCTGACAATACAAACGCCATGTAACTCATTTCTTGTGCAATACATTGATGACTTACTCATGGTATCAAGAACGCAATAAGCTTGTAAGCAGGACATAATTTCTCTTCTTAACCACTTGGCTGAGAATGGATACACAGTGTCCCCAAGCAATTGCAATACTGTCAAAAAGAGGCCTTGATTTAGGATATCTCATTGAAAAATGAATGAGAAATGTGTCACAAGAGAGAATCACAACAATTTTGAAAATGAATGTATCCAGAACACAGAGCGAGGTCAGAATCTTCCTGGTAATGCTGGACTACTGCAGACAGTGAATACCCAACTATTGCCTAGTGTCCAATACTTTACTAAGACTGACGCACAAGGATGTGACCAGTCTGCTTCCACGGGACAAGGACTGCTTAAAAGCATTCCTAGAGCTGAGAGAAAGTCTAAGTCGTGTCCCAGCACTGGGAATGCCTAATTGCAGTAAAATGTTCACATTTTATTGCAGTGAGACGGGAGCTGCACTCCTCTGTGCTTATTATTTGAATGAAGACTCTAAGAGACCTGTGGCATATCTTTCAACTACTCTAGACCCTGTTGCCGCAGGACTGCCTGTCTGCAAAGTGGTTGCGGTGGTTGGTGTCACTATTGAGAGAAGAGAGTGCAGGGACATCCTCTTACAGTTATGGCCACTCACTCTGTAGAAATATGGATCACCCACTCTTAAACCCAATTTTTGAAAAAGAGCAGACGTACTCTTGCTGCTGAGAATTTTGTATTGAAGAAATGTAATACACTCAATTCAGGGACATTGTTACCATTGGCTGAAAATTAAATTGATGGGGAAGAGGTTGAGCACTTTGTCTCAATGTTTTGGATCTATGCACAAAGGCAAGAACTGACACTAAGGATGAACCCTTTGATGAACCTGACTATATAATTTTTGTAGATGACTCATGTTTAAAAGATCATGAGAGGAACTTGGGAGCAGTTTACTATGTTTGTACAATTCAAAAAGCAGTGTAAGCCTTCTAGCTTTGAGGTGTTACCCATGCATAAGCGGCAGAACTGATTGACTTTACACAAGCTTGCTATCTTTCAGCTCCATTGTGAGGGACTACATTTTCACATATTCACTAAGGTTTTGGTGTGGTCCATGATTTGGAAAAGTTGTGGCCACAGATGGCATTCATCTGGATCTGCAATCTGGAATGGGGAATATGTGATGAGATTGTTGGAAGCATTACAAATGCCACAAGAAATTGCAGTAGTTAAATCAGAGCTCACAGAGGTGGCAACAAATATGTCACTGTTTGAAACAGATATGCTAAGGAAGTTGCTCAGTATTGTGCAATTGTGGCATGCTCATTAGACTAAGAATACACAAATGAATCTGATGAGGATGCTACCTTTTCAATATTGTTTTCAGTAGCCATTACATGAGAAGAAATCGAAAAGTTGCAGGAAGAAGCTTCAGAGGCAGAACAGGAAGGATGAGTCAGATCAGCATGTAGCAAATTTGTCAATGACATGTGGGTTTTATCTGATGGAAGATCAGGGTTTCCAGTGTTGGCAGTGTAGACTGTTTCTTCACATGACGATACATTTTCATGTCCCTGCACACAGTGGAAGGGATATAATGGTGAAGGTATTGAGGCAGAAATGGGTTAGTCCCTGATTTCAGGATTTAGCTGAAGAGGTATGCCATAGGTGTGTGGCACGTCAGCAGCTGACTATAGGGGGGAGAACCCCTATAACACTGAGTCATATAGGGGGATCAGGAGGACCCTTTAACAGGATACAGTTGGATTTATTCACAATGCATGTTTGCAACAGGCTGCAATACATTCTGTTTATAGTGGAGAGAAAGATAAGAGAAGCCATGTCAAAACTACTGGGGTGTGGAGAAAGAAGTGTCTCCAAGGGAAAGAATAGTATACCCTAGGGCAAAAAAATAAATGCATCAAGTGCATTTGTACTTGCTTGGCTGATTTCTGAACGAGCAAATTTACTAAGGTTATCCACAGAACTTACAAAACCTTTGTGATTTCGCCAAATGAGTACATGTCCGCACATTTTGTACTCATTGTTTGAGTTTCAGGCCATATAGATATTATTCTACCACACAAAAAGGCAGTGTTTCCAATTTCTTCTTCCAGTAATTCTTGTTCCCCATTACATAATAATGATCAAACACACTTCTGGGTATGTAAAAAGAACATGATTTTAATTCATAAGCAGAACATGTCACTTTAGGAAGGACTCCACTTTGTATATCATTAGAGTTAGTCCTCTGGGATCCAGTAACATGAGCCTTTTTTGTTCACAGTTAGTCCTCCATTCATAGGGGAAGTGATCAGCAAATTCAGACGGCTCAGTAATGGCAATTAGTGAGCCATCTGGAATTACTTGGTTTTATCTCTCACAAAAGATCTCCGGGGAAAACATGTAGAATCGGCAGAGAAACATTCATTCAGGCAGTCTGTTCCCAAAAATATCATATTATACATTATATTATTTCTCAACCCCCGGGTTTACCAGGACTCAAGCATCAATACTTTTATGGCGGGATATTGGGGATAATTCCAGGTCTTGATGGGAATGGAGGTGGATGAATGCTCTCTGTCATCATAACCTATCATGCGTCCATATGAAAACAAATTGCAATTTAAGTGTCCAGTTTGTGGAAGACATTCACAAGCTCATGTCCTTTGGTGACATATGCACCTGTATGTTTAACGTAGTAACTCTTAACACTGTACAGAAGTCTTCTTATTCACTTTATTCTGATGTAAATGGACTATAATGCAAACGATCATGGCTTGTTGAGTGCCCTCTCTACTGAATCATCCTGAATCGTATTATTCACCATCTGTGCCTTGTCTTGACAATCCGCTTATCTCCTGACCAGGAAAAGACAGTTCCTGAAATTTTAACTCACAGGGGTCTTACACTCATTGACAATTTAATCCTGAAAGGTAAATGTCTCACCCCATGCTCAAACCACTGAGGGTCGTGACACTATTGACTACATTTGTCCATTTCAAACTAACATATGCAGTGTGTGTCAGATGTCCCACCTTTCCATTTGATCCTCCAGAGCATGACCCCCTTATAACAGTTATTCACACTCCCACTGTTTTGAGATAGATTTCTAGAATGTACGTACTATTCACAGTGGCCCTCCATTTGGCTGTGGTTTCAAGGTATATGAGCACAAATCTAAGTGACAAAAATGGAAGTTGATCTGAACCTAACACTCAAGTGTTTCTCCGATCTACAGGCATAAATTACTCCATTTTGAAGTCTTTACTCTAATTTACTGCTCTCCGTGATCCAATCTAAATTTTATTTAACTTTTCACTCTTCATAGATGCATACATGGCTCAGCTGAACTTGTTTCATTTGACATGGTCATAAGCAAGCATTTACCATTTCTGGAGGTTGGTGTCAGAATCCCTTTCTAAGGGCCAAAGGACAAGCAGAGGTTGCTGGGTCCCCCTGTGGGGGTTTGGGACCTCTTACTCCTGATGTCCCACTCCTCACTTACTATGGGTCCTGAACAACTGGGCTAAATGATATCCCATCAGGACTTGACTCTAACTAGTACTGTGGGACGAGCAGTCCAAGGCTTTTTGTGGGAGAGACAGGTCCCAGGTAGGCAAAGGCACAAGACTCAAAATACAGACAGTGACCCCAATAATCTAATTGTCCATGCCAATACTTACTTTTGTTAAAAGAAATAAGTATTAAGTAGACACACACTACAACATGCTAAACAATACACACTACAGTCTCTTGGGGAGAGTGTTCTGTCCTAGGTAGTGTCCCCTGAAGTCCTCCCTCCAGGCTAAAATATGTGTCTGTGGCAGTTTACAAGAGACAAACCCACAGTGCTTCCAGCACCAGCAATGCAAAGCAAAGTATCACTCTGGGCCTGAATGTTCAGCTTACTATGGCATTAACCTGCAGAGTTTGTGTAAGTCTCAAAAGCCCTGCTACCCTGCTCCTGTCTTACCCTACCGCAGCCCCAGGAAGTAATCTGGAGATGCAGCATGTCTTCCTGCACTCTGGCAATGAGGGAGATGAACTGTATCCTCATGTGATCAGTGGGAGCAGCGTGCAGAGGCAGTCTCAGTCCGTGATGGCTCATATGCGGCTTCACCTTCATGGGTTGAAAATTAAGGTGATGGGCAGTGGCAGTGATGCTGGGTGAGTTTTGCTCTTGTTCAAAAGATGGGTGACTCCCTTTTGGTCGAGAGGACTCCTTGAATCTGGGTGATGGCCTCATTGGTGCAAATGGTCCCTCCTGGCATAAGAGGATCATGGGCAATGGCCCCAAACTTCACAGGTGATGGCCCCAATGGTCCTCCTGGCATACAGAGGTCACAGGCATGGACAAAAGCCTAAACTTCATGACAGCCTTGCACAGGGTCACTGACATGCATGAGAGGGTGGGAGGCTTTCTTTAAAAAAAACAATCACATTAGACCAGACACTTCGCTCACCATGATCCACTTGCCAGGCTGACCACTGGGCCTTGCTACTTCAGAGTCTCTCCTTCTCCTCATGGACCATATTCCTCTTGGTAGGCAGGCAAAAGGCAGGTGCTCCAGGCTCTTTTGAAGTGCCCCCGCTTCTGCCCTGTCCTTTGTCAAAGGGAAAGCCAGCCACATCAAGAGCAGCTCCAATTTGATTAACCCACAACTAGAGGTGGGTGTAACTGGTGTGATTCTCTTTAGAGTAATTACTGCAAAATTACTCCTAATATGTATAATTGTGTGAGAAGCATAATCCATCACTTAGCCCTACTTTCCAGGTGCAAAATGCACGAACAGAAGTAGTCAGCAGCCAAACACTCTCTTTCTGTTTGTTGTTCCTGTGGTGGGATTTTTGCTCCAACCCACTCGTAATTGCACAAGCTGGTGTAATCACATAATTTCAGCAACTTTGCAACACAAAAGTAATGCTTAATTACTGAAATTACTCAGATTACGCCAGCAGAATTAAAGTTTATCCTAGGTCTACTCACAAAATATACTAAGGGAGTAACTGGGGATCACAACTGGCTGTCAGCCTCCACTGAAAGATATCATACACATGTTCAAATGTCTAAGCCCTCTCTCATGATTCCATAGTCCTACAGTGCCAACCTCATCAGACCCACTATCTTGCTTTACAATGAGCCCTAGTCGCACGGACCAATAACTCTTCCTAGAATTTAAGAGCCATGCATGATCCATGTTTGCCCATGACCAAAAATCATAACAAGGGATTCAGAGTTTCAGGCAGATGGGGCACTTATGGTAAGCATACATGTCCATCACCATGCTGGGGACCTTTCTCTGCCAACAGGAGGTATTTTGTGCTATATTGCAAATTATAGAAGCGTCTCTCAACAGGAACCCCATGGTTTCATTATGGGGAATTTTGGTGACTGTACCAATTTATAGCTGTACATTAAAAGTTGTATTACTTATTGTGAAAAACTGGGTTGTTGGTTGAATATGGGATAGCTCATATCCAAACAACAGCCACAATTCCTGTCAGAATGAACCACAAAAGTCAATAAAGTACCTATACTTAACCCTCTGCTAGCTTGCCACAAAAGCAATCAGGCTTAACTTAGAGGCAATATGTAAAGTATTTATGCAGCACACAAACAGCAATAAAGGGAAAACACAGCACAAGAAAAATCCCACACCAATTTGGAAAAACAGAGTCCATTTTAATAAATTATTGGACATGCAAATGACAAAAATCCAATAACTAGAACTGGAGGTATGAATTTTTAAAGTTTATGGTAAAAGCTAGCCCTTAACAGATCAAAGCACCAACCGTGGACATCTAATCTTGTTAGACATGGTCAAAATCAAGAAATATGGGTGATGGCAATGGAGCACAGTTCAGAGTGGATTGGGCCCGGTCAGGAGGGCAAGCCTACAAGCGATGTTCAAGGAGGAGATGTAGTTGTTGGGAACTGCTGTTTGAAGTTGAAGCGAAGATTCCCTTATTTGGACTTATGGCCTCATTATGAGTCTGGCGGTCAAGAGACAGCCAGACTCACGGTGGCGGTCATGACTGCCGCATCTTTGACAGTCCGACTGTCAAATTAGGAGTTTGGAAGTCAGACCAACAAAAGACCGCCTTCTCCATTGGGAACATTGTTAACAACAGGCTGATGGCGGTCCCGCTTGTAATCCGCCAAGATGGCCCTGCTGATTACAACCTTGTTCTCCATCAGCCTTTTCATGGTGGATAAAGTCATAATAGGGCCAGTTTCTAGAGAACTCCCTTTAAAGTCCTTGAGGTTCTCTGGCTTCCCTGTCCTGGTTCCAAGCTGTCTGCATGAACAATGCAGTGGTGACAAGTTTTTGTATGAAGGCAAAGCACAGCCTATTTGGTTGAAAGTGGAGCTGTGCCCAGCTCCACCCCCCCATCCTTTCAAGCGATGACACATCCAGACACATCTGATCTTTTATGGTGGGGCTGCCTAGGAGGAGGTCATGAGACCCACTAAGAGGGTGTAGGCACCAAATAGTAGGGACAGAAAATGACAACTTTCTAAAAGTGACATTTTCAGAACTGTAACTTAAAATCCAGTTTTATGAATACAGATGACTATAATTACAATTTCTCAGACACCAAGCAGGAAATGCGTACCTTATCCCAATGAAAGGTTAGCACTTATTAAATGTAATAAGGCAACCCAATGTTATCCTATGGGAGAGGTAGGCCTCACAGTTTTTCACTACCAGGACATGTAAAACTTAGAAGTATGTGTCCAAACTTTTAATGACAATGAGCCCTGCTCTCTGGGCTCCCTAGAGCCTAGCTTAGGGGTGGCCTATATGCAAGACGCACGGACAGAAAGGCCTTCTGTTTCACTGCCGACCTCCAAGAATCCAAGCAAACATGCTGAACACTCGAGAAAAAGTGGTGCTAAGAACAATAACCACACAGCCTTCAAGAACTCCATCCGCAGAGACCATCAACTCATCCGAACCGCCAAAAGAACCGCCTTCAAAGAACGCATCGACAACAACGCAAACAGCTACAAGGAACTCTTCAGCATTGTGAAGGAACTCTCTAACCCCAGCTCCAACATCAACGACATCCCGCTAGCACAAGACCTCTGTGACTCCCTAGCCACATTCTTCTACTGCAAGGTCGCAGACATCCATGACAGCTTCAATACCCAGACCCCCCGTCAACCATCGACACCACAGACTCACCGCCCCCAAGCCACACCAGCCTCCTGCTCTCCTGGACCCACGTCAATGACGACAACACCATCAAAGTCATGAACATCATCCACTCCGGCTCACCATCCGACCCCTGCCCTCACCACATTTTCAACAAAGCGAGCTCCGTCATCCCACCCCAACTCCGGAAGATCATCAACGGTTCCTTTGAGACCGCCACCTTCCCGGAGAGCTGGAAACACACTGAGATCAACACTCTACTCAAGAAACCCAAGGCAGACCCAAAGCACCTCAAGAACCTCTATCCCATCTCCCTGCTCCCCTTCCCGGCAAAAGTCATAGAGAAAATTGTCAACAAACAACTGACCCGCTTCCTCAAGGGGAACAACACTCTAGACCCGTCCCAATCCGGATTCCGCAGCAACCACAGCACCGAAACCACTCTCATCGCCACCACCGACGATGTCAGGACCATACTTGACAACGGCAAAACCGTGGCCCTCATCCTTCTGGACCTCCCGGCCGCATTCAACACTGTCTGGCACCACACCCTACGCACATGCCTCAACAACGCAGGGATCCGGGACAGAGCTCTGGACTGGATCACCTCCTTCCTCACCGGCAGAACCCAGAGAGTCCGCTTCCCTCCATTCCACTCTGAAGCCACCAAAATAATCTGCTGCGCACCCCAGGGATCGTCCCTCAGCACGACCCTCCTTAACGTCTACATGGCTCCGCTCGCAAACATTATCCGATCTCACAACCTCAACATCATCTCATATGCCGATGACACCCAGCTGATCCTCTCCCTCACCAAGGACCCCGCCAACGCCAAAATCAACCTCCACAAAGGAATAAAGGCCATCGCCGAATGGATGAAGAACAGCTGCATGAAACTGAATTCTGACAAAGCTGAGGTCCACATCCTCGGCTCCATCCCCTCCGCCTTGGACGACTCCTGGTGGCCTGCCACACTGGGAACCGCTCCGACACCCACGACCACACATGCAACCTGGGATTTATCCTGGACTCATTGTTATCAATGACCCAGCAAGTCAACGCTGTCTCTTCCTCCTGCTTCAAAACTCTCCGCATGCTTCGGAAGATCTACAAATGGATCCCCACTGGAACCAGAAGGACGGTCACCTAAGCCCTTGTAAGCAGCAGACTGGACTACGGAAACGCCCTCTACGCAGGAACCATGGCCAAGCTCCAGAAAAGACTGCAACGCATACAGAACGCCTCCACACGCCTCATCCTGGACATCCCCCGCACAGCTACATCACAGCCCACCTGAGAGACCTGCAGTGGCTCCCCGTCAACAAGAGAATCACATTCAAACTCCTCACCTACGCTCACAAGACACTGCACAATACCAGACCAGAATACCTCAACAGACGGGTCTCCTTCTACACCCCGACCTGACAGCTTTGCTCCGCTGACTTTGCCCCCACCACTGTCCCACACATCCACACAATGACCGCCGGTAGCAGATCGTTGTCCCACCTCGCTGCCAAGATGTGGAACACTATTCCCACCCACCTCGACAGACACCGGACCTACTTACCTTCAGGAGACACCTCAAGACTTGGCTGTTCGAGCAGTAGCAGCCCCCCTAGCCTTGAGACCCTCACAGGAGAGTGGTGTGCTTTACAAATGCCTTGATTGATTGATAGATTGATTGAATTAAAGATGGGTTTAAGGCTTGGCAAGGGAGATTTATTGCCAAGTCAAATTGGCAATTTAAATCTGCATTCAGGCTGCAATTACGTGTTTATGACATGTTTTAAGGGGCTTCTTAAGTGGGTGTCACACTTAGTGCTGCAGGCTCACTAGTAGCATTTAAGTTACAGGCCCTAGGTATATGGTATACCACTCTACAAGGGACGTATAAATAAATTAAGTATGTTAATTAGGTGTAAGCCAATTTTACCATGCTTGAAGGAGAGAGCACAAGCACTTTAGAACTAGTTAGTGGAGTCATAGAGCCAGTAAAAAGACATTTCAGCAAAAGGTGAAGGGTAAAGGGAAAAAGTCTGGGGGTGACTCTGCAAAGATGGTCAAGCGTAACTGATGTAAAGTCCCTAAGGTCTGACTCCATTTTAGTTCATGGAGGCCACATCTTCCTTAATTTAGAGAACAGAAGTCACCATATTCCCTGATTTATGCAGAACCATTCCCATGTTTGCTTTTTGCTACAGATGATGCCAGACCTTATCTTTCTGGGAATGTGAATAATGACATAGATACAACATCTGATGCAACACTTGTCTGGGTCAAATGTCTACTCCTCACCATGTCAAAGTCAAATAAGAACACATACAGATATAGAACCAAATTGATGTAGTCTGAATTGACTTCCTTTTGCCTTCTTTGCTCATAAGGAAACATCTGGGACACATACCATGATGCACATTTACCATGTCAGACATTCTTAAATTTAAATCAGAAATTCCAATGTCTGATAGTATTTTGTATATAAGTACTGCCACTTGACAACTTGGTAGGAAAGGTCCTTCACCCAGATTATTCCCTGAGATTCTGCCACAGACAGTTTCTCCTGCTGCCAACACACTTCACACTTTACAGGTGATGCATCTCACTTGAAAGCTGAAGCTGATAAAGCCAAATCCCGGAGGAAGGCCTACTGATGCTACCACAACAGATGTATGCCTTTCAAGGGGAACACTGCCTTCATGCCTCCACCGATAAAGACAGCCTTTGCTGTCAACCAGGTATGCAGTGCCTCTCTTCTCCCTAAGAAACTCTAGATTGCAAGCTGCTCTGCCTTTCATCCTGTCATATTATAGTGCACAGAAGTAGGCATAAGGTTCTAGATAACATTTCAAATGACATTTAGCAATGCTGGAAATGTTCATTTTATTCTTGTAATTTATAATGTGGCTTGTTACTGTTTTTTTCATATCCTGTATTGTTATTTGAGATGTACCGAGAAACAGATTATTCCAGTAGTAATAAATGCTTTTAATGTAAAAGTTTTATCATGGTACGATGTGTGTGATAGTGTGAACAATGAACTTATTTCCTCTGTGACCTTGATCCCTTTATGGGATTGTAAGTAACCCAAAAGCAATTTTTCTATGCCAATTACAAAATTAAAAGTGTTTTATGGGGTACAATAACTTGTCTTTCACATTCATCTCTGGTCCACTGACCCAAGTTCACCCAAGTTCACCCATGTCACCCGTGGGTGGGAAAGCACACCTTGTAGAGTTACTCCAAAGTCATAACTTATACAACACAACAGTCCCTATATCTAAGAGACGTTATCAATGTCCTGGCTAAAAGGTAATTGCCCAGTTGGGCAGTATGGCTTGAGAATCCTGTTTTTGTTGTGACATGGTTGGAGCATGTATCTCACTACTATACTACACTTCTAGAACTTGTGACTTTTAAGGCCTGATTTGTACATAACTCTCAGAACAGGCTTCACCTACAATGGACAGTGCCTGCTCGAACTCATCTCTGTCAGGTTAAAGTATTCACTCCCTCACTTATTTTTATTCTTTCTGCATAGGCTGTTACTATACAGTAGGCATGCCTCATGTGTCTTTGAGTTGTACATTTCACAGGAGTAGTGTCATTGCATAAAACTCCCTTTAAAGTGTTGCAACATGTTTTTACAGAATGCATTAGACTGATTAACACACTAATCACTGCTTTAAATTTAAACAAGTGCCTGCCTTAAAAACTGCTCTATACCTTTCACTGATATGACTTTGATCTATATTGTTGTTATGTTTTTTTCTTTGACATCTCTTCAACATCTCTTCTACTGACAGTCCTCTTAGCGGAATGTGTCCTTCCACTTTGTACTTTCATTGCTTTTCACTCCCTTCCTGTGGAATCTGCCTATCACCTTTACAAACCAAACCACTCACACCTTAAAGAAGAACGCATGTTTGTTTCAATTATAACTACATTTACCATTGTGTGATGTATAGGTTGGTTTTTATTACTTCTACCAATTAACACACTAACCTGTAGTCAGTACATTCCAAACAGTATCTTTTGAATGACACTCAAACTCAAGGAATACTGGATTACAACTCTTCCCAGAAAATACTACCCTGACGCAAATCTTCTTTGGTTAGTCCCCGGAACATTGGCCCATTCAGTTTGAACTATCAATATCAACAGCTAACTTCCAACTCTCCTCTGTATTCTATATTTCTTCAACTGAAACCTCACTCCACTCTTCCTTCAACATACACTTACAACACACATATTCACACACAATTCCTAAAGACACATCTCCATACATATACACAAATAACTCACACATTTGCCCATACACACTCACATTCTCTCATGCTTTCCCAAAGGAAACACACACACAAACACACTTACCACGTTAACACACACACACACAAACTTACACACACACGCACTCCTCACCCAACAAACACACACACACCCATGTACATGACTGCAAAAGATCCTTCTCAGTGTTCCATTCATGGTATCCATTCAGAACACTTTCCTCACTGACACTGCTCATGCTGTAAGCACATGTTCAAGTTTCCTCACACACCATCCACAAGTGCTAAATAGTGTGTTTGCCACATAATTGAGCCGGACGCATGCAGACACACAAGATCATAGACAGGGACTGGACAGGGCCTAACAGTGCCCATCAGTGGCTGGAGTTGGCTAGGTTGTGGTACCCCTTTTTAGGTGGAGCGTAAGCGTTTGATCTTGTGTATACTTTTAGTATGCATCTTATGGCTTGAAGCGATTTCATTTGCTGGTTGCAGTGTCCTTTAAAAATTCTTGCTCACTAGTTTCTACCTCCTTTTTCTGCTTCGGAACATTGACCAACTACTGTATTGTTCCATTTTTATTTCTTTATCTGTTGCTGTGATGGGCTTTTTTGTCATTTCTTTGGTGCTCCCCTTTCACTGTGGGTGTTTTAGGCTGGTTCCTGCCTGCGTTTTATTACAGCATTCCATTCCTCCCATCTCCTCCCATGTCACTGACATTTGTTTTGGCTTTATTCCAGGGCTGTCCTCGTTTACCTCCGGCTCCTAAAATAGGCTTATTTTACAAAAGAAATACCCGGTCATTTAGCTCACTGCTCACGAAAGCCACAATATGCCCTTTCTGGTAGAATGTAGCTAAACCTAGAAGCAATGATGTGAAACTTGCTTAGCCTCGCATCACATCTTGAGTCTCTCTCTCTCCATGGCGCCTCCCTGTCAGTACTCACAACATTGCACATATGACACTGCTCATCTACTTTATTGGGGCCATAAATCTTCTCAGGTTTCTCTGCTCGTTGAAATCAATCAATCAATCAATCAATTTATTTATAAAGCACGCTACTCACCCGTCAGGGTCTCAAGGCGCTGGGGGGGGATCTATTGGTCAAATAGCCATGTCTTGAGGTGTTTTCTGAAGGCCAGGAGGTCTTGGGTCTGGCGTAGTTGGAGCGGTAGGGAGTTCCAGGTCTTGGCTGTGAGGTAAGAGAAGGATCTTCCTCCGGTGATGGTGTGGTGAATGCGGGGGACGGAGGCGAGGGCGAGGCTGGCGGAGCAGAGCTGGCGGGCGGGGGTGTGGAAGGTGAGTCTGTCATTGAGGTAGGCCGGACCTGTGTTGTGGAGGGCTTTGTGTGCGTGGGTGAGTAGTTTGAAGGTAATCCTCTTCGATACGGGTAGCCAGTGTAGCTCTCTGAGGTGGGCAGAGATGTGGTTGCGGCGTGGGACGTCAAATGTCAGGCAAGAATGCTTGCAAAACTTTTCATTCTATTAAAATAAAAAGAAAATAGTTTTACAGCCTTATTTTCCAATTTGTATTCAGACATTTACACAACCTGAGGTAGTACAGTCATCTTCTCGTCTCTCTTCAAGGGCTAGTGATTTCTGACGTCAGTAGCTGCCAGTGACCACCAAAACATGGCAGGAAAAGACGAAATTATGAGACAGGGTTGACCAATTTATGTGGCATGAAAAGTCCACTTCTAAATTTACAATGCCAATAGCTCTAACTCAAGTCAATGCAAGACCTACTGCATTGCAAATGATTGTTCATTGCTGCTTCCAGCTAACGTGGACCAATGGAAGATAGCAGTAACTCCCTTGAAGGCGCACTAACAATCCCTACTTCTTACACCATGCACTTGGAATTTCCCCAAGAGAAATTGAGAGGGGCATATTAATGCCAAGATTGGTTCTAAATCCTTTTCCTTCAGCCCTTTTTCCTTCATATGGGATATTTATCCTCCAGTAGCCAATGATTCCTATGGTTCTGCACTTTATGATCACTTGATTGAACATGACTTTGTCATCTTTCACAAATTTTGTAATCTGGTCGAGAGGTTTATTGCTACATTTAAAGGGCTAGACTGGGCTGTTCCTCTATTATTAATTATATATTTGTCTCTAGGAGCATAAGTGATTTTATTATTGATGGAGTTACCTTGACCTGTCATTTTAGTAATCATAATTTAGTCTAAGTTAAGTCATGCTTATCCCCGGTAATTAGTCCTGCTAAGAATCTGAGATCCTTTATTGTCTTGGGTGATTTTGTCAAAATGATGTACAATAATCCTACTAGCAGGAAAAAGTTGACTAGTCGTAAATGGTTTGACTCAGCATGCTCTTTAGCTAACAGGAAATTACACTGTGCCTTGCCTAGGCATCCCCGGCGCCAAGGCATCCCCGGCTGCTCAGATTAGAGCAAGATGCCCATCTTACTTTAAGAAACAAAAGAAATGAGGTTAGAAGAAATTCCTGGAGGGTCTTGGAAGTTGCTTATAAATTATAGAAGGGCTTCATTGTTTGTGGAGGGGTCAATCTGTTTAATTTCTACAGGGGTAACTCTGCCTTTTTGACAGCTCAAAATTCAGCAGCTCAATGGGTCGCTCATTAAAAAAATATCTATCATATTGCAGACTGAGAGAGAGCTGCCACGTGTTCCTTATTTATGACTTTTCCCATAGGCTTAAATTTTTATTATCATGAAGTATTTTCCAACACTCATGACAGCCCTGGTCGTAAAGGTCCGGGGGCCTAGTGGGGTGCCTATGGATCTATACAACTCTAATATTGCTGTATGTGTCATGTTAATAACTAATGTTTTGAACTCTGCCTGCAGAAATTTGTTCGCTTGTGGGTGGTCTTCTTCAATCATTGCTACTATATTGAAAAAGTGTCCTCGTCTAGATCCTTCTTACTACAGGCCAATCGCCTTGATTGATTCTATTGTCAAAGTGTTAGGCAGGATCTTGAGAACGGTGTATTGACTGATTTATCATACAACTTTAGAGAGGGGTTGAGGAAAATTGAACAACTCGTTGTTCATCTGCCTTCCATGCACCTAAGTAGCCTGTTTCATCTTGTGAACAGATCCAAATTATGGCAAATTCTTTTAAATTAGGCCTTGACGATCCGTTGGTCAAATTTTTGCGTATACTTCATACTGATCTCTCTGCTTCCATTTGGTGATCAGGGTGAACGTACGCTTTCCTTTGAATTAGACAGAGGCATCCAGCAGGCCTGTGTTCTTGCCCTTGGTTATTTTATATATTCATAATTTGAATTCTTGTTTGATAAAGGGCAGCATATGCCACTTATTAAACACAGATCTATTCCAGTTTTGCTTTATGTTGAGGACGCCTTCCTGTTATCTCATACCCCGGTGGTCTCAAATATTGAGACGATGCATTTGTTTGTTTCATGGAATACCTTAATGCAGAAACCAGCCTTTCTAAAACCTAACTTGCGGTCTGTGAACCTTGATCGCCTATATCAAGAACTCTTATCATGAAACGAATGGTGATTGAGAAAGTGTATCACTTCCTTTACTTGTGGTCACTTTTGCTTCCCAGAGCTCGTGGGTGATCTGCTTTAGCTTAAGATGACGAACCTATGTGTTGATTAACCTTTCCACAAATATCGAAAGTAAATCTATTCCTCCCCTGGTGGAGATTTATAAAATGCAGTGTGTACCAGTTCTGTCTTTTGGTTCCGGATCCGGGGTTATTGATCTATCAAGAATTTTCAAATCAAGGAAACCTAATTCTATAATCAACTTTTAGCTTTTTCCCTAGTAGCTCCCTTTATTTTCACCAGGAGGAATTAGGTATTTCATATGTTGAGGATTTTATTTCACTGTCTCCCTTATTGTCTCCTGGGCTTGGCAGGGATGGGGCGGGGCTGTGCGCTCGGAGATTCCGAGGCGGGGGGCAGTCTGGGGTCCTTCCTGGAGGTGAGCTGATGATGTGCTGGAGCGTGGTCTGTGTCTGACTGTGACGCGCGGTTTCTATCTTCCTCTCCTGGAGAAGCAGGGTTGAGGGTTCTCCCTTTGTGGAGCGCCTGTGGGCTCCGCCCGCTGGGCCGCGCCCCGTCCGCCCTCGGGGTGGGTAAAGGAATTCCCCGCCTTTTACCACGATGATGGACAGCTTTCCAAACGACCCCACTGCGTTTACCGCCGATTCCGATGGTGCGTTGTTGATGCTCAGAAGCACGAGGACATATCCACAAAGACGCACTAGTAACAATCACATTGCCAATGGCACACAAGGTTTGCTGGAGACGTTTTTTACCCCGTGGCCCATCACGTACTCTTACTGTACAATATAGGCGGGGCGTATAGAACATGCTAGGTGGCGCTTGCTGACATGCTCGTGGAGGGTACTCCGGTTGGGTAGGCCACGATGCTCATTTTACAGAAACTAAACCAATAACAATAAAATACACACACACTCTTTTAAACCTGTCTGACTAAGTATTTTTTACCCATGATTCTAATTATGTATTGTATGTGCATATGTGTGTTTTATTCATGTGTGTGTGTGTATAAATATATATATATATGTGTATGCATGTGTATATGTTGTTTCTGTGCCTGGCATGTTTGTGGATCATTGCATGGCTCCTGATATCTATGAATTTCTGCTCTCTTTTTATCACACTTATCTACCCATCACTCTTATATCATGTCTCTATCAAACTATCCTCCATTCTCACTCGGACTCATCCCAAATCCCTTCGACCACTTTCATCTCCTAAATATCTCTGCCTAAGCTCTTCCCCTCCACCTCCACATCTAACTCACCAAACCTCACTCTACCTCTGTGACCTCCCACACAACCCTACTAAATTCTCCTGCATTCTTCTCACCCCACTTCTATGCTCTTCCTAACCCATCCACATCCTCTTTCCCCTCCACTCCCCTATTATTCATCTCAAGCCTTTGGATTGAGTAAATGAAGGATAAACTCCCAATTAACACTTCTGGATTTCTTTCCTCCTCCACCCCTCCATTACTCCAGTCAATCTAACTAACAAACTCTCATATCTGCAACTCAAATTAACTCAACATAATACTAAAACTGTACTCCTTATTAAATTATACTAATCCATCACTAATTCTTGTTGGGTACCGGAGTAGCGTGCTACTCATCGAAAAGCGTTTTGACGCCTCGTCAGGGGTAGTAAGCGCTATATAAATACGATTACAATTACAATTACAATTACAATTGTTGTGGCTTTCGGAATAGGACAATTATTGAAGATTGCTTGAATTGTGCCAAGGGCATGACAATTCCTTGGCTTATTCTTTCACACAGGGCACTTACTAAAACCTGGTGAACAGTGGGTCAAAAAGTATTTTTGGAGCACAAGTGGAGTTCCAAAGACGATACTTAGACAACATGCAACGCTATAGACCACAGTGGTTCTGAAGAGCTATCTCCTTCTAATTCCACCGTCATGGTAGACTTACTCTTTGTAAATTCAGGTTAGGTCTTATTTGAAGTTACATGTGTTTTCACAAGGGACATTTTAATACTGATTTGAATTGTTGTTGTCCCTGTGATGAGAACTTCTTCAGTTTTCTTTTGTGAATTATATTGCAATGTGTACTCTTAGATATCTAGCCCTGTTGTTAAAGAAGTCATGATTTGGCAGGTGCAGACCCGCACGTATTTTAATACAAATGTAAACAGGTACCGAATAAAGCCTATTTTGCACTGAGATCGCTCCTAAAATCTGCTGCAGGTGATAGAGCGAACCGTAGTAATAATTTACCTGTGTTCGGACGCTCTTTAGGCCGATGAATCTTTTGACTAAGTGGGAACTCTCTGTACTCTTAATCGAATAGTCGCATCAAATCAATAATCAATAACGTACATAAGCAATACCTTGATCAACATAACACTTAATGATTAATCCAGAATACATTTTGGCGAACCCTGACCTTTCAGTCAGGAATAACCACACCAGTTTATTGAAAAGTTAGTGAATTTATTTCCCTATATTAACAAAGCTAGCACGATATAGATGTGTCTCAACACCAAATGATAAACATAAATGAACATTAATAGCTGTCCATAACGTCGAAACAAGTGTAATCTATGTAGCATTTGAATCACAAGGCATTCGATAATAGCAATGCAAAGCACTAATACGATAATCTGTAATGGGCTAATTGCGTACATTTAGTCAGCATAACAAGATCTCAAATTGCATCGTGCGACATATGGAATCCTCATCTAACCTCAAATTAGCATCGGCATGTGGGTCTTCATGCAAAAACAATTTAGCAACATAAATTTAGAAAATCTCCTAGCTAGGGCTCTTATCAAAATCAGCAGTTGGTTACCTAAAAGAAACACAATGCAATTTTACAATTTCCTTTCATATTTACCAATTACGACCAGCATACAAGGAAGCCTTCGTCTCACAGGTACCGTTTCTCTATCAGCATGGGACGGGACAAAGGGCAGGGTGGACGGGGCAATCGCCTCACGGCGGCAAGTTAAGACTACTACTTCATGCAAAGGGACAAATCAAAGTTAAAGTCTCTAGGGCAAGAATCATTAAAGTCTCTTTCTCTCGACTAGAGAAAGCATCAAAGTCTCTCAAAATGGCGTCGCAGCAAAGTGGGCCATAATAGCTACGAAGTCTGCAAAATGGCGGGTATCGAGCTGGTAATGGCTGATAATAGCTCCCTTCTCCTCGTGCACCTGGGTTTTATGGACAACAGTTCGAATCCAGTAGGGTCTCCATTGGAGGGTTCATAGGTTAGCTTCAAATTGTCCAATCAAAAACGACAGTTCTCAAGCTTTTACTTAAGCATACATTATCCTTGGAGATGGGTACGCAAATCGCAACATTGTCTACCAATTAGCTCACTTTCAGAGCCTCCATTGTCCGCACCTGCAAGTCGACCTTGAATTAAAGAGAAAATATGCCAGGCTGGCACGAAACTTTAAGATAAGCATGTGAACAGTTTCTGTGGAAAAGTACAGCTTCAAGCAGAAATACACGTTTAATAGCACATTGGAAAAATACGAACATCTAAACCGTGAGACCAGGCCACTAGGCCAAAGCCTCCTCTAAAGTAATGCTAAGCTAACGTAGTTCAAACAAGCAAATCGAAGCACACGTTTATGATTATGTCAGATTAGTGCAATTCTAATACACCACGTTATATAAAGCACGCGTATAATGTTGGCAAACTACTCTGAGGGCACATTTTGTCCCCGTACAATCTTTATTAGTTCGGTTAATGTCACACATGATTATTTCACACTACGTTTATGCGTTAATAAATCAAAACCTTCATTTTCTGCTTCATCAATCCCTCCTCTGATGACTACTTGTCATCACACAAATTAAGCCCACAAATTTTATTCCATTAAAATTCTGTCAGTTCCCTTTTCCTTTTAGTTCCCCTAGTCTGTGCTTTATATTCTTCTGCCATTCTTTTCATAATTTTCTCCTCCTTTCTTCTTTTTATTCTTTCCATAATCATCATTATTCCCCTTTTTATTCCCCAAATACCAAATACACAAATTATCACTATTAAAATTCCCTCTATTATTTTTAACAATATTCCATTCCAAATTCCCCCAATCCAATGTCCCACTGAAGCAAGTCCTTTTCCAACCTTCTCCCACACTCCTGGTTCTTTCAGTTCCTTCAAATCAGCACTTTCTTTTGTTAGATTAGCAAGCATAGTTTTAATTTTCACACTATTGTCAGGTATATAGGTACAACAGTGTCGTGCACCAAGCATTTTGCAAACACCTCCATCCTTTGCTAAAAGAATGTCTAAAGCAAGCCTATTTTGAAGAGTCATAGCTCTTTCCGCTGCAAGTTCAGCATCTATCAGGATTATAGCACCTGAAAACTTTGTCAACATGTTATCCACTATAGTAGACAACTTTCTTATTTTGATGGAATTCAGCACAACTCCCAATGAAGGAATCATGGCTCCAAATATATCACCTACCACAGCAGCTGCGGTCTCTCTTTTCTGGATACGATGGGATCCAGATGTCTTTTGAATCATCGATAGGTCATCCAGTTGATAAACCTTTGGGAACACTATACCCAAATAACATCTTCCCCACTATCCCTTTGGAAGACGATAATAGGCATTGTACCCACAAATGTAATATACACCTGGAATGACAGGGTCAAGTCCGTCCATCATGAATGTCCATTTGGCCTTAAAGATAAACGTATGTTTACACTCACTCGCTCCTACAAAAATGTTGTCATAATAAGATTCACCTCGATATATACAAAATTTCCCTACATGCCAAGCATCTAAAGCAATTTTCCCTTGTGTTTTTATTGCAGCCAAATCATAATTATCTACTGAAGTCCTCTTATGTAACTCCTTTTCTAATTTCGCCTTCATTTGAGCCCTTCTATCATCTGTGCGATCTAAAAAGCTTATTTCTACTGCAGAGAGTGAACAGGTAATATTTTCCCTATGAGCGTGAGCCGTTTCAAAAGGTAGCATTGGCTTGAAAAATTCCCTCATAATTTTAGCATCCCAATCCTTTGCAGTCTGGCTTAGCTGCGCTATTATAGGAACATAAGCAAAGGTAACATCATAATTTGAGTAAAAATACTGTATGTTAGCTTGACCATAAAACCTAGACATTACTATACTACATGTAATCCCGTATGTAAGAGGCATGTGGTGATATGTCACCCCCTCCTTCACTGATGTCGGTATCTGGGTACATACATAACAATCTTTCGCATCCATTGTCTCAACATATTCTGTTAGTAAGCGATAGAAAACATTATACGAAAGCTCTTTCCTTTCATGCAAGAGTCTCTCATCCAGTGCTAGCCTTTTCAATGCGGTTAGTTCAGTGACAGTAACAGGAGCAATAGTAGAAGCCTCAATAGTCTCATTCTCACCCTTTCCATGCATTCCAAGCACAATTGCCATTATTATTAGTACACATGTAACTACCAAGCCTATACACACATATTTACAATATTTCTTTCTATTGTTTTGCGTCATGATCTGTATAGAATCAGAGAGTTAGAAGCACTTATAAATGAAACTTATTTAGCAATTCAGTTACAAAGCTGAGCGAGCGCAATGTTCACACCGTCTTCTTCAAGAGGCCAGTCACTTATCGGTTAGCAGCATTTGTCTTAATTTCGGCAATAACTCAGTCTTTATCGGTTTAGCAAATGTCTCATCCGGTTTAGCAATGTCTCAGCTGGTTGTTTATTTCACGTTAGATTGTAGCAGGCAATATCATTTATCACCCTTTCAATCAACACTGTCCATGAAACTTTTCTTTTCTATTGGTATCTCTTCCTCTTCTTCGTTCTCGATGCTTAGAGATACAAACTCGTCAGTCTAATCATCATTGACTGCATATGCCCATTCTGGACTGGAATACCTTCTGTTCGGTATCCTTTTCCTTTTCAATTTTGCTTCTCTTTTCGATTCTGCCTCGCTGGTACTTTCCTCTTTTGTCAAGTCTTTTTCTTCACTCGAGGTTGGTACCACGACAGACACTTCTTTCCTTTTCTCTTTTACTTTTGGCCTTTCTCCGTCGTTCAAACCTTCTCCAGACCTTTGTTTTACTGGTGATATACTTAATCTCCTCTTTGCACCGTGTCCATTTGATGGACCTGCGACATTTTCTGTAGAGGTTTGAACTTTTTCGTTCTGCTCTGCCTTGTCCCCTCCTTCAGGGGAATCGATCACGTTCTCCTTTTCTTTTTCTGAATCGTCTGTTTCTGGGAAAGCCCCCTTCTGATCAGGCTCTCCTGCTTTTTCACTTTTTTCGAGCCCTTCGTCACCGTTACTTTCGTCAGGCTCTGTATCACTTTCAGCTGCTTCAGGTTCTTTGTCACCTTCAGCTGCTTCAGGCTTTTTGCTACCCTCAGCTGCTTCAGGCTCTTTGTCACCTGCAGCTTCTTCGTCGCTGTCTGAACTTTCTCCTTGGTCTTCCCCAAGTGAGTCGGACTCTTCGTTCTCCAATAATATCTCTTTTTTTCCTGCTGCTGCTTGTTCGCTTTCAGTTCGCTTTTGTTCTGTCTCAGCACTCGGCACTGTTTTATCAGGCACTGGCAATTTCAGCGCTTCAACTTCCTCATCTGTGGGACACAGCACCTTCTTTGTGTGACTGGCGTGAATCCAGTTGGGAACCCCCGCACACTTCACAGCGGTAGTTGTCGTCAGGATCACTTGGAAAGGGCCTTTCCAACGGGGTTCCAGGCACGACTTCCTCACGTGCTTCTTCACCACGACCCAGTCACCTGCTTTCAGTGCGTGTCCTGGACCTTGGATCGGTGGCAAGGTGGTTGCTTCCACCTGGGGAGAGAAAGAGCGAACCACGTCAGCCAGTCCTTTGCAGTAGTCTAACACCATATCATCTGTAATATTCAAAAGCGCATTTGCGGGAACTGCAGGAAGTCTCATAGCCCTGCCCATGAGAATTTCGTGCGGAGACAATCCAGTCTTTCTATCAGGAGTGTTTCTCATTGACATTAGCACTAAGGGCAATGCATCAGGCCATTTCAAATTTGTTGATGCGCATATTTTCGCCATTCTTGATTTCAGTGTACCATTCATCTGCTCCACCAGTCCTGATGCTTCAGGGCGATAGCTACAATGCAGTTTCTGCTCAATGTTCAGCGCTTCGCAAAGTAACTTTATCACCTCGTTGTTGAAGTGACTTCCCCTATCTGATTCTAAAGAGATCGGGAATCCGAAACGTGGTATCAACTCTCTCAATAATAGCTTTGCAACTGTAAGGCTGTCATTTCTACGTGTGGGGTATGCCTCAATCCAGTGACTAAAAATGCACACAATCACCAACACATATTTCAGACCTCCATGCACAGGCATCTCAATGAAGTCCATCTGCATACGACTAAAAGGACCGCTTGCCCTACCAATGTGGCTCGCGTTCACAACTGTTCCCTTTCCTGGGTTCATCTGCTGGCAAGTGACACATCGATGGCAAACTGCTTCTGCAGCTTGACGAAATCTGGGGTTAAACCAATCAGTTTTGAACAATCTTATCATGGCATCTCTCCCTAGGTGAGCTTGCCCATGATAGAACCGCGCAAGCTGTGATAAGAGACTATTTGGCAAAACAAATTTTCCCTCATGTGAAACCCATAACTCGTCTTGTCTCTTTATACATTGTGATTTAATCCAGGAATCTCTTTCATCCTCCCTGACATTATTCTGTAGTGCTTTTAGTTCCTCTATTGTATCTACGACCTTCAAGGCAAATGCTTCAGCTGGTTCGAGTTCTGGCTCACTTATTGAGTTCCATTCATCTCTCAGTAATATACAGTTCAAGGCACAAAATCTTGCGACTTGATCCGCATATGCATTTCCCAGAGAAACATAGTCCTGTCCTTTCGTGTGAGCACTGCACTTTACCACTGCAACTTCAGCTGGCACTTGAATGGCATGTAACAATTCCCTTATTCTTTCCCCGTTCTTCACTGGGGATCCTGAAGAAGTCAGGAAACCTCTCTGTGACCATAGTTGTCCAAAGTCATGCACAATCCCAAACCCGTATTGGCTATCAGTGTAAATGGTGACTTTCATCAATGCAGACAGTTGCCATGCTCTTGTAAGGGCTACAAGTTCTGCTACTTGTGCAGAATAGACTCCTTGAAGCCATCCCGCTTCCAAGACACCTGTTACAGTGCATACAGCGTATCCTGCTTTCAAAATCCCCATCCCATCTCTTAGACATGAACCATCAACAAAAAGAATTTGGTCATTTTCATCAAGTTTAGTATCCTTAATGTCCGGTCGGGGTTTTGTGCAAAATTCAGTCACCTGAAGGCAGTCATGCTCGACGTCTTCAGCGTTCTCAATTTCGACATTTTCTCCAGGAAGCAAGGTTGCTGGATTCAACGTAGTGCAACTTTTCAGCTGCACATTCGGTGAGCCTAGAATAATCGTTTCATACCTTGTGAGTCTTGCTCCGGTCATGTGTTGCGTTCGGGAGCGGGTCAAAAGTATCTCAACTGAGTGAGGGACCATGACTGTTACTGGGTGTCCCATCACTATTCCTTCACTCTGAGTGAGGCTGATACCAACTGCTGCTACGGCGCGCAAACACCCTGGGAGTGCTGCTGCGACCGGATCCAAAGTAGCTGAAAAATACGCTACTGGTCTGTTTATGCCACCATGGGCTTGAGTCAAGACAGACAAAGAACATGCATCACGTTCATGGCAAAACAATGTGAAAGGCTTTGTGTAATCAGGCATACCTAAAGCTGGAGCCCTGCACATGCACTCTTTCAATTCAACAAAAGCATCCATCTCATCTCCTTTCAGCTCAATTTGATCCAAAGCATCCTTCTGGGTCAGTTTCAGTAAAGGCTTCGCTAGAGTCGAGAAGTTGGGAATCCACTGGCGACAGTAGCCCACCATTCCCAAGAATTTCCTCACCTCCTTTCTCGTCTTTGGCGGACTCATCTGAAGTACACTTGTAATTCTTTCCTTCATTATCCTCCGTGACCCTTTCTCTATTTGGTGACCCAAATATTTCACTTTCTTCTGACAGAACTGTAATTTGGAAGGAGACACTTTGTGTCCATTCCTTCCCAAATGGTTCAACAGAGCAATGGTATCGGCTGTGCAGCCACTTTCTGTCTTTGATGCAACCAGTAAGTCGTCAATATACTGTACTAGGGTTGACTCGAATGGCAACTCTAACTCTTCCAAGTCTTTCTTTAGAATCTGATTGAATATTGACGGTGATTCAGAAAACCCTTGAGGAATTCGACACCAACTGTATACTCTGTCTAGGAATTTGAAACAAAAGAGAAATTGGCTGTCCTCATGAAGAGGCACAGAAAATAATGCTTGTGACAAATCGATGACTGAGAACCACTCGGCATCGCAAGGGATCTGAAACATTATCACAGCTGGATTCGGTACAACAGGGCAGCATTTGACTATGATGTCATTTATTTTCCTCAAGTCTTGCACAAGTCGGACCTTTCCACTTGGCTTTATTAGTCCCATTATTGGTGAATTACATGGACTACTTAACACTTCTTTCAGTACCCCCTGTTTCACAAATTCGTCAATGAGTTGGGCAACTTTCATGAGGGTATCTTGTGGCATGTGGTATTGTGGGGTCTGGGGAAAGATCGCATTGGGCTTTACCGTCACTTTCACTGGTTCCACTCCTTTCATCAATCCCACCTCTTTCCCTGTCATGTCCCACACTTCCTTTCCGACTGTTTCTCGTAATTCGGCTGGAATATCTTCTTCAGTTATCATCGGGAAAAGGCAAATCAGAGGATACTCTTCATCGACCGTTTCCATTTCATCCCCCTCTACACTATCCTCTTCCTCCCCATCACTGCTCGTCTGGATTGTTATTCCTTCGTTCGAACACATGATCGAACATCCCAGCTTGCACAATAGGTCTCTCCCTAACAGTGCTATTGGGCTTGAATCGCATATCACAAACTGATGCACCCCTTGATAGTTACCGATGCTGACTGGTACCGGATCTGTAATTGGGTTCGTCAGGTGCCTGTTTGCTACTCCCACCACTTGAACTGTCCTCCCTGAGAGTGGCAAATTTGGTACTTCACTACTCTTAACAGTTGAACGTGTGGCTCCCGTGTCCACCAAGAATGAAACACGATGACCCATTACTCTTCCCTCTACGTACGGACCCTTTTGATCAACTTCTAAGGAGGCTGCAAGCACACAATCTCCTTCCTCTTCTGAGCTCTCACTCTCCCATACATTGTTTATTCCACTCTCACTGTGTAATGGGAACTGTTGTACGGTGCCATTTGTACTCATTACCTGACCCGAGACCTGTGGAGGAACCATCACTTGCTGCTGACTCATTGGTGCCAAAGGTATTTGCATTTGCTGATTAGGTACCATGGGTAACTGCTGTTGCATCGGCTGCATTTGCGTCATCTGCATACGAGGCATCTGCTGCGGCTGCATAGGTTGTAATTCCTGCAATTGGTTTATGGTCTGAAAATTTGGGTTTGGACCTCTCATTTTCGGTCCCCTCATTGTCTGAAATGCATTGACATCATTGTTTTGCTGACCAACACCTGCACCTGCACCTTCCTGCACCACCATCGGGCACTCGCGTTTCCAATGACCTACAATTCCGCACACGTGACACGGCATCACTTTCTTCATTGCCTGCACACCCGTCACAACAGTGTTTAAATCCGGACCATTATTCACAAAACCTCCTCTGCCTCTGCCTCTCGCCTGTGGCTGAAACGCCATGTTTCCCTGCAACTGCGGCTGCGGTTGCCGTACCTGCTGTTGGAACCCTTGCATCCCTTGCAAACCTTGCAGACCTGTCTGAGCTGCTTTAAGTTGCATCATCATCACCTTCTCTTTCAGCTTTTTCTGTTTCACCTCAATTTCGTCGCTACAGTATTTCGCGTAAGTCAAGACCTCATCAATCGGTTTAGACTGCCAACAAATCAAATGCGACTTTATCATCTGACTTATTTCTGGTCTCAGCCCTTCCACAAATCTGAACACAAAATGAAGCATATCTTTCACCTCGATTGTTTCCGTGCCACTGTAATTCTTGAACGCCTTCAACAACCTCTCATAGTAACTATGAATCTATTCTTTTGCCTCTTGGGCCGTTCGATCAATCTTCTGCCAATCCACATTTTTCGCGGCAACCTTCGTCTTCAAATGCTCAATCACCTTATAGTACAAACTCATCACCATAGGTGATGGTGCACCCGTCTCCCTGTCTCTCTCTGGTTCACTTGTCGGCCAACCTACAGCTCTTTTGCAATCCTCCCACAAGTCTGCCGGAACCACGATCTCAAAGAGAGTGTTCAGGTCTTCCCAGAGACATTTTGCAAGCTTCACAAACCTATCAGTCTGTTGATACCATTCAATCGGCTTCTCTCTCAGTTTGGGAAAATCATCCGTAAATGACTGAATGTCGCTTCGGTGCCACGGTACATGTATTAATTTTCCCCCTGCTGTCTCCCTCATTGGTAACATGGTTACTGTCTCGCTGCTTTGTGGTCTCTTCTCATTATGCTCTGTAGCACTGTCCCTCCTCTTTTCCTTTCTCTTTACCCATCTGCTTTCCCACTTGTCTAAGCACCTCCACACTTGTGCACTCTGTAGCAATTCTCTGAGGTGTGTCTTCATGCCTGCTGACCTCATGTGTTCAAAATCTGTGGTCCCAAAATCCAACCTGTAGCTTCTGCTCAAGTGTTTCATCTTGTCTATGTCAACCCCGTTTCTGTCAGCTGCTTCCTGCAAGCCCTTATGTACTTTGTTCACTTCCTTCGTAATCCTGGGACATAGATACCTCAGTTCTTCTTCCGTGTAGGATTCTAGCCTATTTACACCCATAGTCCCTTCCACCAATTCTTGTGCTTCCATGTTCAACCTGACCCTATTCATATAGTCTTCTCCTTTCCCACTGGTTGAACTTTGTGTGGAATTTAAACTGTTGAACCACTGTGTCAGCTGTTGCGCATTTACCCCCATCAGTGTAGCATTCACATCGACTGCCATTGATGGTTGCGGCAACTTTTCAGTATTCGATGTTAAAGGTATTATCAGTGGGGGGCTCGACCTCACCAGTGTAGACTGAGCACATATGGGACTAAACTCCATCAAGGATCCAGATCCACTTGGCTGAGCCGCTATCGGAGTTATCCCTGGAGTGTTCTCTATGCACCTCCTTTCTGTCCCATTCTGCAGTATTGATCCCTGACTGTTCATGCCTAAGTTAGGCTGGCTATACAGAGGTACCGGTGGACCTACAGTAATGGGTAGTGATATCGCGTCTGGGTTCTGTCCATATCCCATGTTCTGAGGCATGTTCATCCCCATACTATGGGTCATCATTGTCGGCATGCCCATGTGACTCCCCGTCATCTGAGCATGAGCGTTTCCTCCCTGCATCTGCTGTTGAGGCATCATAAACTGAGTTGATTCAGCCTGTGTCATTGTTGGATTGTGACCATTCTGTACTCCCCTTACTGTTTGTTCTAGAACCATTCCTCCACTATTGTCACTGCTGTAGTACCCTGGCATCTGCGGTTGGTAATTTTCTGCTGGTTTCATTATGGGCACATCTGGATATATTCTCCTAACCTGCGGTATCTGCGGGGTGAACAGTAAACTCGGGTCCTTAGATCCCGATGGCGCTCCTGAACTCTGGGTTTCACTGTTCTGTACCGATGCCGGAGGGGCAGAACTGGTACTTGGACCTTGTCCATTCTCCGCATAAGGTGGTGGACGGTCACAAACTGATGCACCCCTTGATAGTTACCGATGCTGACTGGTACCGGATCTGTAATTGGGTTCGTCAGGTGCCTGTTTGCTACTCCCACCACTTGAACTGTCCTCCCTGAGAGTGGCAAATTTGGTACTTCACTACTCTTAACAGTTGAACGTGTGGCTCCCGTGTCCACCAAGAATGAAACACGATGACCCATTACTCTTCCCTCTACGTACGGACCCTTTTGATCAACTTCTAAGGAGGCTGCAAGCACACAATCTCCTTCCTCTTCTGAGCTCTCACTCTCCCATACATTGTTTATTCCACTCTCACTGTGTAATGGGAACTGTTGTACGGTGCCATTTGTACTCATTACCTGACCCGAGACCTGTGGAGGAACCATCACTTGCTGCTGACTCATTGGTGCCAAAGGTATTTGCATTTGCTGATTAGGTACCATGGGTAACTGCTGTTGCATCGGCTGCATTTGCGTCATCTGCATACGAGGCATCTGCATCTGCTGCGGCTGCATAGGTTGTAATTCCTGCAATTGGTTTATGGTCTGAAAATTTGGGTTTGGACCTCTCATTTTCGGTCCCCTCATTGTCTGAAATGCATTGACATCATTGTTTTGCTGACCAACACCTGCACCTGCACCTTCCTGCACCACCATCGGGCACTCGCGTTTCCAATGACCTACAATTCCGCACACGTGACACGGCATCACTTTCTTCATTGCCTGCACACCCGTCACAACAGTGTTTAAATCCGGACCATTATTCACAAAACCTCCTCTGCCTCTGCCTCTCGCCTGTGGCTGAAACGCCATGTTTCCCTGCAACTGCGGCTGCGGTTGCGGTACCTGCTGTTGGAACCCTTGCATCCCTTGCAAACCTTGCAGACCTGTCTGAGCTGCTTTAAGTTGCATCATCATCACCTTCTCTTTCAGCTTTTTCTGTTTCACCTCAATTTCGTCGCTACAGTATTTCGCGTAAGTCAAGACCTCATCAATCGGTTTAGACTGCCAACAAATCAAATGCGACTTTATCATCTGACTTATTTCTGGTCTCAGCCCTTCCACAAATCTGAACACAAAATGAAGCATATCTTTCGCCTCGATTGTTTCCGTGCCACTGTAATTCTTGAACGCCTTCAACAACCTCTCATAGTAACTATGAATCTATTCTTTTGCCTCTTGGGCCGTTCGATCAATCTTCTGCCAATCCACATTTTTCGCGGCAACCTTCGTCTTCAAATGCTCAATCACCTTATAGTACAAACTCATCACCATAGGTGATGGTGCACCCGTCTCCCTGTCTCTCTCTGGTTCACTTGTCGGCCAACCTACAGCTCTTTTGCAATCCTCCCACAAGTCTGCCGGAACCACGATCTCAAAGAGAGTGTTCAGGTCTTCCCAGAGACATTTTGCAAGCTTCACAAACCTATCAGTCTGTTGATACCATTCAATCGGCTTCTCTCTCAGTTTGGGAAAATCATCCGTAAATGACTGAATGTCGCTTCGGTGCCACGGTACATGTATTAATTTTCCCCCTGCTGTCTCCCTCATTGGTAACATGGTTACTGTCTCGCTGCTTTGTGGTCTCTTCTCATTATGCTCTGTAGCACTGTCCCTCCTCTTTTCCTTTCTCTTTACCCATCTGCTTTCCCACTTGTCTAAGCACCTCCACACTTGTGCACTCTGTAGCAATTCTCTGAGGTGTGTCTTCATGCCTGCTGACCTCATGTGTTCAAAATCTGTGGTCCCAAAATCCAACCTGTAGCTTCTGCTCAAGTGTTTCATCTTGTCTATGTCAACCCCGTTTCTGTCAGCTGCTTCCTGCAAGCCCTTATGTACTTTGTTCACTTCCTTCGTAATCCTGGGACATAGATATATCAGTTCTTCTTCCCTGTAGGATTCTAGCCTATTTACTCCCATAGTCCCTTCCACCAATTCTTGTGCTTCCATGTTCAACCTGACCCTATTCATATAGTCTTCTCCTTTCCCACTGGTTGAACTTTGTGTGGAATTTAAACTGTTGAACCACTGTGTCAGCTGTTGCGCATTTACCCCCATCAGTGTAGCATTCACATCGACTGCCATTGATGGTTGCGGCAACTTTTCAGTATTCAATGTTAAAGGTATTATCAGTGGGGGGCTCGACCTCACCAGTGTAGACTGAGCACATATGGGACTAAACTCCATCAAGGATCCAGATCCACTTGGCTGAGCCGCTATTGGAGTTATCCCTGGAGTGTTCTCTATGCACCTCCTTTCTGTCCCATTCTGCAGTATTGATCCCTGACTGTTCATGCCTAAGTTAGGCTGGCTATACAGAGGTACCGGTGGACCTACAGTAATGGGTAGTGATATCGCGTCTGGGTTCTGTCCATATCCCATGTTCTGAGGCATGTTCATCCCCATACTATGGGTCATCATTGTCGGCATGCCCATCTGACTCCCCGTCATCTGAGCATGAGCGTTTCCTCCCTGCATCTGCTGTTGAGGCATCATAAACTGAGTTGATTCAGCCTGTGTCATTGTTGGATTGTGACCATTCTGTACTCCCCTTACTGTTTGTTCTAGAACCATTCCTCCACTATTGTCACTGCTGTAGTACCCTGGCATCTGCGGTTGGTAATTTTCTGCTGGTTTCATTATGGGCACATCTGGATATATTCTCCTAACCTGCGGTATCTGCGGGGTGAACAGTAAACTCGGGTCCTTAGATCCCGATGGCGCTCCTGAACTCTGGGTTTCACTGTTCTGTACCGATGCCGGAGGGGCAGAACTGGTACTTGGACCTTGTCCATTCTCCGCATAAGGTGGTGGACGGTCGTTCAGCAATTGCATTATTAACTCCTCATCCTCTAACTCCTCTTCTCTTCTCAATTTTTCCTCGTCCTCTCTATCCTTGGAACACTTCCTGTCTGTCTTACAGGTAGCTTTCTTACCTGTCTCCTCTTCCTCCTTAGTAATTGCGGGAAACAATTTTATTCCCTGCAATACATCTGACCTCCACACCTTCTGCGCATTATCCCACCTAGCATCCGCTAGTGTCTTTTCTACCTTCCTCATCCTTGTTTCAAACTTATTCTTCTGTTGCTGTCTAGCCATTAATTCCCAGATTGCTAGAGCCTCAAACTGTGCTGGCCTTGGAGGCACCTTCATGTCGTACATCGTGAATCTCAAATTCTCTAGAATCCTTATATTGAATGTCCCATGTATCGGGAACGCTACGCTCCCATGTTTCTCTGTCAGTTTGTGCCATTGCTTTAGCCAAAGACACGGAGCTACCCCTTTTTCCTCCATTACAATATAAGCTGGTGTGCCCTCGGGCGCCGTCTCTTCTCTTACGCTCGCTTTAATATAAGACTCCCCCTTCATCGCACTCCTAAATGCTTTAAGGAATTTCATTTTCTCGTCTTTTATTTCACAAAGTTGATAATCAATAGGTCGCTTTTATTCCACAAAATTTGTAATCAATAGGTGACTTTAATTCCCGGAATACTCTTCGCTTGCCTTTCCCCTTCCAATCGAGTCCCACGGACTGCGTCCAATCCGTGCGCGACCCTTCTCTCCAACCAACCTATCCCAGCGCGGCTCCTAGTGACGTCACACTCACACACACTGCGGCTGACAAAGCCTCGCGGCTAGTCTTCCTTCATTCAGCTCCTCCCGTAACAACTTCTTGCATGTATCGCGAGCTACCAAAAACTAAAACAGATCTGTCGGTTTACTACAGGAAGGGTAACACAATCGCTTCAGGACCTTAGGGACCTTTCACTAGCCTCGGTACCTTTCACTAGCCTCGGCCACTATTCCGTCTTTCTCAGTCCCCACGTTCGCAAGCAAATCTGACCTGCAGACCTACTCTCAACTTGTCAATGATCTATTCTAGTGCACTTAGAATCTTGTCAAAGCCCGAAGTCGAAGTTTCTTTCACTCCCTAACACACGTGCCGACTTGTTGACCACGCCCGATCAACCTACTAAACCGCCCAGACCACAACATGGATCAACATACTCCGGAGTCTCTTGACCTCGCAGGGCCCGTCTCAACAACAACAACCACGTGGACCTTTTTATGCACAAAGCGCCACAGGCACATGAAGTTCGACGACTTCCCTACTCTCACACCCGGAGCCGCACCTCCGCTATCTCTATGAAGTTCGACGACTTCTCTACTTCTACACTCGGAGTCGCACCTCCGCTATCCTTTAAAAGAAAAATCCTCGCAACCTTTTCACACACCCTGCGGCAATAAGCTGTGCAAGCGCAAAACCCTAACTTCACTCATACCATCACTAGTACCGCCAACGCTGATTCCACACCTCCGTTCTCTCCATTCGCAAGCTCCGAGATCCCGGGAAAGTCGCGGTGGACCTAGCCCATCATCATTCTGTCAATCTATTTTATCCAAGAAAAATCTAATTCAACTTCTCGAATGAGGCCTCAAAATGCGTAACCGTTAATTCAACACCATGTATTTTAATAGTACAGGGTCCCAAAAGACGGAACCATCCTCTGCTACCATCTACTGATAGAGCGAACCGTAGTAATAATTTACCTGTGTTCGGACGCTCTTTAGGCCGATGAATCTTTTGACTAAGTGGGAACTCTCTGTACTCTTAATCGATCAGTCGCATCAAATCAATAATCAATAACGTACATAAGCAATACCTTGATCAACATAACACTTAATGATTAATCCAGAATACATTTCGGCGAACCCTGACCTTTCAGTCAGGAATAACCACACCAGTTTATTGAAAAGTTAGTGAATTTATTTCCCTATATTAACAAAGCTAGCACGATATAGATGTGTCTCAACACCAAATGATAAACATAAATGAACATTAATAGCTGTCTATAACGTCGAAACAAGTGTAATCTATGTAGCATTTGAATCACAAGGCATTCGATAATAGCAATGCAAAGCACTAATACGATAATCTGTAATGGGCTAATTGCGTACATTTAGTCAGCATAACAAGATCTCAAATTGCATCGTGCGACATATGGAATCCTCATCTAACCTCAAATTAGCATCGGCATGTGGGTCTTCATGCAAAAACAATTTAGCAACATAAATTTAGAAAATCTCCTAGCTAGGGCTCTTATCAAAATCAGCAGTTGGTTACCTAAAAGAAACACAATGCAATTTTACAATTTCCTTTCATATTTACCAATTACGACCAGCATACAAGGAAGTCTTCGTCTCACAGGTACCGTTTCTCGATCAGCATGGGACGGGACAAAGGGCAGGGTGGACGGGGCAATCGCCTCACGGTGGCAAGTTAAGACTACTACTTCATGCAAAGGGACAAATCAAAGTTAAAGTCTCTAGGGCAAGAATCATTAAAGTCTCTTTCTCTCGACTAGAGAAAGCATCAAAGTCTCTCAAAATGGCGTTGCAGCAAAGTGGGCCATAATAGCTACGAAGTCTGCAAAATGGCGGGTATCGAGCTGGTAATGGCTGATAATAGCTCCCTTCTCCTCGTGCACCTGGGTTTTATAGACAACAGTTCGAATCCAGTAGGGTCTCCATTGGAGGGTTCATAGGTTAGCTTCAAATTGTCCAATCAAAAACGACAGTTCTCAAGCTTTTACTTAAGCATACATTATCCTTGGAGATGGGTACGCAAATCGCAACATTGTCTACCAATTAGCTCACTTTCAGAGCCTCCATTGTCCGCACCTGCAAGTCGACCTTGAATTAAAGAGAAAATATGCCAGGCTGGCACGAAACTTTAAGATAAGCATGTGAACAGTTTCTGTGGAAAAGTACAGCTTCAAGCAGAAATACACGTTTAATAGCACATTGGAAAAATACGAACATCTAAACCGTGAGACCAGACCACTAGGCCAAAGCCTCCTCTAAAGTAATGCTAAGCTAACGTAGTTCAAACAAGCAAATCGAAGCACATGTTTATGATTATGTCAGATTAGTGCAATTCTAATACACCACGTTATATAAAGCACGCGTATAATGTTGGCAAACTACTCTGAGGGCACATTTTGTCCCCGTACAATCTTTATTAGTTCGGTTAATGTCACACATGATTATTTCACACTACGTTTATGCGTTAATAAATCAAAACCTTCATTTTCTGCTTCATCACAGGTAATGGCAATTCCCTGCTTTTTTATGTTTTATAAAACTGGTTACCAAGTTTTCCTGACTAATCATGGGCTGGGCTTTTTTGTCAGTATGTTGAACATTTTCTGATTTTGTGTTTTTATTGTTTACTCTGTTTTAACCGGATAAAGGTTTTTATGGACCGATTGTCAAAATAAGCGACATCATGAAAGCTACTTCTCCGTACCGCAGAGTATTACATAAACACAGTCACTTCAGCCAAATCGGATCAAAAAAAAAATCTTAAAATCTTAAGGAAAAATGTTTTGTTCTGCTGCATCTTAATCCGAAGCAGCTCCTTCCTACCAGACTGTGGGAAAGTTCTCTTTTCATATTTTATTAAAATAAAACAAGATATAAATGAATTCAATAGAGCATGATTTAAGGCCATAGTTTCAATGGAAATTGTCACGAGGCCAATTTACCGTTTCCGATGTAACGATGTGTAATGTGTACTGTAAACATTATTTTATTTCCACCTCATTTGCATCATTCTATAGACAGAAGCAGACGTTAATGGACCAGCTGTTTTTGCTTGGGCATTAATCCTCCAGATGCCCCAGCAGTCTCAGAGGGCCTTTTATGTTCATGTAACTATTAGATGCGCGGATTCAATATCACTGAGGACTGATGATGTGAACTAATGATTATCAAGTGCATGGGAAGAAAAACAGAAGAAAGACTTTCTTAATTCCCAAGCGCTGTTCTCGTGGGAACTATAGTTTAGTCTACACCTACATGGTGTTAGCGGCGTTTTTTGGTTTCAGTCCCTGCTTGTCAACGCCTCAGGGGGTGCAGAGACTGTGCCTGCAGGCTTTGGAGACAGTGAAGACAAACAATTATGTCATCATGGTTAACCAACAATGGGTATCTCTTGACTAAGCTCCTAGAAGCATATCGCACAAAGCTCGATTATATGACACAGTTATCAAGTATGAATTTTTGAATTGATATTTTGGTGTTCCTTTTTTTTTTAGGACAACTGTCTTTTAAACAACAGACTTCAAAAGCTTACATTTAGCCACCTTTTGGCCAAAAGGATAACTTATCTGGTTTGCATGTGTGTGCAATCGTGCTCATGTGTGCTTGTGTGTGTAAGTGTCGGTCTGTGTGTGTGTATGAAGTGTCTGTGTCTTTGTGTGTGTGTATATTAAGATGCAATTGCATTAAGACATGGGTGAGACCTGGATTCAATGGATGACCTTGCTGTATACAAGACTGGCGGCACAAGTCAAAACAGGCACAACCATTTCTGCCTCGTATGTAGTTTTCTGAGGTACCAGACAGGGCTGACCATTGTCGCCCCTCCTCTTTGCATTAGCCATTGAACCCCTAACTGAATGCTTTTGATGGGAGGGACTGGGGAGCAGTATAGTGATAGACAGGCTCAAACATGTTATATCCCTTTATGCGGGTGACCTTCTCTTGTATTTGTTGGGGGGGCTTGCTCGGGGTGGATGCCTCGATTTGGCACGTGGATTGCTTCGTGGAAATATCGGCACTGCAGGTTAATAGACAGAAAACATGTCTGTTCCATTGCAATCCACACTCCCCGCAGGCCACTAACTTCCCACCAGGGCTCACCTAGACTCCAGCAACATTTATATACCTTGGTATCCAAGTGTGCCATCAATAAGATGACATGAGGGAGGGGAACTTGGATAAAGCAGTTCAATCACTGAGATCCATTGTGGCTTTCTGGAGGTCTCTGCGCCTGTCGCTGATGGGCTGAGTGCCTGTATCTGAGATGGTAATGCTCCTGCGCTTACTCTACTTCTTTGTTAACCTTCCTGTGCAGATCCCCGGGATATGGTTTAGACAGCTGTGGGGACTACTTAGGGAGCTGATGTGGGATGAGGGTAGACACAGAGGTGGTCATTATGTACATGGCGGTGTGGCCCGCCAGACGGCATGGCGGGCCACACCGCCACATAAAGAACCCCATGAGGGCTGCCGATGCACTCACCACCAGGCTGCCTCCGTCAGGCAGCCTGGCGGCGGTCGGAATCATTATCCGACAGGGCAGCGGTGCTGCCCCTCGGATAATGATTCCTCAGCCACCAGCCTTTCCCACCAGGGAAAGACTGGTGGAAGGGGTGCACTGGGGCACCTCTGGGGGCCCCTGCACTGCCCATGCATCTGGCATGGGCAGTGCAGGGGCCCCGGTGCCAGTGCCCCATCACGCAGGTCACTGCCCGATTTTCGGGCAGTGATCTGCGCGACGGGTGCAGCTGCACCCGGCGCACAGAGGCAGTGGCGGCGGCTCCATATGGAGCCACCGTCAATGTCCCGGCCTGGCATTCCAGTGGGCCCGTGGGCGGAAACAATGTTTCCGCCCGCCGGCCCACAGGAATGTTCTTTATGCGGCCGGCGGGGATCCAGGGACGCTGGCAGTCAGTAGTTTGACCGCCAGCATGAACATGGCGGTTTCGATCGCCGTGTTTATAATGAGGGCCCCCATTATGCAGCACCCATTGGACCAGGGGGGCCTAGGTGCCCCAGACTTTGAATTATACTTAATAGCAGCACAGTTGCAGTGGGTGGGTAGACGGCTGGTCGACACCCACAGGTGCCCACTGGCCACATTGGAACTGGCCCCACATGGGAGTCTCCTGCTTGCCAAATTGCTGAAATCTGACATCCGCCTAGTCAACCCGAATGTGCTACTGCAGACGTCCTTGCATTGTTGGAGTCAAAGTTTATTGAAGACAGGAAGGGCCCCACTGTACGCGCCGGCCATACCGCTGGTCAGATTACCTAATGGAACGCTGATTGGATACTGTATGGCATCCCGGCTCCTAGCCTGGACCTCGGCTGGTGTGACCACAGTTGGCGACTGTTGTGAAGTGAATACCCTTCTGGCAAGGGAGGAGATGCAGGAGCAATTTGATTTGCCCAGAGGTCAATTTCTCAATTACGAGCCGGTGCTGTGCACTTATGCGGAGCTCTGGGGTCGGAGTGGGGACGAGCCGCCTAACAACTTGGTTCTGCAGTTGATGCTTTCTGTTGGCTCGGCAGGGTAACAAGTGACGTGGCTATACACAGCTCTGTAAGGTATGGCACAGGGTGAATTGGTGACTACTTTTTCGAAGACCAAGCAACTACGTCAAGGACTGGGGAGGAAGGACTATTGAACACCTCAACTTTTACACCAGCTTCAAGAATGGTACCTATTGAAGTCCTCACGTTTGAGAAGGCAGTCAGGAATGTCATCCAGAATCTCCAACTGAAACACCCATTCCAGAATCTATCCAATGCAAAGAGGAGGGCACTGAACTCATTGGCAGATGATAACACCATTATTATCAAACTAGCAGACAAAGGGGGAGCAATAGTGGTCCAAGACACAGAGACATACAGACAAGAATGTTTAAGACTTTTGAGTGATACATCTTTCTATGAACCGATCCAAAAGGATCGTACCCAGCATCTCCAATGGCCTATTCAGGCATTGACAGAGAAGGCAGAATTGGCAGGGTGGGTTTCACAGCAAGAGGCTGAATTCCTGAATAGTAAGAAACCCCGAACACCCTATTTCTACTGCTTACCTAAGATCCACAAAGGGAAGGTACCTCCACCAGGCCAGCCTATAGTGTCAGGGATTGGATCTGTCTTGGAATCTCTATCTAAATTTTGCGATTACTTTCTGCAACCAATTGTACAACACACTCCAACTTTCTTGAAAGACACCAAGGATGTGTTGATCCTTTTGGACCAGATGAATTCACAGGGATTGACGGATGTATTGATTTGTCTAGATGTTGAAGCTCTATACAACAGTATACCCCAGAATGCTATGCTGTTTGTGGTGGAAGATATGCTTCTCCTAGACACATGGAATTATAATACCCCCACACATTTTGTGGTGGACTGTGCGACACTAGTCCTTAAAGAGAACTTCTTTGAATTTGAGAACCAATTTTACCACCAAATACGAGGGACATCAATGGGCAGTACTTTCCCCCCAAGTTTGACCTGTTTGTACATGTATGACTTTGAGGAACACCACATTCTAGACCCTGGTAGTCCATTCGCCACTAACATCAAGTTGTGGCATAGATATATTGACGATATATTGATAATCTGGAGAAGCAATGAAGAGAAAGTACCTTATTTCATTGCTTGGATTAATGGTTTAGATCAACATCTTCACTTTACTGCCACAGTGTCCAACAGAGAGGTCTTGTTTATGGATCTCTGGATCACCTTAAAAGAAAGAACTCTCTATTCATCTGTCTTTCAGAAGACTACAGACAGGAATAGTTTACTCCTGTTTGATAGTCACAATCCTCGTGCCCTCTGGATAAATCTACCTTGTGGGCAGTTTTTGAGGCTAAGACGCAAATTCAGTGAGTCCACTGATTTTGACATGCATGCAGACAAATTGTCTGAAGCTGCGGAACCAACATTATCCACCACATGTGATCAATTCAGCCAGAAAAAGAGCAAGGAATACCCAGAGAGAATATTTACTGATGACCTTCCCTAACCTGAACAAACCAGATTACCATGCGTTACTACTTACACACCCCTCTCGAACCAAGTAAAGAAGATCATAAACAAGAGGTGGCCTATTTTGACGAGTACGGGCAAGACCCTGGACCGACCTTTATTTGCTTTCAAAAGAACCAATAACATTAAATACTTATTGGTCCACACACGTCCAAGGAACACAACATCCAACAATAACCCAACAAAGGTAGCTAGCGGGAATCTACCTCCGGTGCGAGGCCACCATCCTTGTGGGCATTGCAATATATGCCCCTTATCTTTGAACACAGTATCAGTGGAGTTAGGAGAAACAGGGACCTGGCATCTCTATAAATACACAAACTGCTGAAAAAAAAGTGTATATTTGATCAAGTGTCCGTGCAATCTCCTGTATGTAGGAATGACCACAAGAATGATTGAAACATGCATCAATGAGCATCATAGCACAATCAGATGTCACTGCACTACCGCCAAACTCTGTGCCTACTTTGTAAAACAGCAGCACTCTCCTAATGATCTCAAATTGGTGATCCTGGAAACGGTGAAGGACTCTCATATGGTATCAAAAAACTGTTTGAGAAAGAATGAGGTGGGTCTTTAAGTTGTGGGCCCATATCTATGGGTTAAATGATGAGATACCATGGTCAGAATTATAGAACAGGGAGTAGGAATGGTGACCTCTTTCCCTGAAGTTTAGCACAGTATAGTGGACGAACTGAGTTGCCTTAACTAGATACTATGACCATAATTGCATCCTACGAACTGATTAGGAAGCATGCAATTGAGTTCACTGCACCCCGGTTATTATTATTTCTATTTTTAGTTTCATTTTCCTTGTGTGTGTTAAGGCACAATTTACAAAAATTATATCACAAGATTTGTAGATGCATTCCCTTATCCTAGATACAGATTTTGCCATACCAATAGGCTGAGGGAAGATATATTCTAAGATGGCTGCCACTTTCATCTTGAAAATCTACCTACTCTGAGACCTTTTTCAGTTTCCCTCCCCGAAGTAAACACACTCTAAGATGGCTGCCAATCTTTTAGTTCACCTTTCTTTTTGGTCCTTTTTTTCTGTGACCATTGATTTCCTAGTCCCCGCCTATGTGGAGGATAAATGCCGGCACTTCCCACCTCCGAATCATTACGGGGAGCTTGGATGATGGGATAGGTCAGACTGACCATGGCGCTCTTCGGTTAAGTGAGTACAATATTTTGGTTTTCTAGCATAAGGTAAATTTCTGGATGATAGAAGTATAGTGCTGCCCAGGGCAGCAACCAACCAATATGATTTACACTTAGGTGCTCTGTTATGAATTTACACTTTAGGATTTCATGTAATGTATACATTTTTAGATGTTATAAATTCAGTACAACTTAGGCATACCTATCAGAGGACACAGAAATAATAATTTCTCATATATTTCACAACAATGGTTATCAGTTTGTCTTGATAGAAGAGAGGCCAGAATCTATGAGATCCACAAGGGGCCCATGTACCTGACCTAGGAGGCTAAGAATAACTCGTGGGAGGATGCTCCTCTGCTTCAGAATGAGCACATGGTCACTTTACCCCACGTCATGCATGAGTGCGACTTGTCGTTTTCACATACACCTAGAAGATGTGTTTTTTGAGGTTGGAAAATGTGGTCACCACTATGTGTTCATTGAGTGTTGTTTTCAAATTATCTTGTTTTATTTTGTTTGGTTAGGTCGCCACATTCAGAAGTTTATGATTCCAAAGTACGATTTCAGTTATTTCTTACAGAGGAATAGAGTTATTTACTCTCTTAGTGAGGGTTAGGCACAACAACAGGTCCTGAAGAATTGCCACCTGATCCGTGTGACTGTATTAGGTGAGAAACATATTGACCATGACTAGCAGTTCTGTAGTGTAGGGAATACCCACACACAGTTCCATAATATCTAAATTTCTAATTACAGTGGTAGACATACATTTAGTTGTTAGCAGGAAACCCAGTCATTGTTTTCTTTACTTCCGCTTTTTTCGTTTTTAACCTTGGCATGGGT
Source organism: Pleurodeles waltl (assembly GCF_031143425.1). NCBI lineage: Eukaryota > Metazoa > Chordata > Amphibia > Caudata > Salamandridae > Pleurodeles > Pleurodeles waltl. The sequence goes on along the minus strand of NC_090447.1, from coordinate 86,540,041 downwards.
GTCATGTTGTATTAAAGGTAGTTTTCTTGGGCACCTTTAGTCAATTTGAGCAGTTTTCCCACCCACTCTCACATCCACTCACTACTGGCATTCTTTATTAAAAAGATCTCTGGCACAGAGCCCTCTAGTAGGGCCCGTCAGGCATTGCAGTGCCAGCCTGATGAGGAGCATGGCCCGATGATGAAGCATGTCAGCCAATGGTGAGTGAGGGCAACTGTTCCTGTAAGACTAATGCATGTAGTGACTGAGAGACCCCCTACCCTAATTAGTGGAATGGAGTCCGATCTTTTGGAACAGTGCATCCTATTTCAGTTATAGGTTCAATTGGGGACCCTCAGACACAGATGGTCAGCTATCGTAGACTGTGAAATAACAGACAAGGAATGGGACAGGTTGTTGGCCTAAACAAAAGTAGTTTCACGCAACTCCTGGTTAAAATATATACAGTTCAATCTCCTTCACATGACATATCTCACTGTGCATAGATTGAGACTTATACACGGAGGGGAAGACTGGAGGTGGCCGAGGTGCCGACTCCTGTACACAAATCTTTGCCACATGCTGTGGGGCTGCTCAGTGTTGCAGACTTTCTGGACTGCGGTCCTGTTGAGGCTTGGCGTAACCATCAACCGAACCTTGTCGAACATGTGGGTGTCTGCTTACTGGGGGGCTTCGATAGACCCCAGGCCCATAAAGTGGGAACCGGATTTTTAGATTTGGCTCTGGCTTTGGCCCAGCATAGAATTGCACTGATGTGGAAATCACAGATAGGCCCAACTATTGAGATATGGGAGTGGGATGTTACTACCTGGGCTAGAGCAGAGGAAACCATACTTTGTGGGGAAGATGCCAAGGGCATCCAGAGGCGCCCCATGGCTCAACTATGGACGGAGGTGCGGGAGCGCTGGGGATTCCCAGACCGAGACTCTGACTCGGATCTGACAGAAGTGAACGAAGGGGATGGAGATCGGTATGGGATGGGATGGCTTGAGAACCGTAAAAGTGATCGAAGGGACCCCTGTGAACTAACGACCACCTACGGAGGCAGATGCTTACACATGTACACAGAGCACGGCACCCCAGCCCCAGCTGATGGGCACCTTGACACTGTGGTTTGACCCCTTCCCCGCCACAGAGAACTGTTATGTATGGAAGCGTGCTGACACTGAAGTGGCTAGACTGTTCCCTCAGGGGACGAGCCGGACTGAATGGATTAAGACCTTACCCCAGAGACCATTAAGTTGTTTGTTTGATTTTCTTTCATTTATTATTGATATATTTTGGTACCCTTTCAGGGGATTTACCCCATGCTTGATACACAACTTGTACAATCTGTACATGCTAATTCAGCCGTGATCGATTTTGTATTCTGGGTGCAACTTTTGAGACTCGTATTTAGTCACATTCAAATATGCCCAGCTTTTCTATAGGCCTCTCCCACCTTAGACCACACATCCTAGCTAACTACAATTGTAGTAATGGATTAACTTGTGGATATGACTATTATGTATAATTGGGCACATTATACAGCGAATTGGCATAGAACTTCATGAGACTTGCCTGCATATTGTAAATGATGTGTGATCCTTCAAAAAATTTTACTATCTGTTTTGAGAAAAAACAATAAGGATATGTTTTTAAAAAAATGAAATTGTGGTGGTAAGTACTACTGAAGTTTAGATACTCCCAGCTCACAGTGAAAATCTAGTCTCCACGACTACTCATTAGAGGTCTGATAATCCTTTCACAATTTTGTTCCTACCTTTTTAGTGAGACGTATATCCACCGTGACCCCCTCCGTTGCACCAGATTTCTTTCACATGTTCCCATTTTTACACTGGCATCTGGGTTCGATTTCCTTAGTCTACAACTTACTGTTGCTTTTGACTGCTTTCAGTTAGTAGAAACAGCTTAAATTATTAATTACCTCATGCCATCAATTCTTCAAAAAGTACATTAAGTAGAGAGAAAGTAGACTATAGTCATTAGCTTTCAAGTGTTTTTATTGGTTTGGTCATTGCTCAGATGGGTGGTACATCAAGGCTAAGGCTTTTTGCTGATGGTGACATCCTCACATTAGTGTACTCAATAGGATGTTGTGATGGGGCTTGAAGTAGTTCTTTTGTTAGACTTCTGATGCAACATTGACAACTTCTAAGTTTGTTGATGTATTTACTCAGCTGAGTGATGGACATTTTATTTAAGAAGCGATTATTGTTTAAAGGCCTTTGGACCTGCTTACAAATGACCCATTAAATTATGTTTGCAGTGCAATGATCTATTTACTCAGAGGTCTCATATTCAAGTGGTGCAATGTTTATTGCACCCTGTTATTACCAGGTGGTATGACATAGCCAAAACAAACACAGGGGGAACAAAACTTGGGTTTCACACGGGGAGGGCAAGATAATTATTGAAGGGGAAAGGCTATGTTCTACCAACAATTTCAAATATCTTTACAAAATGGTATCCTCTGTGTTACATTAGGCCTATTGGTCTGGTCATCATCTGCTTTAGAAATACGAGTATTTTTTTTCAATGACCCTCACCCACTCTAGTAGTGGCATGCTTCATCAGCGGTTCTCATCCTGATCTCTAAAACCAGGATGGGCTCGACCTGGCGATAGCACCTTTAGTTAATTTTCTGCGGTCAAGCCTCAGACATGCAGATTGTAACACGTTAAGCAACAACTCTGCATACCATTTCTAAAAACCATGAAAGATGCAATAATTATTGAATCCGATAAATTAGAAAACTTCAGTGTCAGATTTGTAGTGAATCCTAAAGGGCTACTCATAATCAGACCCTTAGATTAGCATTGTGTCAACACAAATTATTGTTTAATATCAATCTTTGCATATTCATTTGTTATTCTTTGCTCTCATGATGACGCTTCGTAAGAGTGAGACTTTTAGTTCACAAAGTAAAGATCAATGCACAAAAAGGCTTTCCTAAAGTTCCAAAATGATAATATTGGCCATTTGTGTGTGTACCACTGTGAATGCCATTTGACAAAGTATAAGTACACATTGGCATTCTTAAAAAATGCAACAAAAATACCTACCTTTTGTTTATATTCCATTGCTGTTGCCACTGTGTAAAATAGCACAAATAATTCTAAAAACTCCATGTTAAACAATTTGCTTTGATTCCACCTCATGCTCTTCCCACTAGTAAAAACATTTTCCACACACACTAAACAACCGTCCTCTACCTCAATTATTTCACAAACAGTATAATAACAAAGAATTACCCTTTTATTACAAAAAGCATATTCCACATTCAAACTGTAAAAAAGCTGCTCTTTTACTGATACATGAATTATATGACTGTGTACACATGCTTGCCTTATCATATACTGCTACTATATTTTACCACCGTGTTCGAGTCACTGTGTTTGGGTACCATATATTTCCTCATGCAGTGCTTCATTGACAGTCCAAAACTCCTCCCATTGCTTGTGGGCATTAACCCAGATGGCATGAACAAAAGTATCTATTATGCTATATTTTAGCCTAAAGAAATCGTATTGCCTGAGGCACAAGAGCCATAAGATTCCACCCACTGAGAGTAGAATGTTCTAAACTCAGTAGGGAGAAACAGAAAAACAAAAATTGCAAATTTGTGGCAAAGGGCCTATACCAGCTATTATTGGATTTGAAACACTCTGCTGTCTAAAGTGGTGCTCCCAAAATTTCAGAGTTCTAATTTGGTATATATGCCTTCTATGTTCACCACTTGCAGTTCAACAGTCATCTACCTACTCCATTTGTGGTCAAACTGCTTACTTCAGCTGATGCAGTCTGTAGCAAAACAGCCCTATTCCTAGCTGCCATATTTTTTTATCTCTAGATTTTGGTTCATTTAGGGATTTTCTTTGAAGGCTGCTGAGAGCAGCACCACATAAGCACAGTGACCCAAATACCTAGCTGCCCATCTATTGCCAGATTATTACCGGAGATGCCCCCTTATAAAAAAGCAGGCCTATTAAAATTATCAATGATTGCTACTATGATTATCATGCCACAACCATGCCTTTCAGCCCATCAAACAGGCCAGCTGCCTGGACTTTTGCAGCCAGGGTCATCAAAGGTCAAGAAGTGTTATTCAGAAGACTCCTTCCTGCTTTAGTACTCCAGGACTGGCCTACCGGTGTAAGATGGCAGAGGACTGATGCATACGTTGACTGTGTGGTGAATGAAGACAGTGGTCGCTGTTCTGCAACTTTCGGTTGGCTGTGGAGATTGTGCTTGTTGTATTATTCTTGTGGTTCCTAGTTGTTACACCTTGTGACCAGTCTTCTCACCGTGATCTCCTCCAAGATGGTCACATCTACCTAGGCTGACTACTACACACTCTGAGTTTAAATATTCAGAATTTAGGGCCCTTTTGATCAGGTGTTCTTCGGAGCTAGTTTCACCTTCATTCCTTCACTCCATTTTACTGTAATTGAGTACTCTGGCATCGTTCCCTGAAGAAGGCCAACTTGGAGTTCTTCATGAAAACAGACACAAATGACAGTGCATAGAATTCTAAAGCATGTTTAATGCACAACAGCCAGCAAGAATCAAAATAGGCTGAGGCAAAATGCCAAATACACAGGTCAGAGCTTTGCCCCCTGGACAGTTGGAGCATTTAATGCTACAGTCCCTATATTTTGGTACTAAATGTATACACAGTTTTTCAGTGTACATGCATGGAAGCAAGACTATGTGATTGAGATAATCTATAGATAGGCACTAATGAGAAGATGTCAGGTCTTTTAGTGGGAAGAATGAGAAAATGTCTTGAAAGTCTGAGACAATGTTCTTGAGTAAAAGACAGACTGTGCTCACTTCTGCAGTTCTTACTTTGCTGTGCCAGTTTGAGAATAGGAGGGTGGAGTTAAAATGAGTATTGTACCGCACAGGATAAAAAACTTGGCAGTGCATTTAAAATATCTGTAAATGTACTATAATGCTAAGGCAATGGTTCCTATTCTTTTGACTCCTGAGGACCCCCAGTGAATAAGTACTGGAAGCTGGAGACCCCCAAGCAATTTGTACAATTTAAATTTCAATGGACTTAGATGCTAGTCCGCACAGTGCACTCCTACATTGCACATTGAATAGACACACAGAACCCTGCTCTACTGCCCATTTGTTACCAACATAGAAAACATAGTGAGCAATACTACATTGCACATTGGCTTGCTGCACACCCACACAACTCACTCTTACATTGTACATTCGCTACGTGGCTGGTAAGATACATGGATACCCAGAGCATTTCTACAGTGCACATTGGCCACATCATAACGTTGTTACTGAAGGGGTTTTCTCCATAGATCATTTTATCCTCATATCTAGCCATGAACATAACAGCTAACTTTGGGGCATGTTTTATAGATGATATTGTCCTAATATGGAGTGGTAATGAGAGTGTCCTTCAAAGATTTGTGGAGTGGCTGAACAACAAAACAGCAGATATCAAATTTACTTCCCATTGGAACGGAGATAAAATCAATATATTGGACCTGATCATTAAATATGATGATTTCTAGATCTTCACTACACTATATACAAAAAAGACTGGTAAAAATACATTTCGGCATTACTGTAGCCTCCACCAGAGATACCATAAAGACAACATAGGTTACAACCAGTTTCTATGGATTAAAAGAAACTGCCCAAAAAAGGAAGACTTCCTTTCCAATGCGGCAAAACTCATTCTGAAACTTAAAGCCTGTAATAATCCCCATAGAATGCTAAAAAAAGCAATGAAGCAAGCATGGCATACCCTGATGAAAGCTCTCTTGAAGCATAGGGTAAATAGGAAACTTGACCAAATGGTGTATGTCACTACCTTCATCTTCAACACATCGGATTTGAAGAAGATAATACTGAAACATTGGAGGGTGGTCTCCTCCTTGGATCCATTTAAGGAAACACCATTATTTGCACTAAAAAGAAACAGGAATTTAAAGGACACGCTGGTTCAATCCAACACTGAAAGACAGAGACTCAGGCTAAACCTCAGAGTTTTTTGGGGATTACCACCCATCCTTGGTCATCACAAGTGTGGGAACTGTATGGTGTGTGATTTGACAATTGAAGGATGCGACTTTCTATAAAACAACATACTACTTACACACAAGGAATTCATCAACTGTGGAACAAGAAATATGATCTATTGAATACTGTGTCCATGTAATAAAGCATATGGAGCATACCAGTCAGTAAGGACAACACCGTATTAGTCAGCATAAGTCCAGAATCAGGTCTTGCACAATGTCAGCTCCCCTAGTACAACACTTTCTGTAATGGAAGCATACAGTTTCTGACCTAAGATGAGCAGTCCTGCGACAAGTACAATCAGCCAATTATTTGTCATTATTACGGCATGAGGCTTTTATGATCATGATGCTACGAACTGATGAAACAGGCCTAAATGAAATGTCAGAAATTGGAAATATTTTTTAAGGAAAATGTTCGGCTCTCTGTAATATTTGACTTTTTTCAATGACTCTCACATGTACTTAAGTGTTAGCTCAAGGTCACCCCTATCTTGTAATGACTTTTTAAGTGTGGAACTTGTTTTTTAGGACCTGGTAATATGATTACTGCCATGAAACTACAAATTTCAGCATAAGGAATCTGTTTCAGAGACTCTCTTATCTTTAAGTGTCACTTTATTGTCACTTTCATCTGATAATCGCTTTTAGGTATGAAACTTAATTAAAACTCAACGGGACGTTGACTGAAAGGAACCATAATTCCCAGCACCATGGCTTCAACTAGGAAGTCCATCTTATTGCACAAGCGGTAAAAGTGGTGGGACAATGTTTCCCAGCACTGCCTTGCGTCCACTAACATCCAACGCCATTACGACCTCTCTGTAGCTGAAGGTATTTACAGGCAATGAGAGATAGCAGCCCTTCAGGTGCAAAAACAATTACTGGAAGGAGCACCCCCTTTAGACAATTTGTCACACTGTGGACCCGATAACTCACAGGGAGGAAAACTCATGAAAAATGAAGAACGGGCTTTTTTGTTGAAACAAAGGTACTTTTAAATGGATTTTAGGTATGTGATATTCACTTACAAAGATTTTGACCAGCCCTTGTTGAAGTAAATGTTTTTTGTTGGCCTTTCTATTGTAGATTGCCTATAAGTATTGTAGGAAAGTGCCTCTTTTGACATGGTTATTCCCGACTTTATGCTTGGTATCTGATGTGATTTCAATTGAAAGTGCACTCGGTCCCTGCTAACAAGGTCCCCGGTGCCAGATCACTTTCCCTAAACTGCACAGTTGTTACCCCAATTTGCAAATCCTTTAGCACCCTCTGTAAGTCCCTAGTAAATGGTACCCCTGGTACGTAGGGCCTGGGATACTAAAGAGGGTGCCTAGGGGCTGTAGCATGAATTGTGCCACCCTAAGAGATCCTTCACCAAGCACATGAGAGGCTGCCATAACCGGCTGTGTGTCTTGGTGTAGACAAAAGTAAAAACACAACATGGCACACAGCCTGTGTGCTATGTCCCTTAACACTGCATGCAATATATGTAAGTCACCCCTCAAGCATGCCTTACAGCCTTAAGTCAGGGTGCATTATATTACATGTGAGGGCATATCTCCATGGGCATATATGCCTATATTATGTCTTTGTTAATTCTTAGACAGAGTAAGTGACCAGGGAAGCCAGTTTAAATGCATGTGCTAGACACTGGTCAATAAGTTCCCCAGCTACATGATGGCTTCACTGAAGATAGGGGGCCTGATTGACAAAGGTAAACTTAGACCAAAAGTATAAGTTTAGAACAAAAGTATAAACTTGCACCTAAAGTCTAGCTTTACTTGTAGTAATGTTTGACTTTTGGTATAAGTTTAGACTTTTGTTCTAAACTTACACCAAAAGTCTTAACGTAGACCAAAAGACTAACTTTACTCATAGTAAAATTAGACTTTCGGTCTAAACTTAGACTTTTTGTCTGAACTTAGACTTATGGTCTAAGTTTACCTTAGTTAATCGGGCCTAGGAATGATTGGTATCAAACATCTTGTATTGGTGAACCCATACTGATGCAAGTGTTGGATTTACCTAAACACACACCCAGAGGAGTGGTCCCTGAAACCCTACCAGCCTCTGGTTGCTCACTGACTAGTTTCTGCCAGCCTGCCAGCCGAGACACCATTCTGGACCCCTAGGGTGAGAGCCTTCTGCTCTCAGGAGGCCGAGAACAAAAGCCTGTCCGGGAAGATGGTGGAACACCCCCTCCCATAAAAAGATCTGCTGATTAGCCTTCCTAAGGTGGCAAACCTCAAATGGCTGACGCCTTTGAAATGTGAACACGGCTCCCCTCACAGGAGAGGAATCCACGTCCTCTGTCCAGAGCCCATTTGGCACCTGGGCAGGTAGGAAAGTTAGCTAGTCAGATAGGCTTGCCACCTTCAGGCTAGTAACACCCCTAAAGTAGGCTACTTTGAGGTGGACACGATTTTTCAGTTTTTGAGTTGGTATACCTAGGGATTCTGGGTCAGGGTTATGCCCACTCCTTACCGGAAGTGGTCATATAGGGTGTGTAGTCACCCCAAGGGCAGGGTGGCATGGTGGGCAAAAAAATGATAGATTAAACCCAGGTCTTTGTGAATGGGGGGGGTGTTTGCATTGTTCAGCATTCCATCAGTCAACTGTTCTTTTTCTTTTTGTTACCCTAAGTGGGAAGGGTATGCCCAGACGTGGGTCCCGTGCTCGCTGCACCACTGGATTCAAGCTGTCCTGGCTGAAGCGGGGTAATACCCTGAAACAGGTCCCAGGATGTTTGTTTTCGGTCCATGGAGGACCTGTCTTGGCAGTTTGGGTTGGACTGTTCTCAGGGAGAACAGGGTCAAGACTGATTTGCATATCGCTTTGCCCAAACTGGGGTGGCGTGGTGGGCAAAACAAATGAGGGTTTACACCCACATCTATTTGATTTGGGGTGAATGTTTTCATTGTTCAGCATTCTGTCCATCATCTGTTCTTTTTCCTTTTGTTGCCCAAAGTGGGAAGGGTTCACCCAGAAGTGGGTCCCGTGCTTGCTGTGCCACTGGATTGAAGCTAACCTGGCTGAAGAGGGTTGATACTCCGAAACCGGTCCCAGGATGTTTGTTTTCAGTTTAGGGGGGACCTGGCTTGGCAGTTCTGGCTCGATTGTTTCCATGGGGAACAGGGTCAAGACTGATTGCTGGGACCAAACTGGGGTTTCGTGGTGGGAAAAAAAAGGTGGAGTAATCCCAGATCTTTGTGACTGGCGGTGAATGTTTGCATTGTTCAGCATTCTGTCCATCATCTGTTCTTTTTGGTTTTGTCGCCCTAAGTGAGAAGGGTATGCCCAGACATGGGTCCTGTGCTCGCTGCACCATTGGACTTGAGCTAGCCTGGTGGAAGAGCGATGATACCCCAAAACCAGATCCAGGATTCTTGTTTCCGGTCCAGGGAGGACCTGGCTTGGCAGTTGGGGCTGGACTGATTTGCATATGGCTGGACCCAAACTGGGGTGGCATGGTGGGCAAAAACAAAATGGATTAAACCTAGATCTTTGTGCCTTGTGGTGAATTTGTATAATGTTCAGCATTCCGTCCATCATCTATTCTTTTTGCTCTCCTCTTGGACAGAAGCAGGGAGAAGAAGAGGTGGGCACTTGTAAGTGAGAATGGCAGTTTGGCCAGTTGTATTAGGCCGGCCAAACAGGCATGCACGCATATTTCTCCACCCCAGCTGTGTTGCACAGCTAGGTGGAGAAAAGGCACCGTCTCCCTGTCCCTGAGCAAGTGTCAAATCAGCCAACTCAGGTCAATCCCTACACTTCTCTCATGCTTGGTAACAGCATGAGAGCAGTGTCTGGATTGAGGGGACTCTGGAAGCCTCTGCTGTGTGTCCCATGGACTGCCAGGAGCAGAGGAGCACCGAGGCAGCCGACAGTGGGAGGCAAGTTCTTTTTTTAATTATTATTCACGCACCCCACCACTTTTTATTTGCAGTAGCTGCCACTGAAAGTCAGTACATTTCCTTAGCCTGACAAAGTCACAGTTCCTCACTCATACTACTGTTGCATCAAGAGTTGTGTGCCAGTTGATTGTCTAACAGAAATATTATTCCCTAAACATTGTTTACTAAAGTATGGTCCAATTAGGTATATTTTCAACTCCAAAATAACAATATGTTTGTTAACAATATGTAGAGCACAATATGCAGGTCGAGCAATACTCTATCAACAATATTCTGGCATCATACCCTCGAGGAGTGATTTTACATTCTAAAATTATGAAATATTAATGTCCTTTAAATGTAATGTGATCCCGCACCTAATAGTGACATCACGCTTCTGCTTTCTTTGAACCAAGAATGATTTTTCACCTAAATGTGAGTGTACCTAAATTGGATTTTTTGCCATGAAATGTCTTTTCCACTTAAAAGTGTCTCCAAACCCCTGCTATTTGTGTACCAATTCAGTTTTTTCATTGAGGTGCAAATTTGATTCTGAATGCTTTTTGCTCATAGAAGTGTTTCTATACTCCAGCTGCTGCTGCACCAACGGTGGTTTGTCACTTAACTGTATTTTCTGCACTTAAAATTTTTTCAGATCTGTTAAGTGTCTAGATGAGCTTTTTGATTTTGGACCAATAGTATTTTCACACCTCAATGTGTTTTTCTTAAATATAATTTTGTTCTTAAATGTGATATCACAGTCCTGCTTATTTTAAACTTAGCAATGATATTGCATATAAGATTGTTTTATATATAAATGTGTCTCGTGCTCCTAAAATGTTTTTACATTCATATTGGTGTTATTACAACGGTGTGCTGTCAATCAACTGTGACGTCATACTGAGAAATATATTTTACACTGAACATTGTACTTTCTATCAAATGTTCTCCCTATACTGAGAGATGTGGATAGCGGCGCACTGCAGCTCTCCCATACTCAACATGCTCCATAAGATTAATAGCCTAGTTGTTTTGGATGTGGTTCTTAATATGGTCCGATGCCAAAAACAAAAACAGCATCATATGAAATCAGACTCCAAGATATAAGTAACAACACTTCATACATTGTGTTTATCCTTGACAATCGAGAATTGCCTTTTAGTGCTACAAACACAAAGCATTGACACCCATTTAAACGCTTTAATAGTGACAAATGTAGCCACAGACATGGGTCCATTCAAATGACCTACTCTTTTTTTATTAATAGAAAAATGTCCTGTTCAGTATACCATGCATTTTTTTCTTAGTCTCAAAGAACATAAAATTCCTTACAAAACTCGCTGTCTCATGTTACCATAATGAGAAATTTGGGAATTGGGTAGTTCAGCAACTCCCTACATATCCTCAATATAACGCAATATAACACACATACCGTTCCAGAACAAACCCAGATATGGAATTTGCTGCCCTAAACAGAGATAGTTAGTACTATAAACCTGGATCAAAGCTACCCTCTCACAGACCCCATTGATATCTTGTAAAGACTAAACTCACAGCCCTTCCGGAAGCTCCACTACCCCTCGATACAGCCTTCCTCTATCATTTAAATCCGTGGTCTTCAACCAGATATCTACAGAAGGACTCACCAACTGGGGTCATGGGTTCACTTGAGGGGTGTGACTGCTCACCTCATAATTCATTATAGCAGTGCAGCACCCCTCCCCGGGCCAATTTCAGCCCCAGGTGACCCAACCCCCGGGCCCACCATAGATAAAGGTGGGTGGTGCCCACCCAGGGAACCCGCCATACTGTCAATGGAGGTCTTGGGGGGAGCCCCAAGGCCCCTGTAATCTCAGCCAGCTGCTCGCATCCAACGTTAACCCGTTTTTTAAATTTAATTAATCCTTTTGACAATAAGTGAGACAGTTGTAAGACTGCCTTGTATTGGTATGGTTCAGTTGCATAGTGTTTAGTTCTAAGCATATTAGCTGTGTGTATTTACTAGTTGATTGAGAAAATATTTAGTGCAGGGCCACCTGCACTGTGCACACTGCAAGCAAGTGAATGTTTAAGCATGAGTGGTTTAAAAAAAAGGCATTCCTTTCTCTGTCAAGGAATTCACTAAAAGGTTTTCTTTTACTACATTGTATTCATTAACAATATTTGAATTGCAGTACACATTTTTAAAAAATGAATTTTAGAAATGTTGGTCTTTTTAATAAAAAAATTAAAATTATTGTTCTCAGTGAGACTTTTGATTGGGGCATCCTGTAGTGGGTTATATTGCATGCAACTCTAGGTCAGAAAGCTTGGATGAGATGTGACCTACCTGCACAAATATCCATCTCCAAGGAACAATGAACTTCTGACCTTCCATGTCTCCCATATCAAAGGACGTCTTCAGTCCACATTTGACAGCACTCTGGCATGGCAGGGTGCCAATAGTGAAGCACAATAGGCCTTACAAATGTCAAACTGTGGACTCACAAGAGGGCAGGTTGGTACTTGGTAGAGAAAATCTGACTTAGTTCAAAAGCCTGATTAGACAAAGTACAAAAAGGTCAGTGCAGGAGGCACCCAGGTATTTGTGACCCAGCCTCTCAGAGATCAAGAAGAGAGAAAAGAACGTGTGCTCCTTCGAAGGACTCCTTTGCTTATCAACAGATACTGCAGGCCTCACCATGCACCCCATGCCATCTGTAGGAGTCTGGCTTTTTATGTAGTGGGCAAAACCAAGCACGCTGTGTAGAGAGTCCAGGCAACCATACATTGGTTTACAGAGGTAAAAGCTAGACCACCTAATGCTATAATTTTTATGGTAGCATGGTCGCGCAGTTAGGCAAATCTTGGAGAAGTGCAAAGCATTAGTTGTACTCTCAGTATCAATAAATGAAGACACACACTCAATGGAATAACTCAAGACAAATTTACAAAAATACTTCAGATTTTTATCAAATGTTTAAGATCAAGATCATAAAAATCAGGTAAATACTTTTTAAGTTATGTTTTTTCAAAGTTTACAAAATGTCTTGCTTTTGTGCGTAATCATGCACCAAAGGAATTAATGGGAGAAAACTTTAAAAATACATATAAAATCAGGCAATATTTTACTGATGTCTCCTTTTTCTTGTAGGTCATCAAGAAGTCCTGTGGGCCAGATGGAGGAGTTCAGGCAGTGCCCGGTTTTGGCGGGAAGAGAAGCTGAAAAGTCCTTGGAGCTGGTGCAGGACCACTGCGGTGGACCACTTGGAAAAGCACTGAACAAGCGGACTTCAAGGTGAATCCGGTGGGTCCCTTGGAGTGTAGAGGTTGCAAGGAGTGGGGGACCCTTAGAGCACAGCTGGTTCTCCAGTGCAGGGCCCAGGGGCGCTGGGAGCAGAGCAGATAGGTGAGCCAAGAGTTGTGCGCAAAGGTGCCCTTGAAAGCACGAGGCAGGTTACTTTGAAGGTGGATTTTAGGTCAGCAGGGCCACTCAGGGGGGCGATTCTTACTTGTCCTGAAGTCGCTTGACTGGGCTTGCTCTTCGTCCTTTTGGAGTCTGGATTGGACTTATGCCCCGTGTGTCCAACATTGGGGGTTCAGTACCCCAGGCTATTGCACGGTTCAGCCACTGGAGGTTGCAGTGCCACTAAACTTGCCATACTTGTAGGATTTGTCCTCTGACTCTGTCAGGTGAAATTGGGTCTGGCTGCCTTGTCCGGTTCCTTGGTCAGCAGCCAGTCAGTGGACTGGACTTCACTGGTGTTTTGCTTCTTTGTTGCAGAGAGTGATGCCTTCCATCTGGAGGGAGATTTTTGGTGATTTTCAGAAGGGTGGCAGTCCCCTGGGGTTTTGTGGATCCGATGTCCATGCAACCCTCAGCGGCTATTGTTGAGTCCTGGGTGCAGCAGGCAAGGTTTAGCGCCTTTTTATTTGTGCAGCAGGAATGCAGTCCTCGAACCTTGGGTCTTCTTTGTTGCAGGCCTTCTTGTGTCCTTGGAATCTGATCTGTAAGTCTAGGGCTGCCCAATAAATACTGCATTTAGTGGGCATTTAGGGAAGTACCTAGAAGTGTCCAGAGGGTCATCTACCTTAGGGTGGCTATACCCACAATGTGACCACTTCCTGTGGGCAGAGGTCACTTCCCTATCCCTGATGGGCTATTTTCCTACCACTCAAGATGGAGGAAAGTGAACTGAAGAGGTCACCTCGCATGCAACACCTTAGGGGTGGTGCAAGAAGGGGTGACCACTCCTCCTGTCCTTTGTGCATTTTCCCTCCATTGCTCCCGCTAAAATTGGGGGTTTGCAATGGGGGCGGCTGCTGCTAGCAGCAAGGCTGGGGGTTGAGTTTTAAGGGTGTTAATCCCTTTGAAGCTCATAGGCATGGCTGTGCATGTTCTTGGGGTGGAGGTTTAACACCTCTGCTCAGGAAGGACTTTGTTCTCTGGACCCAGAGAGCACAGACTCCAACCCAGGGTTCCAGTGGCGGTGGCAGGCTGGTTGGGACTGGCCAGCAACCATGCCAGGGTAGTTAGCTTTTGCTTTTGCACCTCTAATTTGGCCCCTGGATAAATCATTCTGAGTAATTTGATAACATACAACCCAGGGTGCAAAGTGGCCATCATAATGGAGCTGTGAAATGCGTACTGATCAGTGTCCAGCACATGCGTGTAAAATGTTTGCTCTGCTCACTTACTATGCCCCAGGTTTTGCAGGGACACAGTAGGGGCATAATGCTCATGCATCTATGCCCACACATGCAGTATAGTGCACCCTGCCTTAGGGCTGGAGTCCTGCCAGAGGGGTGACTTACCTATATTGCATACAGTGTGTAGTGGACAGGGCACATAGTCTGTGTGCAATATCAGTTTTACATTTTGGGGATTGTACCAGGACACACAGCCTACAATGGCAGTGCTGGGTGCACTAGGATGTATGGTCCCTGAGGGTGGCACAAGCTGTGCTGCTGCCCTAAGGGGCCTACCCTTAGTACCTCCTGCCATGGGACCCTTAGTACCATTTACTAGGGACTTATCGTGGCACCTGAAGGTGTTTCCAATTGTGCCAATGTATCATAACAGTTTTGGGAAAGAGATCTGACCCAGGGAACCTGGTTAGCAGGGGCCCTGGGCACTAACAACTTTGAAACCACATCAAATATCAGGTAAAAAGTGCAGGCTAACCATATCAAAAGAGGCCCTTTCCCACACCATCCACAAAGTGGTAGCTGCAACCCGAGTCATTTACATCGCACTGAATCAGAAAGGCCCCTGGCACTAAGGAAGGCATGTCTCCTCTTTCCTCACCATTGTGTCTGGTGTTCCCTCTCCCATCTTAAAAATGCTAGAAATAGACATATGCTGTCTGGAGAAAATCAACCTCTCCTTTCTTTCATCTTTAATGTGGTCCAGGCTGTGGGTTTTCCAAATGGAACCTGCAGACCTGTATCACTCTTGCATGGCACATTACTGGCCCAGCATAAATGCACATGCACATGCACAGTGTAATAGAAGGGGATGCACATCAACACTTTCAAAAGTCTTGCTGTTGCACTAGGGTGTGAAAGAGGGCAGAGCCAAGGTGTTATCTGAAGACGGGATTCCCAGAAACATTCAGTAACCTCACTCCTTGGGGCCAGTGATACATAGGTGCTAGGAAGGGAAGCAAATAAGTTTCTTCTGAAAAGTGAGAGAGGGAATGGACTAAGGATGTTGCTGTTGAGATGGAGGGAGGGACTTTGTAGCTAAATGCCTCCACCCCCAATATAGAAAACTAGGATGTGATGCTTTGTTGAATGGACTTTGTGAGAAACAGCAGCAAGTGCAGGGAATTCTATGAAAAAAGGGCCAGATTTACAAGAAAGTGGTGCTTCAACTGTGATTCACCACTTTTCTTGCTCCCTCTTGTGCCCCAGTAAAAACTCCATGTGTGCGATGTATTTACAATATGACATACCATGGCGCACGTTAGGACAACAGTGTCAAAGTTTATGATGCTGCTGTGATACTTTGAAGGATTAGCGCCATAAATTGTGACGCTAATCCTGCAAAGTGAAAGGAGGCCCATTGAAAGTAATGGGCACGGCATTTTAACACCTGCTTTGAGCAGGCATTAAAAATGACACAAAAAATGGCGCAGTGAAATGTAAATTTCACTGCACCATTTTTATGGGTCTCTCTGCGGGGTGACGGCCGCCTTGCATTCTTTATGTCTGGCGCAGGCATACTGTGGCACAAGGGGGTGCAAAGTGACGCAATGCAAGCATTGCACCACTTTGTAAATATGCTGAAGAAGAATGGCCTCCTTAATACCACATTAGCATAAAAAAATGACGCTAGCATGGAGCTAAAAGGAGCTAGGGCCTTGTTAATCTGGCCCAAAAACTCCCACCACCTTGAAGGCACAGTACTGCTGACATCTAAAAAGACAAAACAGAGCACTAGTGGAACCAGTAATTTTAGCTCGGTACAGAGAGCTGCACTCGGTTTTCTGAACACATTCCCTGTATGCCTAAAAGTTTCATCACAAAGCACCATTGACTACTGCATTTCAAACATGCTACTTCTTTGAAAGCTTTAACAATGCATGCTCTAAATTTAGGTTTAATGTGTGCTGGTGCTCCAACCATATATGGTGAACATGGAAGGTACTTTGGGTCACATTTCTTCAGTCACTGATTTCCTTAGCTGGCAAACCTTCAGCCATTGGTCAGAATTTTTTAGGCTAGTTCGGAAATTTGCAGGATTAGCGTAAACGTTTTTGAAGCTAATCCCGCAAAGCCCATTGATGCCCATTGTAACCAATGGTGTGCTTCCTTTTAACGCCTGCTCTGAGCAGACATTAAAAGTGCAGAAAAAAAAATGTTCAGCCCCCCTAACGGGGGCACACCCCCTTTGCATACATTATGCCTGGAGCATGCATAATGCAGCGCACAGGGTTACAATGTGGCGCAATGCATGCATTGCGCCACTTTGTAAATTTGGTGCTGCGATTTTGGCCTCGTTGGGTCACATTAGCATAAAATGTGGTGCAAGGAGGCTCTAGGGGCTCATAAATCTGCCCCATACTGAGTTATCTCATGGATGCATCCTATACAAAAAGCAATCCTTTTCCAATGTTTCCATGTTTCCATTAGAGCAGGATTTTTTAAATGCATTTGCTCGCATTCCAAGTTGGGCTTTAAACCTACAAACCTTCAAACAAAGGAATATCTAAAATTGGAGCAAGGTAAAATCCTCTGAAGCGTACTCTTTGATGGCGACAGACAAGAATTAACATTTTAGATGAACCTTGAACAAAGTTGAGAAGCAGCCAACAATAATCCACTTATATACTGCATAGAAGCAATGGTCAGCAGAATGTTTTGCTTATTAAACATTATACCAGTGAGGTCGCAGTGAGAACACCCTAAGCACTTTCTCTTTTGGGCCTTTTTTGGGTCTCCCATTTGTACCTGAGGCTACATGACTTCCGCAGTTTTCGTGCCCTATCTCTGTTTAATGAACAATAAAAATATCATGTTTATACAGAGCTTCTTAAACTGTATTTTTTCTGTATTTTACACAGGACATAAAAGGTGCTCTTATTTCTCAATGAAATGATAGTTTGTGGAGCTTGGATGGATGAAGAGCTGAGTTCGTCTGCTATCACGGAGGGCCATATGTACATCGCTGTGAGACCAGTATTTTTTGTGACTAGTGTGATATTTTGCAAACCGACTAATGTATTACTAAGTTGCTTCGCAAAATACTAATTCTTAATGGGTCGCCATTCAACGTACCTCATGAATATTAATGAGGGTTCATAGGAAATTGTGATCTACTAGGAATCACAGCCATCACAGGGATGACCACCATATCTGTGATTGCTTTTAAATGTAAGACTTTTTTAAACACAGTTGTCCCTAAAGGAAACACGATTCGTTTAACACAAAAACATTGCTCACAGGTTTCAGGAAGAGGCAATGGTTCATGGGACCACTTTCTACTCTTAAAACATATTTTTTAAACATTCTCAAAGGACAATGGGTCCCTTGGGGTCCCCTTTCCATTTGCAAATGGCTTACCACTACATGTTTGTAGTTGATGAAGTATTAATGATGTCCACTTGAATTTAGGTTTCAAAACGTTATTACATACTGTAAGAAATTGGGTTACTGTTTGAGGAGGGTGAAACAGACCCTTGCCAGAGTGAAGCTGAAGCAAAAACTAAATTAACCTTTGCTCAACCCTCTGGTAGCTTGGCACAGAGCAATCAGGCTTGATTGGAAGACATTGTTTAAAGTATCCCTGCAGCACTTCAAACAGTAACACAGTGAAAACCCACCACAAGAGGAAAATTGAGTTATCTTTACTAAATAAAATCTGACCAAAATGAGAAAAACCCAATCAGTAGACTCGGAGATATGCAATTATAAAGATTTTAGTAAATATAGTGCCAAAAAGCACAAAGCGCCAACTGGGGATATCTGTGAACGAGCGTGGGCCAACTACAGCCGAGGAGATGTGTCAGTTCAAGGCGCTGCAGAACTGCTTTGACAAGTCCTGCATCACCTTCGAGGATCCAGTCGTTGAGGGCTTGCTATACAAAGTCTGTCGAGGCGATGAGTCGGTTCCAAAGAGCTATGAGTCTGCAATGCGAGAACCTTTATTATTGGAAAAGGTGTCATCGAGGAGGGATTTGCGGTGCAAGGACCTGTGTTGGTTAAGCTTCGCACAGTGGCGTTTCCTATGTGAAATGCGACATTGATGAGGAGTCCTGCCACTGGGACAACCCTCGCAGCAGAGGTGATGTATTAGTTCTAATCGGGATTGCACTGCGCAGCAGAGGTGATGGTTCAGTTCTGATGGGTCCACAGTGGAGCTGGCAGAGCACCTTCAGGCCCACTTCCTAGGGTCCAGGACTGGGATGGCACCACTTGGCAGGATAAGACTCAGAAATGGCAGAGTCCAGGTGCTAAGCTCAAGATTGTTGGAGCCTTCTGTCCCTGAGGCTCTAGTCGGGAGACCAGTCAACTAGCCCTTGAAGTCACTTTGGGATCCTGGGTTCAAAAGATTGAGGCCCAGTTCTCCTCTCCCAGGCAAGAGGGCAGCAGGTCAGCACAGCAGGGCAGCAGTTTCTTCCTAGCAGCAATCTAGCAGAGTGGCAGTCCTTTCAGCAGCACAGCAGTCTTTCTTCCTGGCAGAGTATTGACAGGTCGAAATGTATAATGAAGAGTTGGTGTCTTGGGCCCTGTATTTATACCTGGGCCTTTATTGAAGTGGGAAACATTTCTAGAGGTTTCTGCTTGAAGTCCTCACGCATCCTGTGTTAGACCTGGCATCCTTACGTTGGTCTTACCCAAGACTTTTTCACTTTCACATCCTGTTTTGTTGCTGTGTCTTTTTGTTGGCCTTAGGACCCTGAGCACTTTACACTGCTAACCATTGCTAAAGTGTATGTGCTGGTCCACTAAACATGGTAACATTGGTGTATCCACAATTAGCATATTTAATTTACTTGTAAGTCCCTTGTAAAGTGGTATACCCTATACCCAGGGCCTGTAAAAAAATGCTACTAGTGGCCCTGCAGCACTGTTTGTGCCATCATTTAAGTAGCCCTTTAAACATCTCTCAGGCCTGCCAGTGCAGAGCCTGTGTATGCAGTTTCACTGCCACTTCGACTTGGCATTTCAAACCTCTTGCCAAGTCTTAAACTCCCCTTTTTATTACATATAAGTCATCCCTAAAATAGGCCCTAGGTAGCCTATGGGGCAGGTTGTTCTGTAAGAAAAGGTAAGACATGTCTTTATAATGAAAAAAAACAAACTCCTTTTTCATTACTGTGAGGCCTGCTCCTCTCATAGGCCAGCATTTGTAATTCTTTAATATACTTTTAAGTTGTAATTCCTGATCAGAAGGGAGTAGCTACATCATGTTTCATATCATTGGAATGTTGATAATAAATCCTCTTTACCGGTAAGGTCAGATTTATTATTACTATTTTAGAAATGCCGCTTCTGAAAAGTGGACATTTCGCTGCCCTCACTGCTTTGTGTGCCTGACAGCCTATCTCCAATGCACATCTGGTCTGGGCTTGGTGACAGCTACAGTTGTACATTCCCTTCAGGCACCCACAACAAATGACACTCAACCGCATCTGCATTCATCTGCATACTGATGGGCCTTCCTGGGCTGGAAGAGTAGAGGGGAGCCCAAACTTACACCTCAATAGAGAAGGCTTGTCCCTACACAAAGGGCTGATTACTCCCCACTGGTAGCCAGGGCTGGGACGGAAGGGAGTCCTGTGCACTTCAGAGAGATCCCTTGAAGCCATCACCCACATCAAACGCACTTTTTGGTATAAGTAGGGGGTTTCTGATCCCGTAAAATTCAGTACACTACTGGATCTGGAAGAACCCATGCTGGAGTAAAGGCTGCTGTGCTGAAGGATTGCCATCTTGCTCTGTCTGACTGTTCCAAGGAACTGCTGCCCTGCCTGCGTAAGATGCCCTGCTGCCTGATGACCTCTGCCCTTCTACAAGAACTAAGGGTTCAGCCCAGAGTGACTCTGGCTTGCCTCCTATTCCCCCTAGGTCTCAGGTACATCAGAAATCTTGCAACCTCAAGCTTTGTATTTTCTGAAGCTCCAGTGTGCCTGATTGTTGTGGGCTCAGCGCACTGCGAGTTTCCTCCACCAGACCCCGAGGTTTGTGCCTGCTTTTGAGGCCGGTCCCGTTCTGAGCTAACTGGTGTCTTCCAATTTCGATCAACTGACCGGCACAGAGAAACCTGAGTACCTCTCTGGGTGCGCACTTCCTGTTTCTGCTGCCACACCACAGGAACGTCCTTCAATGTGACCCCCTTGAGCAAACGGCTGTACAGTTTTGCGG
Source organism: Pleurodeles waltl (assembly GCF_031143425.1). NCBI lineage: Eukaryota > Metazoa > Chordata > Amphibia > Caudata > Salamandridae > Pleurodeles > Pleurodeles waltl. The sequence goes on along the minus strand of NC_090447.1, from coordinate 86,519,241 downwards.
CCACACCTCCAAACCCCCCCCTGCAGTGCAGCCCTCATGTGACTGTGTGTTTGTGCAGGCCAACTCCAGCCGAGCCAGCATCTATCCACCCTTTCCAGCTTGAGCAGCTAGAGCCTGTCATCATGTTCCAGGGTCAATGAACACCACAGCCATTGCCAGCAACGCCGCTACCCTGGGTACAGCGTCAACCAGGTACCTCATTGCCCAGTCTCGCATTTCTGCTTCTCAGTACTCCATATTTTTGGATTGCAGCGGTCCTAGAAGGAGTCTGCCTTTACCCCAAGTGATACTCCAGGGTCTGTACTGATTACTGAATATCGGAGTCAAACGATCCCAGTGGTTTGTGCAGTGCTCTCTGCAACCAGTGTCCCTATCATCCCTTCAAACTACAACCCTCCCAGTAGCATGGTATTTCTTTTTTTGCTACAGAAGCATTTCAGCTTCTAACACCCTATTTTTTTTCCCATATATAAGAAATGCTCATATAGTCTTTGTTGATGTGCACCCTAATAAGGTATCTCTGTATATGGACGATATTTTGTATATCATCTATACATTCTCATACTCAAACGAAAATGCATTGTCACTGTTAGATTCCCCCATTGCGTACTCTCAGTTGACCTCACCACAAAGGTATTTGGTGAGGCAGGCTCTGCGACCCAGGCCTGAAGGGTAATAACTGACAGGTCACAGGTGGAATAACATTTAGCCGACAGCCAAACACGCACACAGGACAACCTAGATTTAGATCCTACAGATAGGCAGCTACACTACAATAGTCCTAGGAGATTTGCCCCAATACAACACACATGGCCGGATGGACACAGGTATTCCAAAACACCATAAAGTTAGATGCCACATGTAGTTAGGTACACCTAGCCAACCAGGACATACCACCCAAAGCACACAAGGTGACCATATGCCCCTCAGGCTGGACATCTGGACAAGAGCTTGCTGGCCCACAAAGTGTCCATGCCAGGTTCAGGTCCACCTGCATTCTCTGTCTGGAATTTATATTCATGACTCTATGACAATTGTTCCCCTTTTATAGTTTTATGGGCCTCAAGAATGGTATAAAATGTGTTTCAAAACAGATGTATTTTGAGAGACAGTCCTCAGACCAGATTCTGTAACGGCTCTCCCGGCCGTAATGTTTGATTAAATAAACTGGGTTTTTTTATGCTCTGCCAGATGCCTCTTGTCTTTTGCTTTTAAGGTAAATTTAATTTCGAGCAACATTTTGGTGAGCCAGAAAGGAGAGATTGGCATCTCGGACCTGACTGCAGCTGAAGGAAAAGGACTCCTCCCGGATGGATTCACATTTGCGCAACAAGGAAGAAGATCAGATCCTGCAATTGATTAAAAGTTGTGCTGAATCTGTGGGACAGAGGTCCATCCAGAGGCTGCAGGGTAAGAGACTACATTTGATCCTTGGTCCTAGCATTTGGCGTGTGGCAAATTAGGAAACCATAACCTGCAGGGAGTCACCTTTTCAATAGTCAGCATCAGAAAGGGTGAAAAGTCTGTTATTGTTTGAGTTGTGTTATATTGTATTGGTTGCTGACTGTTTGGACTGCTGGGTATGATGCAGTGGTACTCATGGGCTCTGGGTGTGACATAGAGCTGGCATCTATGTTTTAAGAGGTGTCTGTTCTATTGGACCAATGAGCATAATACAGTCAGTACGCATAGGCTCTGGGTGTAACATAGGGCCCACATCTCAATCTTAGGCTAAGCTTGTTACCTCAGCACTCTCGGTTTCTTAACACTGCTAACGTCTGGAAGAAATGAAGAAGTGCATTTGTTTAGACTGCGGGGAGTCACGCAGCCAGTGCCTGCAGGCTCAAGGTGTTATAGGACCCACATCTCAATCTTACTAGGCTAAAGAGGTTATCTCAGCACTACTACTTTCTTAGCACTGCTGGTGTCTGAAAGAAGTGAGAGGTGTGTTCGCTTGGACTGTGGGAGTTACTCAGATGGTATGCTGGACCTTTGAGTGTGATGTCTTTGCCAAGAAATGGTATATAATCATGGAAGTAGGTCTCTTCTTTCTCCATGCAAATTGTTATAAGCCTTTCCCCCGAGTTGAAATTGACTAATTGGGCTCCCACAGTTCCTGCACAGAGCACAGCTTCCTTTAGTCATGGGATAACGTGTTAAAGGAGTGGGCAGGGCTCGAGCTTAGCAGATGGGTCGTTCCCCTGATTTCTTTTTATGGGCCTAGTCTTCTAAATCCTCTGCTAGGTAGAATGGTGGCATTTTGATGTTGTGATGCTGGTAGATCAGTGTGACTGCGTTTGTCCTAAATGTTGAATATTGTGTATTGTCAATGTTTGTGTGTAATGAAAAGGGCTGATAATTCACACAAAATTGATGTTTGATGCCAAAGTAAGGCTCACTATTTTGAAGACAAATTTCAAATGTTGCCGTGAACTAGCAATTGTATTTTTCTAGGTGTGTAAATCTTCATGCATTTATTTGTTAAATGTTTATTTTGATGCATCTGTGAATAAAATATACATAGATTTGAGCTCATTGTATCCGCGTGTGCATCTATCCTCCCCCACCAGATTGGAGTCAGTAAGACCCTTGTAAATATTTCCCACTACCAGAGTAGATCTAGTAACGCCTGTACATATTCTCCACCAATTGAAAATATTTCTTTTTACAAAAGAGAAGTCTATAAAAATAGAAAACCTAACTATTTAGAAGAAAGAAATACTAAAAATATAGATAGATAGAACACATGTAACTAGTTCCCCTAAAGACGTAAAAGTAGAACAGTAATCGAACACCTGAAGAAAAAGAGACTACCCAACCCCCACCATGGACACCCCTCTAGAGCACATGATAGGTAAGTTCCCCACTCAAATAAAGAAACTTAGTAAGTTCTGCCATGGGTTGTACATGCATACCAAGGCACACGCACACAACCTTGTCCGAAAGTGGGAACTTTTTACACCGAAATAATTTAGAACACTATAACCTACATACAGACAAAGTGTACATTACAGAAAAAGGACAAACGGGAAGCATTATTGGAACTATTGGCTGTCTTTGAGGAGGCCTAGGCCCATAACCTCGACCAACCTTCAGCAAACAAAGCATCCGCACCTCCCCAACCATATGCAAGCATGGAGGTGTTTTCCCCGATGCCTGCTATCCCAACATTGGGATACACTAATCTGCCCATCAAGGAAACCCAAGGGGCACCCACCGGACAACGGCAACCAGATCTAGGCATAGCGGACCGATGGGCCTACAAACCCCAACACTCCCTGCAGGCCCCAGTACAGCACTAGAGCTCCCTGAAGCTCCCTGAAGCTCGACCCCCCCCGTCCGTCGCAGTCAGTGAACCAAACCTCAGTGACTCCAGCACTGGGAAGTTCACGCAAGCGACAGGGAGGCTCTTCACAGTCATGATTAGTGACAGCAAGAGAGGAGACCCTGACTCTCCGGGATTCATCTACGAGAGTGGGTGCCACCGGACCCATGTGTGTGACAATCCCATACTGACCCCTCGAGATGTAGTAGTGATAAAAGTTGGGGAATACTTTGCACACCCTTTCTGTGACTTACTAGCAGACTGGACCAGGGGATGAATGGATTCAGTAGGTACTGGCCTAGGGAAGGGTCGTTTGAACTAGAGGTCATGGCCGTGGCTGAGGACTGCATCAGGTATGAGAAGGGAAGTCCCAATTGGAATCCCCTACATGATGCGATGCCTCATAAGATGGGAGAAAAGGCAAGTTAAGACAAGAAGGGAAAAGGAAAAGGTAAAAAAAATGGCTAGGCTGGAACCTGGTCATAACTGCAAAATCCCTGAGCTGGAAGCAGATCCAAGGGTCTGTGGGTGTAATAGTGCAGAAGGTGGTGGCACCAATAGGGGTACCACCGTAGAATTCCATAGAAGGCGAATCTTGTAGTTGCAGGATTCAAGGAAGTCATACAAGTGACTCCTAGAGCCAGGACCGGGACATAACCCCCCTTCCACCCTCTGGACTGGATAAGGTGCAGAACCAACAGAGGTCAGCCTTGCGTCTGGTGAACGATGCACACCCGCCCACTCTCACATGTCCCATGTAACTCAACGATCTGAGGAGGAGCCCACCTTGACAGTCCTAGTAAACAACATACCCTATTACTTCCTGATAGATACAGGCACTACAAAATCATGTCTAAAGAAGGGTTTGTGCCCGAGACTCCATGGATGCACACAGGTTTTCATTCGCAGTCATGAGGGTCCTCTTCACAAAATCCCTGCAGTTAGATGTGGGAGGCAGCCGCGTGAAGGAACGGCTGCTGTATCACCCCTCATCCCCAACTAATCTATTAGGGAGAGATTTAGTAGCTGAATTAAAAATAGCCATTCATTTCTCGGATGACGGGTGATGACCTGCTCCACCCCTGAGTTTACTGCCTCAAGACTTCTGTCTCTAAGCCACCCATCCTAAACAGACCAGCCGATAAGAGTGGCACCCATCGACCGGTTGGCCTGTACCAATGCAGTCCTCACAATAGTTGCTAATGCACCAGGACTCCGTGCCCATAAGATGCAGCAACTTGCTAAGTTGTGTTCCGCCGGGAAGGTCACCTTGACACAGTACCCCAGGAGGAAGCATTGCTTTACTTGGAGGCTCTGGAAGTCTGGACTGAGTACAGGGTCCTGCTGGCCACAGACCAAAAAGATGCCATGTGGGCATGCATCACCTTTCACACCCCTGAACTCTGTGTACAGAAAATAACCATAGAACAACTATTCAGCCAATGTCCAGGAGCTTCGGTGATCATTTTCACTGACTCGGTTAAGGTCAGGGTTGAGCTGCGGAGTGGAGCTCTGTCACCCATGGCTGTATTGGCAACAGGGCAAGATCAAGACTTGTCAGTGGTGCCTTTGCACCTGTGGGCGGACAGCCCATACAACATAGGGCTCATCAATACTGCTGAGCTGGTAAAGTTCACCCTATGAGAAGAGGACATCCTACCCCAGGTCCATCAGTAACTTCTCTCTAAAGAAGCCCACATACAGCCACTAATTGACCAGGGGGTCCTCCACATGGGGGTCTCCTCCTTCAAAACTTTGATCTTCCCAGTCAAAAAGAGCAAGGGAGGAACCTGGCACCTGGTGCAAGACCTGTACTCCCTCAATGAGGTTGCGGTCCTGGAATTCCTTGTGGTGCCAGCAGGAGGTTAGCTATCCGGGTCAGCTGATATCAGCCTCTGATCGACAGATCCCATACGAATGTATGGACTCTATCAAAGCCATACTACTACCAACGACAAAGAAGGGCATGCAGAAGTGTTTAGGGTTATTCAATTATGCCCAGCAGTGGGTCTTCGATTACAGCACCCTTGTTGCCCCCTTACTCGGGCAATAAGAAAAGCAACATTTGGCCAATTAGCCTGGACACCTGAAATTCATGACACCTTTGGAAACTCAAGATGGAGATCATGCATCCCCCAGTGGCAGGGAAACCAGGTTACAATAAGGAATTATTGTGGTTCAGCCAGTGATGGGCGAATAATGACAGCAGTCCTCACTCAAAACTACCCCCTGTGTCGAGGTGGGGCCACTCAACTGAAAAGCAGGATGTCTGCAGGGGCGATGGTATGCCACGACCTCCTGGAACACCTCTCAGCACTTCCTGGTGGACACAGAAACCCCGGCAGGTGTCCCAAAAGGAAAGGGAGACTGGAAGAGAAAGAGACAAAACATTGCCACATCTTGCCAGTCCAGCCAGGCACCTGGGGGGCAGGATGTTGTTGACAGAGTGATAGTAGAGTTAGTGCACTCAACTTCCTTGAAACTGAATCTCTCTTTCTGATATGGGCACGGAAGCGGTAGAAGAACACTGGGAAGCTCCAGCACTTTTCTTGGATTATAATAACTGTTGGCACAATTACTAACACTGCATTACCGAAAAAACAAAACTGAGTACCATAACAATAAATACTGCAACACTAGGGCTGGCTTCACAGAGATTCACTGCTGCACACTACAATTAGAGCTGTGGTTGCACTTATCATGCACCGGAAAGACAAAGAAGGGCATTAATTATATCACATATCACTTTCCTGCATGCATAGGGTAAATTAAAAGGAACAAAAACAATCCAAGAAATACAAATGTCCACTCAGGGTTCAAACAGTTAGGGTGGCACAGTTTGGTTTGGTTTCACTGTGTGTGTGAAAAACCCTTCAAAAAGCAAATTCCTCATGTTGGAAAATGGGTTATTGGTAGGGCAGGTAGGTACCTACACCTAGCAACAAGCCACTAACCTCCACATAGGTACAGTTAGGTCTCAGTAAATTAATCCCAGCTCTACCCTTGGTAGCTTGGCATCGAGCGTCAAGGCTTAACTTAGGAGACAAAGTGTAAAGCATTCAAATATCACAAAACAGTAATTAAATAAAACACAGGAAACAGTTTAAAAATCCAAAACCAATTTGATAAAAATAGCTTATATTTTTATCTTTAAAATGACACAAAAACGATTAAAATTGGTTCAGGGGAACCGGAGATATGAATTTTTAAAGTATTATTATTTTCTAGCGCTTAGAAACAAAAAGCGCCAATCGGGTCATCTGGTTGCACCAGGACCGGGGCAAAGTCAAACTTTCAGGCCGACCGCGATGGAGCCCTGCTCGGCTACAAGTCGCGGGAGGCCTCGGTTAAAAAGTTACCTTCTGACTTAGTCTCTTTTTTGATGTTTTTCTTCCCCGGGACGAACCTGCCAGTTGAATCCGACCTCCTGGAGCCCTTGTCCGGATACGCGAAGTCGGTTTCCTCGGTGGTGATTTTTACCTTCGGACTTAGTCGTTTTTTCGAGATGAAAATCCTTCGACCGGGGTAAACCTGGATCTTGATCCAACGTCCATGGAGCCCTTCTCGGATACGATGGCTGGGAGGCCCCGGTCAACTTTTTACGTTCGGACTTAGTCTCTTTTTTGGATGTTTTTCTTTACCGGGACGAACCACGAAGTAAGGCCGGGTCGCGGTTGAGGCAAGCCGGCTAGAATTTCCGCGTCGGGTCGGTCACTTTATGGAGCTTTTTTTCAAAAATTCTCCAATCTTTTCCAAACTTCTGGGGCTTCACCCAGATGTTCTTTTAAGGTTCTTTTGGGGTCCACAGCTCACCCCAAGGGTCCAGAAGTTCTGTGATGGTCCTTGGGGGGTGCGGACTTCAACTCCCAGAATGCACCTGGCGCAAACTCCTTTTTGGCCACTGGACAGTGGTCAGCTAGTCGCTTTCTTCAGGAGTTGGTGCAGGGGACTCTGGTTTAGCAATTTTTCACCTGTAGCAAACAGGGAGTCCCTCCTTGAACCAGTTGAAGCCAGGCAAAGTCCTTCTTGTGGTGAAGCCCAAGTGTGCAGCTGGTGCAGTCCTTCTGAGTGCAGGGTCCAGGTGCAGGCCAGGGGTCCAGCAGGGCAGTCCTTCTTCTTCTTTAGTTCCTTTCTTGTTGAATTCTGGAGGGGATCTGAGGCGTGGGTGAAGGTCTGCCAGTTTTATCCTTGCTCCTGGGTGAAAAGCAGGGGGGCCCTGGTTCTCCAATCAGGGACAGGGTCGTCCCCCTGTGATGACCACTTCCTGGGAAGTGTGGCAAAAATCCATCCCAGAAGGCAACAGTCTCCAAAAATCCAAAATGGATGAATCTGATTTTTGGAGGAGAGATCTGGCTGAACCCACCCACTGGTGTGGCTAAAAATCATAAACACACCCCTCTCCTGCCCTCTCCTAATCTAATCAAGGGGGCACCTAGCTGTCTGGGGTTGCAGGATGTGGGGGTGTTGCTGGGTGCTGCAAATGTCCTTCTCTGCCTTTGAAGACCAGTTTGGCAGCCCTCCCCCTTCCTGCCTCACCATCTGCTGAGGGGAGATTCTCTCCCCCAAGCACATTCCTTTGTGTGAAGTCAGGCCACTTCACACCTCATTAAAGTAGCCTGGCAGAAGCTGCTGCAGACTGGCCAATCAGAGCACAGCAGCAAAAACAATGCAGAGCTGAAATTGGCAACTTTTTAGGTAAAGTCTAAACTTTTTACCTGAACTGGTTATATTAAATCCAACAACTGGAAGTTGTGGGATTTATTATGACAATCAATTTGATACCAAATTCTTGGTATGTAACATTTAAGGAGACTTTAAAATTTAAAATAAAGTCTGCCCATTCTAGCCTATGAAGGCCATTTACTTCAATGAGGGAAAAACGAATTTGGCTGTTTTTACCTCACCAGGGCTTATAAATCTATTTTTATAAAGTCCCTGCTTATAGTTACATAGCACCCAGCCCTAGGGGCACATAGGGCACACCTTAGGGGTGACTTATATGTAAGAATAAGGTAGTTTAAGACTTTGAAAGTACCTTTAATTCCAAAGTCGAATTTGCATATAACTTTACTTTAAAAGCAGCCAGCAAGGCAGGCTTGCTTTTAAAATGACACTGGGCACCTCAGCAATGCACCTAGGTGTGCACCACCTATGCTGTGGTCCATAAACCTACATGCCCTACCATATACTAGGGACTTATAGGTAGGTTAACTTAGCCAATTATAATTAGCCTAATTTGCATATCCATTTTACACAGAGCACAGGCCCTGGGACTGGTTAGCAGTACCCAGGGCACCATCAGAGTCAGGAAAACACCAGCATAAAGTGGAAAATGGGGGCAAAAAGTTATGGGGCCTCTGCAATCAGCCCCAGTTTCTCACACCTCAAACCTGAAACACAGGCATGAATTTAAATCCAAGAGTTATGCTATTAGAGAAAGAAAAGTCACGTAAATGCTCTTTTAAAATTGCACTGTCACTTTTTGTAGTACTTGAGCTCAAGCAGATTTCCTGAAGCACATTTAGGCAAGTAACTACAATAATAATGTAGAATGTTCAGAAGTGCATTTGTCTCTTTAAGATAAGCACTCTGACAAAATATGAGGTCTGAAATACACCAGCTGTTCTAGGAAAAGCGCTGCGCTCAAAAAACAAACTCCCTGAAGAATAATAATCACTTAGCTGTAGTCTTTTCTGGAGTGCTGGAGGAATACCTGGTGTCAGCTGGTACAGGAACGAAGAAAAGTATTGCCTCAAAAGCCCTGAATACGAGGATGACAGCAGGGGTTGGACTGCCAAGTCAGGTGCTGAGATCAGGAAGCAAAACAAAGTCAAGCAGGGAGGCATGCTTCACTCTGCTATTTATAGCCAATCAGGAAAGCAGTTGAGTTTCCACATGTGGATGAGTCACCACACCCAATTAGAAGCACATGTCTACACCTGCTCACATTAGCAAACAAGCATTGGTAAAGCAAGCATTGATAAAACCAATTGTGTAACACAGCACATTATGTTCACTCAGAAACATGAAGGTTTAACCAAGAACAGAGATATGATTCAACCCCAATCCCTGGGGATGCTGCCAGATAACGCAGGAGGCACCTTGGGGATTCCTGACACCCTGGGGCACAAGCCCCTTGCGCATTACAGTGGGCTCTCACACTTCGTCATACTGGGAAACTTCCCATGCGACCAGGCGCAAGTGGCCACAGCCTTTGCTGTGGACAAAGTGCTTCCGTCGTCATGAGGGCACCGCTGACAACATATGTAGAACACTCAGTGTTTGCAATTATTCAAAAGAACAATAGCAGGCTGACTACATAATGGATTTTGGGCTAAGAGTTGATTCTTTCCAGGCTAGCACTGAAGGTAGTATGATGCCACCTAGTGAAGCCAGCCACCTTCCTAGCCCACGAGGTTCAGGAGGAGGAGAAGCTCCTTGACTGTGCGTCACTCTCCCTTGGGGGGATCAGACAAGGAGAGGAAGATCCCATCCCAGATAGCCAGGCAAAGTTCATCAATGGGTGCTCAATGATCGATCAAGAGACAGAAGTGAGGCATATGAGGACAGCAGTAGTCACGGCTCATAGTCACGCACCCTCTGAAAAGCTGCAGGTCATCGCGCAGCTAACTCTTCTCCGCCACCTCTCAACGCAGGAAGCAGAGCTAACAGCACTAATTGAAGCCATCACCCAAAGCATGGGTGAAAAGGTAACAATATATTTCGACTCAGCCTATGTCATCAGCACGGTGCACTCAAGCTTAGGAAGGTGGAGAAGGAGAGGGTTTCGGAAGTCATGCGGCACACATGTCACACACCAAGACCTCATTGATGTGCTCACCCTGCCTAAATCTGGGGCCATGGTGAAATGCTGTCCCCATACTGGGGGCAAGCATTTTATACCCTGGGGAAATGTGGTGGCTAGCCAGACCGCGAAGAAGGTAGCATATGATGTCATTGAGGAGGCTCAGGTACTCCCCAAACAGCAGTTTTCGAAGTCAGAACCCTCTTGTGGTAAGCCTTACATGGAAACCACAAGCTTCTACCTGAGAGAGCTCAGGAGACTGCGTTGCCTGAAAAAAGAGAATGATGGGTAGGCAAGGGGTGCACCCAGACAGCACACAAATTCGTATACAGACACACACCAACTGGGAAGCCCGTTATGCTACAGAATCTGGTCAACATAGCTCTGAACCAATTACACCTACCTACACACACCACTAAAAACAACATGATGGCAGAACTTCAAAGTGACTAGTTTATTCCCAACCTCTCTGAAACAATAAGGATGTATTTCAGCAGATGCACCATCTGCCAACTGTATTCCCCCAAACCCACTCATAAGGTCATGCTGTCAGTCATCCCTAGACCCACAGGGCCTTTCATGGTATTGGGCATCGACTTCATTGATATGATTGATTGGTTTGCTATTTATCAGTACATGATAGTAGTGGACTGCTCTTACTCTAGGTTGATTGAAGCCAGTCCTTACGTACGCAGTGACACCAAGGCATTGGCAATGTTCCTGGTTCGAGGTAATAGCAATGTGGTGGGTGCCAGACATTTTACGGTCAGACAACATGAAGCACCTGGTTGACTCCATGTTTGACCATATCTGTGCCCTATTAGGGATAACACATAAACTAGCCTGCGTGTACCACCCCTAGAGCAAAGGTATTGTTGAGAGGCTCAATGGACTGTTGAAAAGCAAAAGAAGCAAAATTAACGCCAGCCTCAACAAGAAGTGGCTCGACTGCTTGCCCCTAGCCTTAATCACACAGAGGAAAACACCTAGCAGTGATCATCACCTCACACCACACCCAATAGTAACTGGTAGACTGAGTACCTCTCAGAACTATCAAAAGGGCAAAGTTCTTGCCCAAACAGGTCACTCATTGGAGCACCAAGTGCACCACCACCATGCTACCATACCAAATACCCCAACCTGGTCAGGAGGTTTACAGTCAGAGATTTGTCGGAAAGTGGTAGCAAGCCAAATTTGAAGGACTCTACCAAGTAATATTCCTCACATCTACTGCCCTCAAGGTGGAAGGGAGAGATACATGGGTCCATCTTTCTGATGTGCATCTAAAGTCTTCCATAGCCCAACCACCAAGAACTACCTAATCACCCCATACCTCATACTCCTCCAAACTTACATTTGGTCAGGTACAGAGAAAGTGGGAAGGAGACCAGATGACTTGCAGAGAGAAAAAAGGGAATGTGAAATAAAAAAGAATTGTCTAAAATAACCCTCTTTTTCTCCAAAACCAGGTATCTCAATTGAGGCCACCGTCTTGTGCCTGACCAAAAGTATGGAAAATGCAGAAATACCCACAGATTAATTTTGCAATGTGCAAAATGCAATGTGCTCTTCTATTATAATATCTTGCCCAACACATTTTCAGTGAGCCGCTCAAAGTGCACCACCTCTACAGGGGACAAAGGTCTCTCAGCGGCCGTACTAGCACCCCCAGCAGGGTCAAGAACAAAATAGTTTTTGCCAAAAACTCTTGCATAAAAATCTACAACACACCCCAAGGACTTTCCACATACACACTCCAATGGGGTCCCGTACTACACCTTGCCCCAAAAGTCTTTTTTTATCTTCTCTCAACTGTTTTTTATGAAGAAGATCAGTCATCTCATCGCAATGAAGTTCATGGTAGCCTTTCCATTGGAAATACTTTGAAACTCAAGATGTTTCCTAACTTATGTACAGTGATGCATTTTTACCTCCTCTGTGTGACAGAGATGCTACTGTATCCTTGCATTTTAAAAAAACAGTACAGTCTCATGGAGACTAGTCAGGAATTAACACCGCATTTGTATAGGGACCTCTTGCCCATCATCTTCATTTACACTACACCCAACACCACCATCCCACATGTACTACACAGCACACTTTTAACCACATGTGTAAAACCGTATGACCGTGCTGGGATACAAGACATCAGCTGGGTCATGTTATGGCTGTTCATTAATACCACATGCAGTAGAAGCAGTTCAACTTTACTTTGCCCAAAAGGGGGCCCCTGAGAAAACAAAATGCCTCCTCTATCTGTACCTGTGTAGAATTAGGGCCAAGTTGCAACTAAGCAGAGTAGAGCCCCATAGGGTAACTGTGAACTTAACCCACTATGAGACCTGTCCTAGAGCACTGTACCTTTTGACAGAGCAACAAATAAACATGGCTATCCCGGATGCGCAGGAGAGGAGCTATAGGGGAGGACAATGTTTGGTTCTAAGACTTTCATGAGAAAAGATTCTTGGCGGTAGCTAAACCACCTAGCCAATGCACAAACACATCCACTCCAGCTTCCATCTGTGGTCCTAGGGTGGCCCTTAGCGTGCCGGGGACTGTTTCATCAATAACAAATGGACCCCAGATATGGAGTTTCAGTGCAGGGCCATCCATCTTGATGATATGAATGTAAATGGGTCTTGTAGGGAAGGGTTAACCAACAGCACAGGTACTCCATGTCAGGAGATCTGGGACACTGAGATAGACAGGTACACATGAATAAAAGAAAATGAGCAACCCCTAATTGTATGGAAACTCATATATTCCTTATGTTTCAGAAGCAAAGGAACCATCCCACTGGGAATGAACGATAATTGTAGCATAATACTGCACATCCCGGACATACAATGGGGTACCTCCACACTGATGGACACCTATTGGTAGTCTGGAGAGTTTGCTTACAACCAGCTTGTTCCTAGATGATGTGGCCTCTGCTCCCTCATCACCATACACACCACAACCCCGGTCATCTTTCAAGATGTTCAGTCTGAAATGTATCAATACCTGTTGAGTAAGAAAACAACATTGTTGCATCAGGCTCTAAGGAGAAGAGCTGCTGACTATTTTGGCTGGGCTCAGTACAAAGACATTCACGAGGACCTGGGATGGTTCACTGACATGCAAGTATTGGCAGGAGGGTCCACACCCTTCTTTACCTTGCAGACAAAGGCCAATGCCCGCTGGCTGCATATAACCCAGTAGGAAATGCTTAAAATGATGAACAATAATGACCTCTGACATAATGCAATAATGGAAGAACTTAAAACCATCTGTCTCATGGTGATGCAACATCGGTATGTCTTGGACATGATGACCACAATGGAGGGTGGGGTGTGTGCCAAGATCTGCGCCTCTTGCTGCACTTTCGTGCCTGGCAATGACAGGGACAATGGTACTTTGACATTTGCCATTTAAGCACTGCACCAACTATAGAGGAGCATGTGTGAAGAGAGAGGAGCTCCTGAGCAGGAGTGGCTCTCCAACTGGGTACTCCTAGCTCCCCCGGTGACTCACCGGTTTGTGCACGTCATTGTTGCCTGTTTTCATCATGCTACTTTTTTTATGTGGTTTCATACTATTGGGGGTTTCCTAATGTAAAAATGCATTCCCCAAATTGCGTAGAGTACAGGTAGCGGGGGAGGTGGGACAACAGGGAACAGACATTGCGACTGTCATACTGTGCAGATCCAAGAGTGGAGTTGAAGATTCAAGTAGAGGGAGGAATGTTGATGTGTATCATGAGATTATCTTTTGATTTTTTAGTAAATCTCATTTTGAGCAGCATCTTAAAAGCACTGCTTGGTTTCATTTAGAAGTGAATATCTCTGAATCCACTGATTGGATTGTTGTAATTTTAGTCTTATTTTCTACAGATAAAGGTTTACTATTTTTTTTATATATATATTGCACCCTGCCCTCTGGGCGTTTCACGGCCTACCCTAAAAAGGAAAGATTGGGCTTGGTAAAAGGTTTATTTTGCCAGGCTGGCATGGTAGTATAAAAACGGCACATCCAGGCTGCAATGGCAGACTTGGTACCTGTTTAACGTGCTACTTAAGTGGGTGGAATCAGTTCTGCAGGCCCACTGAAAGCATTTAATTTACAGGCCCTGGGCACAAGTAGTGCCACTTTACTAGGGTCTTAAAAATAAATCAAATATACCAGTTGGGTGTAAGCCTATTCTACCATATCTTAAGGAGAGAGCACAAGCTGTAAAAAGTTAGGGGTATAACCACGCCAAGGGTGCCATGTCTAACACATACCAATAAGATCCGGTATTTAGAAAGGACGCCTTGATCACGCCTCTTCCAAAAAACAAATTGATATTTGGTCACAACACTAAATTGTGATTCGGGCACATGTTACCTGTTAGGCCCAACAGTGTTAGGGTGGTCTTCTCTCTACTTTTTGCCTGCCTCCCTCCATTTTTCTGGTCCCATTTTGCTGTTTTTAGGACTCTACTCACTTTACCACTGCTGACAAGTGCTAAAGTGCTTGTGCTCTCTCCTCTAAACATGGCAACATTGGCTCATATCCAATTGGCATATTTAATTTACCTATAAGTCCCCAGTAAAGTGCACTAGATGTGCCCGGGGCCTGTAAATTAAATGGTACTAGTGGTCCTGCAGCACTGATTATGCCACCCACATAAGTAGCCCCCTAACCATGTCTCTCATCTGCCATTGCTAGGCCTGTGTGTGCAGTTTCACTGTCACTTCGACTTGGCATTTTCAACTACTTGCCAAGATTTAAATTCCCCTTTTCTTCCATATGAGCCACCCCTCAGGTAAGCCCTAGGTAACCCATAGAGCAGAGGGCTATGTAACTAAAAGGCCATGTACTTATACGTTTTACATGTCCTGGTAGTGAAAAACTCCTGAAGTCATTTTTCACTACAGTGAAGCCTGTTACTTTCAAAGTCCTGCATTAGAGATTCCCTTATATGCTTTTAAATGGTAATTTCTGATCTGAGAGGAATAGACTTGTCATATTTGGTATGGTTGTGATGGTAGTAAGAAATCCTACTTACTGGTGTAGTTGGACTTTACATTACTATTTTAGAAATTCCACTTTTAGAAAGTATGCATTTCTCTGCCCTTACTGCCATCTGTGCCTTACAGCCTGTTCCCAAACCACATCTGGTCTGAGCTGGTTGACAGCTCCCCTTGTGCATTCCACCCAGACATACATAAACACAGGACACTCAGCTGCATCTGTATTCATCTGCATACAGATGGGTCAGAAAGGGTGGAGGGGCTATCACTTATATTTCAAAGGTCAGTGGCCTTCCCTCCCACAAAGGACTGATAACACCCCCCACAGGGCTCTTGGCAGTCAGGGCCCGCTTAAAAGGGACACTTCAAAACTACTCTTTGAAGTTTCCTCCACTTTGGGTACATGCACTGGTTCGGTGACCCCACTAAATCAGACACTTCTGGATCTACAAAAGGACTTTGTCAGAAGGACTGCTGAGCTGCCCAAATGACTCATCTGGAATGCTTATCTAGAAGGACTTCTATCCTGCTTGTTGCCCTGCTGGCTGCTGCTCTCTCTGACTCTGCTGGAAGGACTCTGCCTTCCTCTAGAAGTGCTCTCCAAGGGCTTGAATTGAGCTTGCCTCCCTCTCTGAAGTCTTAGGGTCTACAAAGACTTCATCTATTAGCTCCTACTTAGTCCACGGACTTCACCGACTCCAGAACTGGTGTGGCTGCCTGCTCTGGCTCCATGGTCCTCGCTGAGCGAAACAACTGCGACCTGCAACACAAACCCGACATCGCTGTGATGCTGCTGAAGTCATGTGATCATGACACTGCGAAGTCGACACACCTCAACATGACCTGCTTTACTCATTGACCCCACCGGGTCGTAAGAAACCAACACCTCTCCACTGATACTGCATCAACCTCGACCTGATGGAACCGACGCATCACCTCCCCTGTCTGGCTCTAAGAACCCGACGCCTCACCTCCCCGGCCGCAGTAAGGAACTGACGCTGCACTGGCTTCAGTGACTCCTCATCTCTCTGACTCCGCGCAACATTGTTGTTTCCTCATTTTCTAAAGGTACTGTGCCTGGGGTCTATGCGACTACATCACTGGCCCACACTCCCCTGCAAGTGGTGTCAGACTGTTGGGAACAAGTAAAGTTATGAATTTTGCAAGATTAAATCCTGCTATTGCACTTAGAAACACAATAGCTCCAACTGGGGCTATTGTGTTTCTAAGCGCTATTGCAGGATTTAATCTTGCAAAATTCAAAACTTTACTTGTGTACATTGGATTCTTGACATTTTGGTCTTTTTTATTCAGATAAATATTATCTATTTTCCTAAACTGGTGGGGTGTACTTTTTGTGGTGTTACCTCAACAACTGCATCAACTGGTACTTCCCTCCCAGACCTCTTCGCTCGTCCCAACAGCCATTTGCCAACATACCCCGAATAAAGAAGTCCGTGGCTAGAGGAGGATCATTTTCATACCTGGCAGCAAAAAGCTGGAACACCTTACCACCGCACCTCAGACAGTCACCATTGCCACCTCAGTTTAGGAAGGACCTCAAGACATGGCTCTTCGACTAATCGGTGGGGTCACTCCTCAGTGCCTTGAGACCCTATGGGTGAGTAGTGCACTGTACAAGACCGTGATTGATTGATTGAATGACTGTGTTACTGTATGAGTTATTGCACAAATACTTTACACATTGCCTTCTAAGCTAAGCCTGCCTGCTCTGTGCCAAGCTACCAGAGGGTGAGCACAGGATAATTTAGGTGGTGGAGTGACTTACCCTGACTAACACTGTGGCCCTTACTTGGACGAGGATGTATACCTCTGCCAACTAGAGACCCAATTTCTAACATTACCAAACTGCAATTTGGTTTTGTAATTAAGAAAAGTCCTTTTATGGTCGCCAATGGCCTGATCCTGGGAAACAGACTCTGCAAACACAAAAAGGCTACTACATCTGGCATTAATTTCTGCTTTGCCAAGTAATTATATTAATAGATATGCACAGCACAACATTCTTTTCTAACAAATGGAGACTTCGCACGGTTCAAGTGATGCGCAACCACCACACTATGGGGGTCATTCTGACCCCGGCCGGCGGCAGAAGCCGCCGGCCTGGCTGGGACCGCCAGAATACCGCTGTGCGGTCAAAAGACCGCCGCGGGTATTCTGGGTTTCCCACTGGGCTGGCGGGCGAACGCCAGAAGGCCGCCCGCCAGCCCAGCGGGAAACACCCTTCCATGAGGATGCCGGGTCCGAATGGAGCTGGCGGAGTGGAAGGGGTGCGACGGGTGCAGTTGCACCCGTTGCGATTTTCAGTGTCTGCATGGCAGACACTGAAAATCTTGGTGGGGCCCTGTTACGGGGGCCCCTGCAGTGCCCCTGCCATTGGCATGGGCACAGCAGGGGCCCCCAGGGGCCCCACGACACCCCATACCACCATCCTGTGCCTGGCGGCCAAAACCATGGTATGGGGGTCGGAATCCCCATGGCAGGGGCAGCAAGCTGCGCCGCCATGGAGGATTCCCCAGGGCAGCGGAAAACCAGCGGTACACTGCCGGTTTTCCGTTTCTGACCGCGGCGGAATGCCCAAGGGAGCACCGCCAGCCTGTTGGCGGTGCTCCTGCGGTCGTTGGCCCTGGCGGATTTTACCGCCAGGGTCAGAATGACCCCCTATGTGTGTTTACCAGTGGCAGAAAGCACTGTATAAATACTGGAATGCATTTGGCTTTGCAGTTGCAGAGTGGTGATATTTACATTGTACAGTTTATGTACACATTTTGCATACATGTATGTGTTACCTCAAAAAAGCTAAATCAGATACTATATATAATGGAAAAATGAGTTCCTCTTTTGATTTCAGTTAATGTATCACCTGTTTTTACCACCTGTCTTCGAGACTGATTGCACAATCAGTCACTCGACAAAGCAACATGGCAAGTGCATTCCATTGTCCATCGCACACAAGCAGAGCATCCAGAGACAACAATACATGAATAAAGCTCATGTCGCGTGCCCTTCGCTCCTCGTCCATAAGCTGCACGTTGAAGCCGGATAAGAACACTCCACGTCAGCCACACCGTAATTCGACATTACTCCAAACAAGCATCCACCAGGAATACTGTGCAACCCGTCCCTAAAAGCATTGAGGGCTTTCATTAAGCGTAGGAAGCGCTATATAATTGCAACTAAAACACAGTTCATTATTAATGTGAAGCAACGCTGGTAAATGACATTCTCTATGGAAAATGAAACTTCTGAACAGGTGCTTGCTGGTGCAGTTGGCAGACTGACTGTATACCTACATGATTAGATATTGCTCAACTCTTTTTACAGATATTGTCCCCGGTGCCCATTAAATGCACTCCAGGCTCAAAAGCGTTGTTGTGTTTAAAAGCAAGTTTCACGTAACCGTGGGAATTTGCATCGTCCCAGGGCATTAATTAAAGAGAAGTAAACATTTATTATAATAAAGACAAAATATAGTTGAACCATCCAGAGACCAATTTTAAAAACGCCTACTGGAAGACAAGTCAAGAGTTGCTAAGTGGTCCACCTGGGAGAGAGGTGCCTACCCCGGGTGCCACTGAGGAACAGGGCGCGAAACAGGAGCAGCTAATCAGGTACACCGAGGTGCTATGTGTCAGAAGGCACATTTAGAGTACCAGCATCAGGTGCCAACAGGTCACGCTTTGACGCAGAACTTGTTGTCATGGCACCGAGTAAGGATTTGCCGCGCCTGGAATACTTGCTGGGTTCAGATCCTCCCTTGGTACTTAAGGACCCATTCTGGGGTGGGCAGTATACCACCCTGTCTGGTCACTGGCGGTGCTGGACTTGACATCCCAGGTGGATCAGAGCACGCCATAATTAGACAATCAGGGGAAGGAAATGGGAGCAAGCCCATATTTCAGGGGTGTGCACGAAAACTAGCCATTACGCCAATGGGTGATAAAATATTTTGCAACTGCACATTTCTTCGCTGTCGTGAATTTCCAAGAGTGGTCCTGGGATACTTTGTGAATCTGCAAAAAGTCTCCAGAACTAGGATGAATCCTAATCGTATCATAACCAGCAGGGTTTCTGATTTGGGACCAATATTGTTGCACATTTTTTTCAGAGTGGTCAGCTTGCCTCTTGCTGATGATGGATGGAGACGTGCCTCATTTAGAGCTGGGGTGTAATAGGAAAGTTGCCCGAAAACTATGTGCTTCCTATCAGCTCACCTTGTGGTTCTCCTGCTTCTTAAGGAGTTTGGAGTTAGTATTCACAAAGGTGGAGCCACCACTTACAAATTATGTTTTCTATTGAGCAACTGCCAGTGGACAGGGCGCCAGAAGGGCCACTCTTTTTAAGATGCCCCCACAGTCTCAATCACCGCTGGATGTTGTTGTGTCCGAGACCAACATGCACATGGTGGTTCCTGATAGAAAAAGTGCAAAATGTCTGAACGTGCTCGGAAACAGCTCCAGCATTTCGGTCTTTTGTACTATTGTCTCTCAAGAAAGCCCCCCATCCCACTTCCAAAATGATAGAAGTACTGACAGGTATACAATCACTGTTTTACCACCCTCTCCATGGAAGCCACCATCATATGGCAGTCCATATGCAGGGCAGCCAGCTTCCTGTATACCCTAAATGAGGGACGAGATTTTTCGGTGCAGTATTACTACTTCATGCAGAAAAAATATCCAGTATTTTTCTCATTTCCACAATACTCTAAATTAGTAATTAAGGGCCTGATTCACAAAGTTAAGCATACACTTTTGTATAAGCTTACTACAGGGAGTGCAGAATTATTAGGCAAATGAGTATTTTGACCACATCATCCTCTTTATGCATGTTGTCTTACTCCAAGCTGTATAGGCTCGAAAGCCTACTACCAATTAAGCATATTAGGTGATGTGCATCTCTGTAATGAGAAGGGGTGTGGTCTAATGACATCAACACCCTATATCAGGTGTGCATAATTATTAGGCAACTTCCTTTCCTTTGGCAAAATGGGTCAAAAGAAGGACTTGACAGGCTCAGAAAAGTCAAAAATAGTGAGATATCTTGCAGAGGGATGCAGCACTCTTAAAATTGCAAAGCTTCTGAAGCGTGATCATCGAACAATCAAGCGTTTCATTCAAAATAGTCAACAGCGTGCAGCTGCCACGATGCCACTTGCCACCAGTTTGGCCATATTTCAGAGCTGCAACATCATTGGAGTGCCCAAAAGCACAAGGTGTGCAATACTCAGAGACATGGCCAAGGTAAGAAAGGCTGAAAGACGACCACCACTGAACAAGACACACAAGCTGAAACGTCAAGACTGGGCCAAGAAATATCTCAAGACTGATTTTTCTAAGGTTTTATGGACTGATGAAATGAGAGTGAGTCTTGATGGGCCAGATGGATGGGCCCGTGGCTGGATTGGTAAAGGGCAGAGAGCTCCAGTCCGACTCAGACGCCAGCAAGGTGGAGGCGGAGTACTGGTTTGGGCTGGTATCATCAAAGATGAGCTTGTGGGGCCTTTTCGGGTTGAGGATGGAGTCAAGCTCAACTCCCAGTCCTACTGCCAGTTCCTGGAAGACACCTTCTTCAAGCAGTGGTACAGGAAGAAGTCTGCATCCTTCAAGAAAAACATGATTTTCATGCAGGACAATGCTCCATCACACGCGTCCAAGTACTCCACAGCGTGGCTGGCAAGAAAGGGTATAAAAGAAGGAAATCTAATGACATGGCCTCCTTGTTCACCTGATCTGAACCCCATTGAGAACCTGTGGTCCATCATCAAATGTGAGATTTACAAGGAGGGAAAACAGTACACCTCTCTGAACAGTGTCTGGGAGGCTGTGGTTGCTGCTGCACACAATGTTGATGGTGAACAGATCAAAACACTGACAGAATCCATGGATGGCAGGCTTTTGAGTGTCCTTGCAAAGAAAGGTGGCTATATTGGTCACTGATTTGTTTTTGTTTTGTTTTTGAATGTCAGAAATGTATATTTGTGAATGTTGAGATGTTATATTGGTTTCACTGGTAATGATAAATAATTGAAATGGGTATATATTTTTTTTTGTTAAGTTGCCTAATAATTATGCACAGTGATAGTCACCTGCACACACAGATATCCCCCTAACATAGCTAAAACTAAAAACAAACTAAAAACTACTTCCAAAAATATTCAGTTTTGATATTAATGAGTTTTTTGGGTTCATTGAGAACATGGTTGTTGTTCAATAATAAAA
Organism: Pleurodeles waltl; assembly: GCF_031143425.1. NCBI lineage: Eukaryota > Metazoa > Chordata > Amphibia > Caudata > Salamandridae > Pleurodeles > Pleurodeles waltl. Next base: position 86,497,875 of record NC_090447.1, on the reverse strand, counting down.
TTAATCCTCAAAAATACAACTTGCCTAATAATTCTGCACTCCCTGTATTTAATAGTAAGTTTATGACTTCAGAGACTGGATTCGTGGCTGAGAGCTCTTCAAGTCAAAAGATAGGCCCATATTGGATTATTCTGGAATGTAATAATGTTTGGATGTATTTGGGCCTGATTTAGATATCAGCGGACGGGTTTCTCCGTCACAACTGTGACGGATATACCATCCGCAAAACATTAATCCCATTGTTCCCTATGGGATTTAGATTTTGGCGGACAGGATATCCGTCACCGTTGTAATTGACTAACCCGTCCTCCGATATCTAAATCAGGCCCTTTGTCTTTATATCTTATAACACTCAACACTTCCTATTTATCAAGAATAGTTCTGTATTTGCTTCCATTTGATAATAGGCTAGGCTGTGTAAGGTAGAAATAACATAATTTGTACCCTGATAGTCACAAAGTCCATTCTTAAGGTAATAATTTCTTAAAGCTGACTTTTTCATTAAATAGTATTCAAAATCTTTTGGAGTATGAAATACTATCATTGCATCAAAAAAGATAATTATGACATATATATATATATATATATCCCCTGATGTCCATTACAAGGCTATTACAAGTCACCAAGGAATTCCATGACCACATACAGGAATGAGGCCAAAGGTTATGGAACTCAGAGGTGACTTGCAATACCCTTACGATGTATGGCAGAGAAAACTTTATTCATTATAATATATGGTCACACCATCACCCTTCTGATAAACCACATTAATCTTTAGTGCATAGCCCTTTCATATGAAATAAAGAGTTAGTTTGCAACGCGGAAGAATAAAAATAAAATATCTAGTGCAAAATTAAACACACCAAAACATCTGTTAGATATTAATCAAAACGTGCAATAGTTTGGAATGATTAGAAAGATGCAGAAAGACTCTAACTTTTCTACAATTACCTCAGGCGTGCAAAAACTAAACATGTTGCAATAAATATCTGCTTGTCATTGTACAGCGAAAAAAGCAGAGCAGAAGAAAGAAAACCTGCTTCTTCCTTTAACTTCTTTAATTATGTTCGGTGGCCTGAGCTGCCTTTCTATTCACTGCTGGCACTGGCAGCAGTCATTGTAAAATTAGAACTCAACTCTAATAAGTTATTATAGCTGGGCTGCTATATCATTGCTTCATAACACATGGAATTCTGTAGTCCCTGTATAAAAACGAGTCTTTAATTATTTATAAATGATCTATTGTGATGCACCTAGTCGCTGATTATAATGTAATGATGTCAGAACTATACTTAACCAAAACTAGGATCAGTAGCTACCCAAGGCCCACCCTGTTTGGCAATTAGTTTAGACGTGTCTGAAGAGAGGAGTCCTGATAGTATTCCTGAAAGAGTTGAGGCACCAGGGCAAATATTGATTCTATGTGGTGAAATTGCCTATCTTGAAATATTCAAGGATTTGTGTAGACTGCTTGAACAGCTAGAATTGGTAGGTAGGTCTGGTAAGTAGAGTTGTTGTCATGAAAGCAAGGCAATACATTTTAAATTTGTTTTCCCCTTTGGGAGCTAGTGGAAGTGTGCTGGTTTTGTGAAAAAATCAAATGAACGTCGAGTGGGTCTCTGGGGATTTAACAATGACAGTACATTTCTATAGTTTCAGAAAGTCCAGGATTGAGGTATCAACTCTTCTCTTGGAGGAAGATGAAAGGTGTATAAATAGTTTTTTTAGAGTTTGAAAAATAAGTTTCATCCAGATGTGAAAATGAGAGATACAGTTTATCAGGAGCGTAACATATTTAATAGTTATGGACTTAAAGTGCAATTAGGTGTTGGTAGACCTGTCCGCCTTAGGGTGGGCTTCCCTCAAACTTTTTGCCTTCACTCCTCCTATTTTAGTTGAATTGATTTTTGTTGGTGGTAGGATTCTGTGCACTTTACCACTGCTAACCAAGGGCAAAGTGGTTGTGCTCGTTCCCTTGGAAATGATAAAATTGCCTCACACCTGATTGGAGATTTAATTAACTTATAAGCCCCTGGTAGAGTGGTATACCATATACCCAGGGCCTGTAAATTAAATGCTAATAGTGGGCCTGCAACAATTATTTATCCATACACATAAGTAGCCACTTAAAACATGTCTCAGGCCAGCCATTGAATACAGATTTAAACTAATCGACTATGTAGTATAAATCCCTTGCCAAGCATTAAACTGCCCTTTTACTGCTTATACACCATCACTAACATAGGTCCTAGGTAACCCATAGGGACAGCTGCATTGTAACTAAAAGGTTGGGCATGTACTTTAAGTTTTACCTGTGCTACTAGTGAACAACTGGTAAAAAAAAAATTCACTCCTGTGAGGCCTACCTCTCCCATAGGATAACATTGGATTGCCATATTATATTTAATAAATGATAACTTTTGATTAGGAACTGGTAAACGTTTCATGTTTGGTGTCTGATAAATTGTAATTAAAAATCCTCTTTCGTTGTAAAGTCAGATTTTAAGTTACAATTTTGAAATTGCAATTTTTAGAAAGTTGGCATTTTCCACCCCTAAACTGTTTGGTGCCTTCATCCTGTCCTAGGTCACATGATTGGGTGTAGTTGCCAGTTGTACTTTGTTTATCCCTCCTAGACAGCCAGACAATAAAGGGATTAGATAAGTATGGATAGGTCGTCAACTGGCAGGATGAGTGGGAGAAGCTGGGCACAGCCCCATCTGCAATGAGTAGGGTGTGCTCTGCATTCACACAAAGGACTTGTCACCCCTGAATTGTTCATGTAGTCAGCTTGGTGCCAGGGTAAGGAAAGCAGGAAAGCAGTTCAAAGGGAATTCTCTAGAAACTTCTCCTTCTTCAAAGAAGGCATAATGTGTAGAAAGGAGACCCTCAGACCGACTCTCCAGTTCACTTTTTGGTCTGTGGAAGGGCTCTGAGAGGTCTCTCTGCTGCTGTGGCCTGCTGTGTACTCACAATACTGCTTTACTGCACCTGTAAGGACTGCTTTACTGTCTGCAGCCTGCCTGGAATCCTCAAAGGCGTGTCATTCTATCTGAGCACTGCTTCATCACTTGAACCTAGAACTGTCAGAGTGACTTCAAAGGCTAGTTAGCTGGCCCCCTCCTGATGAGACCATTGACAGAAAAGGCTCTAACCATTTTGAACCAGCGCCTGGGCCCACCCTGAGTGAGTCTTAACCTCCCCAGGTGATGTCCCACTAGTCATGGACACTTTTTGGTGGTGGTAAATGTGACCTGAGAGTCAAAACCCAAGACTTGGGACTTAGAAATTGTTTGGCTAAGAACTGTTCTGAGAACCTAGAGGTGACTAGGACCAACCTGATTAGGACCAACCTGCTCGTCTATCTGCTAAATGTGCATTGATGGTCTTCCTGACTTTGAGGTAGTTCCCATTACATTATTCTGTGTTGCATCAAATTCTGTTTACTGATCCTTCACCCAAAGTGTATCCATCCTGTTGGAACTCTCTTGGCTACAGCCTACAGCTTCGGCCCAGGGGACATTTTTGACTTGAAAAAATGAGACTAAGATGCTGATTACGATTTTTGCAGTCAGACTATCGGACCGCCAATACAGGGGTCAGGAGGACACCGCCAAGCCGCAGCATCCCAAACACCATATTATGATATTCCCATGGGGCTGAAGACGCAGACAGTGCAGCGTCATTGGCTTCACCTCTAAGGAAGAGCGAATGCCAATGCCAGCTGCACTGACTGCGCACCAACACAGTCAGAATGCCAAAGTTAACATGAAAGACAGTGCGCATTCCAACTGTGGTGCCAAGTGGGCCACTGCACTGCTACAACATGGGCATGGGTAGTGCAGAGCCCCCGTGGTATATTCTCTGCCTTTCCATCAACCTTTTCATGGCATTGTCCCCGCCATGAAAAGGTCAGCAGAAAGGCAGGTCATGATCAGCACAGCGGTGTCAGCATCAGCACAACCACTCTGCCACAACTGTGGGATCTGAGATCCTGAAAGTTGCAATGGTCTTGGGGCAGTCCAACTGCCATCCTTGAAATCTGGTGGTCTGATCACCAACGATGCGGCTGGCAGACCTCCACTGCAGGAACGGTGACCCTGGGGCCACCGTACTCATAATCAGGCCCTAATTCCGAATGAATAAATCTTCACTGCAGCTTGTTTACATCAGATTTTGGGCCTGACCCAAACCACTGAACACTAATGACCATGATGATACCTTTTGTGATATGCTGAATCCTACTAACTCTCTTATCTAGCCAAAACTTTACCTCATTCCTTAACTTCTCCCACCCTTCAATCTGTCCCCCGGACAAGGGAGGAACCCTTTTTAGGGCAATCAGGTACGTGTACATTCTGGTGGTAGATGTAAGCATTTATCAACACATCTAACCCCTCCGGTTGCTCAATCTGCTGGCAATATGCCAGAAGCATGAACATTTCCCTTGTTTGAAATATCCATTAATTGTGCAGTGTGGACCATCGGGGAATCTCTAAAGGTACTGCAAGTTTCTTCAGGAGCTCTAAAGCTAAATGGAACACTCACACTTTTACTCTCTTTACCAACCTGCCCCACAGAACCTCCCCTCACTTCTGGCCCTTGCGTAAAAACCCTATCTGACTTCATTTTAACTGCAGACTCCAGTGACTTCAAACTGAAAACAATGAGGTTAACCATGGCCTTCAACATGTCCCCTAGCAAATGCAAAGTATTGTTCATAATGACCTGAATTTGTGTTTTTAATGCTACCAAGTACTCTGCCACAGACATTAGCAGAGTGCTTTTTTCCTTTTTTTTGGGTTGTCCAAACTATTTTAGGTGTATTTTTCTGCTTTAGTCTGCATGAGAACCCTTTAGATTTCTTTGTGGGTGGTAGCTCACTATTATCTGTGGAAGAAATATGTTCGATCCCCAAAGACTTTTCCAAAGCACAGGGGTTAGGCCTAATTTACTGGGGATTCACTGGAAGCACCTGGTCGGTTGCCTTTTTCATCTCTCTTATCGCCCTGTTCAAAGGTTTTTCCTCTACACTTTTAATTTCATTGTTCAAAATGTCAATTTCATTAGTTTAAAGTGAGGCAATACTGGGCGTGCCTGGGTTTCCCTTCTGTAGACAAGAACCAACTGCTTTCCTCTTAACAATATACCTCCAGCATCACACAGCTTCATGGTGAACAGATAAAAGGGAGTGAGCCCAGCCTCATCTGTCGCAGTTGAGGCCACTCTTGGCCTTGTCACTTCGCCCAAACCATGATTCCAGCCAATGAGGATTTTTATGTCAAACAAACCCGGCCTCCTGGACTAGGGTATGATGGTCCTTAATGCCCTTGGCCTCCGTGCTAGATAAAAGAGCTTTCAGCTAAAAAGATTTAATTATGCAATATTGCTGGTCCATACCCTGAGATAACAGTATTAAAATGTAATATTGTTTCCCAATGATTCTTTGTGGGCCAGCCAGTTTTCCTACAGTGAAAATAGTGTGGGGCCAGTCACTGTAAGGACATGCTTAAACAAAATGTCTACATGTCCTACTTTTAAATACAATGCATTCTGCCTTTTGGTTTAAAAGACTTATATAGGTGTGACTTATTATTATTTAAAATGGACGTTCTGACCTTTCAAAAGGGTTTATTTTGTCTCTTTGAATTGCAGTTTTTAGACTGCTAAAGAAGTCTAAAATTGAGCCATGTTTGCACTGCCACACGAGTGGGTGACACAATAGGTTATGCAGTCCATTTAATTTGCCAGCCCTGGACATTATAGTTGGTCCAAAATTCCTTGAAGTCCAAGACATTCCCAGCAAAGAGTCCTTGGACATTTCCAATGACTGAGAGGAATCTTCCTAAAGGGCAAAGCCAGTTCAGGTTTACTCCTGTTTTCTCCCAGTTCTTCCAAAGGGTGGATTCTCTGTGCCGGGGTTTGGCAACATCAGGAGTTATTGACAGGTCTGATTACTCAGAACCTATCAGCATCTCCATCCCGGAGGACATGTTGGCTGGTGTTTTTTTTCTCTGAGCTTTTGATGGGTCTTCTTTTCCTCAAAAGTTTGAATTTTGATTCCATGATGGTTATTATAGTCCTTGGCACTCCTGCTCCTGCTTCTTCAACAGCATCAGTAGTTAAAAGCCCAATTGGATTTCTGAGCTCAGTGGGAACACCCCAAATTCGTCTACTTCCACCTACAGATTTTGACTGCTGAAAGCTAACATAGAGAATTGATGGTAGAATCAGACGTAGAATCTTCAATTTTCCTTGTAAATCTTCATTTCTTTGTCGACCCTTAGGGGCCTGATTCACAAAGGTACATTTAGACCAAAACTTTTCAGTTTTCACAAAGGTAAGTTACTGCTAGTAATTTTACTAGTAGTGACTTTACTAAGAGTAACTTTACTATTAGTACCTTTACTAGTAGTAAACACACCTGTAGTAACTTACTTTTGTGTTCGAATGATGGCCGAAGTCAGACTGTTGGTCTAAATTTACCTTTGTGAATCGGAGCTAAGTTTAGACCTAAAGTCTAAAATTAGACTTTAGGTCTAAAGTTAGACTTCAAGTTTAAACTTAGGGCCTCATTTACAAGGTCCATGGCGCAGGGTGGCACAGCAAGTGCCCTGCTGTGCCACCCTGTGCCACCAGGAAGGGTCAGACAATCACAGTATCAAGATATGGTGCATTTCTGTCCTTTCCTCCTGCGCTGGCTCGCAAATTGCTGCCATGAACCAACTCAGGCAGCCTTAGACCATGGTGCAAGGGTTCTTGCATTGTTGGGATGATTGTTTTTGTGCAGAAAGGGACACCTTCTTGCACAAAGAACAATCACAAGAGGTGTTTTCCTCTTTTTTCGTATGCTGCAGAATGCAGTACACAGAAAGAGGAAAGCACAGTGAGAAATAAAGATTTTTCTCCCCGTTGCCTCACTCTTACGCCACCCTGAGGTGACGTAGGAATCTGATTCATTCCCAGACTTGTAAATCTGGTAAGTGAAGGAGACTGGCCTGGTTTGTAGAAGGTACCTATGGTACATGCACCTTATACAAGATCCAGTTATCCCTTATTAGTGAAATGTAGGCAGTGTCTAGAAGCCAGGCTCTCTAGAGGTAGCTGTAGCTCAGCAGCCAAGACTTGACATGCAAAGCTCATGCAATCAAACTGTAGTCACACAGTACTTACACACCTGAAAGAAAACACTAATTGTTACAAAAATAAAGGTACTTTATTTTGGTGACACAAATGCCAAAAACACTACAGAGACTCTACTCCCTTTGGAGGTAAATGATACACAAATTATATACACTAGTGCAAATAGTGAAAATCAAAATAGTTAGAAATGGGCCTGGGGAACTCAAACCATATACTAAAAAAGTGGAAAGCGAATGTTGGTTTCCCACCTAGGCAAGTGTAGTGTGTAGAGGGTTGCTGGGAGTACTAGAAAACACCAAAGGTAAGTAGTAGAACCCACTCCAAAGCCCATGAAAGTAGGAGTAAAACACAGTATCTTTCCTAGAACACACAGAAACATGAGAAAGAAGATTATGCAAGAACCAGAAGAGACTGCAAGACAACAACAGTGGATTCCTGGACCTGAAGACCTGTGGAAGAAGGGGTCCAATTCCAAGAAGCACAGAAGACTCCAGGGAGAACAGGAGCTCCTGCTAACCCAGATGAAGGTGCAAAAGAAGAACCACCAGTTAAGAACAATAGTTAGCACTGCGCCCAGAAAGACAGATGCGGGTTCCTGGTTGGTGCAGATGATGCCCCACGTCGGATGGAGGACTGCAGTCTGATTTGCATTGCTGGACTCCGCCAACAAGCCAACAATTTCACGGTTATCAGAAAAAGGCACTGCCGGGACCATAAAGGACCAGGTGGACTCTACTCAGAAGGGGGAGTCAGAGGGGGCTCTCAGCAACTCAGAGCGCCCACAGAAGACCAGGCAGCGCACAAAGGAGTCCCACAGCATGGGGACAATGAAGGTGCAAAAGGAGGCCCACGCAGCACTACGACAAAAGCTCCCACGCCGCCGGAGAACCACTTAGGATGATGTGTGTTGCAGGATAGAGTGCTGGGGTTGGAGCTGCATGATGCATGAAGAACTTTGTGGAAGGAAGCAAACAAGCCTTGACAACTGCAAAACACACGGTGCACTGGGGTACTGTCTTGTGTGGGGAAGCAAGCTCTTACCTCTGCTAAAGTTGGACAGTAGGACATCAGGACCTTCGGGACCACTTTGGTCCACCACCCGTAATGCAGGATCCATGTAGCTCATAAGGAGAGGGGATCCACGCAGCTGGTTGTCATTGCAGTAGGTGCCTGCTGAAGCAGGGCAGTGATTTCTTTACCCCATGGGAGATTCCTTTGGTCTTCTGGTGCAGTCTGAAGACAGGCTCTCCTCTAAGGATGCACAACCGGGAAAAAATTGCAGTTGCTGGCAGGAGCTGAACATATAATGTTGCAGAAGTCGACTTTGCTTCTTTGTTGCAGTTTGTAGAGTTCCTGGAGGGTCCAGATGCAGTTTCTTCAGTGAGAAGTTGAAGTGGAGGAGGCAGAGGATTCCTGCTGGAGACTTGCAATCCAAATCTGAAAAACCAATGAAAGGATAGACCCTAAATAGCCCTGAAAGGGGGATTGGTCAGCTAAACAGGTAAGCACCTATCAGGGGAGGATTCTGACATCACCTGCTGGCACTGGCCACTCAGATGCTCCAAGAGTTCCCTGCTAACTTGGAATCCAAGATGGCAAAACCCAGGGACCCTCTGGAGGAGCTTAGAGCACCCTTAGGGTGGTGATGGACAGGAGAGTGGTCACTCCCTTTTCCTTTGTCCAGTTTTGCGCCAGAGCAGGGACTGGGGGGCCCTGAATTGGTGTAGACTGGTTTATGCAAGGAGGGCACCAAATGTGCCCTTCAAAGCATTTCCAGTGGCTTGGGGAGGCTACCCCTCCCAAGCCTGTAACACCTATTTCCATAGGGAAATGGTGAAACACGCCTCTCCCAAAGGAAATCTTTTCTTCTGCTTTCCTGGGCTTGAGCTGCTCGAGCAACCTTGAGGTGAGGTGGCAGCAGCTGGGGCTGCCTGGAAAACCTCAGAACGGTGTACTGGTAATACTAGGGATCCTCTAAGGAGCCCCCAGAGTGCATGGAATCATACAACCAATACTTGCAAAGGGCTTTGAGTATGATTCCAACAAGTTTGGTACCAAGCATGCCTATGTTCAGAGTTACAATTATGTAGCTGGACATAGGTAGTGACCTATGTCCAGTATGCATAAAATGGCGTCCCTGCACTCCCAAAGTCCGGGAAAATGGTCCTGGAGGTCATGGGGGCACCTCTGCTAGTGCAGGGGTGCCCTCACACATAGGTACTCTGCACCCTGCCCTCAGGGCTGGAGGGCCTGCTATAGGGGTGACTTATAAGCGACCTTGTGCAGTGTAAATGGCAGTGAAAGAGTGCATGCACCATTTCACGCATGCTGCAATGGTAGTCCTGCAGAAGCCTTTCCATGGTCTCCCTATGGGTGGCAAAAGATATGCTGCAGCCCATAGGGATCCCCTGGAATCCCAATACTCCAGCCACCTCGGTACCATATACTAGGGACTTACAAAGGGGCACCAGTATGCCAATTGTGGGTGAAATACTGGATTACCAGTATATAACAACCATAATTTGGAGACAGCATAACTACTGAGGTCATGATTAGCAGGATCCCAATAGATACAGTCAAACACACTGACAAACAGGCCAAAAGTGGGGGTATCCAAGCTAGAAAGAGGCTACTTTCCTACAGTAAGACATCAAATTCTATCGAATTCCATGGGTTTTGTGTGGGAACACCCACAGCAAAACCCATGGAACACCCCTTTCATGCAGTGTTATGCATGAAAAGGGTCCATATGTACAAGGCCTTAAAAAGCCAAGCAAGTTGGCCTTGCATGGCCTTGAAAATATGGGTGACACACTGTGCTCAAGTGGTACTGTGTGCCTCTAGAGCCTAGTAAATGAGGCCCTTAGACTTTAGGTGTAAAGTTAGACTCCACGTGTAAAGTTAGTCTTCAGGTTTACCTTTGTGAATCAGGCCCTAAGTATTCAAATCACAACGGCTGCATTTTCCTTGTGACAAAGTTACTGGTACTCCAGGTATTGGCAACTCCTCAAGTGGGGAAATACATGCCAATTTCTCATGTCCCCTGGTAATGATGGCCTATTAGTTTTTTTCAATCCCTAGAGAAGGGAAACAAAGATATTATATATATATTAACTATGCGTTTCCAAATGTTGCATTAGTTCCTAATATGTGCAAGTATACTCTGACTCCAGAGCTCTTGTAAAAAGACTGACGTTTAAAATATATATATAAAAAGTCATAAAAAAAATGCATACACAAGTACCTGTTTTGTCTAGTTGTACACCCATACAATCTACATGTTTTTTTTTAATTAGTGCTACTACACAGCTTCTGTGAAAACTGTGTTGTTACGAAAATTGCACTCTTAAGACCTATTTACATCATTGGATATGCTTCCATGTTTGTTAAACAAAATTAAAAATACTATGTTCCAATTACCAAACAGACAAACATAAATGCCAGAACTCAGATCAAATAGGTGTCCTTTATGCCTAGCAATATTAAAATATGTGGCTTTGCATAAAAGTTGTGGCCTAAAGTCAATTATGTATTAGTAGTACTAAACTGTAGCTTAACCACTCTTTTCACTTTAGTAATCATTTTCCTGCCACGTTAGCCATAAGGAAGCTACAAAAAACCAGGGCCCATATTCATGAAAAAATGGAGCATCAGAGCTGATGCATCACTTTTTCTGCACTCCCTACTGGCACCTAACAACACCATGTGTGCACCGTATTTATGATTCGGTGCTCCATGGCGCACGTTAGGGAACTAGCATCAGAAGTTTTGGTGCTAGCTTGGTACTTTGCAGGATTAGTGCCAAAAATGTTGATGCTAATCCTGCAAAGTGAAAGGAGGCCGATTGAAAACAATGGGAGCCTCATTTTAACTCCTGCCTTAGGCAGGTGTCAAAAATGATTCTGAAAATGGCACAGTGGAATATCATAGATTCCACTGCACCATTTTTCTGGGCCTCCTAACACCGGAACAGTCCCCCTTGCATACATTATGCATGGCTCAGGCACAATGTGGTGCAAGGGTTTACAATGTGGCACAATGCATGCATTGCACCAATTTGTGAATATGGTGCGGCGTTTTTGCCAACCTAACACCACATTGGTGTAAAAACAAATATGCTAATGGGTCGCAAGGTGGTGCTAGAGCCTTTGTAAATATGGACCCAGGACTCCATATACCAAAAAATCAGAAATCTGCACTTGCAAGTCTTCTACTATGCAAGGGTGAATATTTCCAATTTTTTAGGAATTCACAAAGCCATACCACTTGAAACCTGAGACCACTAAAGGTTTTCGTGAGGAATACTGGAAAACATTACACAACAATACATTTTCAATATCAAAACGTTGTATGCATTCTATATTTCAGTGGTATATCACTTTTACTCTGAATTGCAGGGTAGGCACACGAGTAGAACACTTCATGTATCATATGTCCTGCAATGTTTTCAAAACTAAATTTTCCTATCTTCACTTACAAAGGAAATGTTCATACCAAACATTGTCCCACCTCTCTGGTTCTGTTGATATTTTGAGTGTGGGGAGTGAGGGGATATAAGGTAAATGTAGGCTTTGGCATTTCAATGGGTTTGGGTCCACACTGACTAAAATCCAGACTAATTGCAGAAAATATCAGAAGCAAAACAATCTGAAATGCTGACTATCTCACTTTTGATAAGAATTATCAGCAGATGGACTGTGGAAACACAACACAACAATATACATTCAACATCTGGAAATCAATTGGTGTACAACAGTCATTTCTCGCCATACATTTCTGGAAGGAAGGCTGGGCAATACATGATGATTCCAAAACTGCCTGCAATGTTGCTCCCAAACACATGAACATTCTCACGAAACATCTACATATCTTGCGTGTGTTGGTATGTGCTGGGTTTGCAAATGTTCCACACCCACAGGTGATAAACCTGATGCAATGTAGGTGAGTAATTTGTTATAGCAACTAACACTGAAATGATGGATTAGTATATATATATATATATATATATATATGTTGGACCTGGCCCTTTTACAGGGTCATTCCCCAGACTTTTTGCCTTTTTCCTCCTTATTTTACTGACCTTTGTTGGCTGACGTTATGACTCTGAGCACTTTTTCACTGTTAATCTGTGCTAAAGTGCATGTGCTCTCCCTTGTAAAATTGCTATGATTGTCTTATACCTAATTGGCATATTTGATTTACCTATAAGTCCCGTGTAAAGTGGTATCCCTATGCCCAGGGCCTGTAAATTAAATGCTAATAGTGGGCCTGCAGTGCTGCTTGTGCCACCCACTGAAGTAGCCTTTCAAACCTATCTCAGGCTCCTAGCACAGGGCCTGTGTGGGCAGTTTTCTGCCACAGGGACCTGGCATCTAAATTTATGTGCCAGGCCCAGAACTCCCCTTTGACTACATGCAAGTCACCCCTAAGGTACGCCTTAGCTAGCCCCATGGGCAAGGTGCCATGTATGTAGAAGGCAAGACATGTGCCAGGTTGCATGACCTGTCCTGGTAGTGACAAACAGCCTAACTTGGTGTCTCACTGCTGTGAGTGCTGCCTTCTCATAGGATTACATTAGAAATGTCCTACCTTATGTGTAAGGGGTATTGTCTGATTTATGAGAGGTAGCATAGGCATGTTTTGTATGGTTGTAATGGTGGTAAGAAATGCTGCTTACTCGTGTAGGTGTATTTTATATTGCTATTACAGAAATGCCCCTTCTAGAAAGTGAGCATTTCTATGTGGATATGACTCTGGTGTTTTGCAGCTTGACTCCAATCCACATCTGGGCAGAATGACAGTTGGGCTTTGTGCATACTTTTCAGACAGCCTGTACACAGGGAGGGTGGAGATGTCACAGAGATGCATCTATATATTGTATGGTCTTCCTGGGCTTAGAGAAGGGAGAGGCGGGGCACACCTGCGTTTGTAAAGTCTGTGCCCTGGCCTCGCACAATAGGGTTGTTTACCCCCCCCACTGATGTTTGGAGCCTGTGCTGGAGGAGAGAAGGGGCACTCCCAGAACCAGTTGTAACTGGTTGAAATCCCCTCTCCTCCTCAATGTGAGACACACAGAAAACTGAGTATAAGGACAGGGGAATTTTCCACACAATTTTGACATCTTTGGGCCAAGAAACATACATGGAACTGGACACAGAAGGCTGCTGGGAGGACTCACCAGTGACCGCCATGGACTGCTGCTGTTGTGCTGACCTGTGACCCACAGGAGGAACTGCCACCATTTGCATCCACTTTGTGCTGGTCTGTTGCTGGGCCCCAATGCCCTGTGCTCCACTTTGTGTCTCCCAGGGACTGGATGCTGTGGCCCCTGCCTCCCTTTATACCTCTGCTCTTCAGCGCAAAGGAGTGCTGTGCCCTGATTACAGAGTGCACAAAGAGCACTTTTTCTATTAATCCCTTTGGACGCCTAAAAAAGAGCCTTGCCGTGTTCTCCAAATGTGCCTGGAGAAGTGCCTTGCCGGTTTTCCCAGAACGCACCTGGAGGAGTGCTTTCTGGGGCCCTGCCAGGGAGAATCACTGCGGCAACCGAAATTATTCAAGCACATCTGAAACGCGTGTCTTCTGGTGCCCCCGGGGCACGAAACGGTGAGGATTGGAGCAACCGTGCTCCCGACAGTACCCTTGGGGCACAGGAGGCCGTATAAAGACACCCCCGGGGCACAGAACCGCACCTCTTTTGGTGTGCTTTCACCGCGGCTGCCCGGGAAGAGCTCGGGAGCAGTACGCCCACCACATCGGGTGCTGCTCCTCCCCGAGTGGAGTGGATGCTTCATTGGAGGCTCCAGTTCAGGAGCAGCTTGGGGCGAAGGAAAGCCTCAACGGAAGCTCCTCGCCCCCTTAGCTCAACGGAGATCGTGAGAGAGTGGAAGCCTCATCGGAGGCCCCTGCACCGTCCAGTCCCTCTGTTTTCCCCTTGGTGGGGTTTTGGCATTCATCCCCCTCTCTTTGGGAGGGGTCCATAGTGGGCTGGAGGCCACCAAAGAGATGGTGGGCCCCAGGAGGGGCCTGATATAAAATCAGGAGGGGGTGCGTGTGGCCCCCCTCCACCCCAACATCAGCATGAGGCTCCCGTGGAGCACTAGGGGCCCCCTTTATGCTTCATGTCACTAGGAGTGCCATATCCTCGGATAAACAGGTACTCTTTTGCAAGACATAGGATTTCCCAATGTTCCTACTATGGACATTATTGAATAATATGTTTTCCTGTCTCTTCTGATAATGAGCTATATAGGGTTGCTGATGCTTCTTTTATGGGCATTCTATGCCACTATGTGTTGATGACTTGCCATATGTTTTGCAATGTTCCTGATATGGACATGTATGCTTTTTTTTGTGACAAATGCAATTATTTCTTTACTGCGATTCCTGACTACTGCTTATGTTGCAGAATCCTGAGTACTTACGTGTTCTAATGTGACAATTGCTTATTCTTGCAGAGTATTAGTAACTTGTGTAACGTTCTGACAACTGCTAAGGTAGCAGGGTATTACTGACATGTAATGTTTGATCTAATTATGTTTTGTGCAATACAGTTTATTTTTACATAGCTCAGTGTTTACTTTGTGGTGTACATATTGCGTCACGTGTGTTGTGTGTGTTGTGCAAACGCTTTACACATTGCCTCCGGGTTAGGCCTGACTGCTCGTGCCAAGCTACCAAGGGGGTGAGCAGGGGTTATCTTGGACGTGTAACTCCCTTGCTCTGACTAGAGTTGGTAGGTTCTGCCTGGCTTAGCTGCATACTCTAGCCAACCAGAAATCCCATTTCTAACATTGATAGCAACTGACACTGAAATGCTGGTTTATTATATATATATATATATATATATATATATATGTCTTGAAGTCACCGTTCCACACCTTCAACGGTTCCTACTGCTCTCCGACCCCACCTGCTCACAGAACTATCTCAACAGAGAAGCAAGGGCTCAAAAATCGCTATGGGACACTGGGATAATTCAATTATATAGCCATCATCTAGGACATCATTCAGTTCATCACAATGGCAAGTTTTTCATTCAGCCCATAGATACACAGCAGCCATAATGTAGAGTCTTCAAAACACTTTTATTCTTCAATACATTAATCTTGTCCAGTCCTCGCATTTTGTCTCTCCAAAAGGACTTAATCAGGGCTGTCAAACAAATGTATACAAAGCCAATTTTGAAAAACAGATAAAACACTCAAAAAAGCAAGGTGCAATGCCGACAGTTCCTCCACCCCACCTCACACTTCCTTTTAGGGCCAAGACTTAGAAAACATCTTGACTTCAAATCCCACAACTAATGCAATATTTACAGACTAGATCCTATTTGTATTACCACATTGTCAAAACATGCCCCAAATGTCTCAGTTACCATATTCTATCCCAAAAACATCATTCAATGATCGATCATTCAGTGTTGCTTATGATGATACTCTAACAATGCCCAGTGTAATATATACCAACTAGAATCACAAAAGTAAACATTGCTAAATTTTGACATTCCTCACAAACTACGTTCTAGTCTAATGTGGTGAAATCTGTCATCACCCTATGCAATTAATGGGAACCAATAAGCCATCCTGTTGGTGAATCTTTATTTATCCAAGTCCAACTTAAGTTTATCCAAGTCCAACTTAAATTATCAAGTGTAGAAAATCAAATGTACCTCATCTATTATCATACTTGAGTAATTTATGTCACCATTTGTGATTGCTCCAAGGTTCACATAGGTAGTACAAAGAAAACACTTAAACGTAGAATACATAGAACACAGGAGCATGTTAAAGTGATCAGGATTCACGTGCCCCTTTGGCACAACTTATTAGACAAAGCAGAAGATCAATATAAAGTTTCATGGAATACTATTTTAGTCCTGAATTTTCTGTACAATGGATTTTGTTTATGGTTTCCTTCAAACTTTTGGTTATCTGCATGTATTACCATGCATTACATGAGCCTTGAGGTACCTGGAATGCTAACTTTGCATCCAGGTCCCGTTTATCCCTGCACACAAATAAAACCTCTCTGTGCAATAGCCCTCAAAGCTTCCGAGGAAACAGGCTTCTGTTTCTTTAGAGAACAACTGCCTTTAACACTATTTCTAGTTATGACTCAACTTCATCACTCATCTTTGTCTGTAATATATCTGTGTCAATGCCCATCCCTGTTGGTGACACTTTCAGATGATTTGCCAATATTTCTAAATGGCTGTCAGATATTTTTTTAAACTTTTATTTTTAAGTTTCAAAACTATCATTATGTTTATCTGTAAACTCAAAACATCACATGGTCAGGATGGTCATGTAAATACTCAAGCCATTGCTTCTTATTTTGTGATAGAAAAAAAATGTAAATATAAACTATTAGAGCTGGCATCCTTGGTGTGGTTTTCCTGACTTTTTGCCTTCAGACTTCCACTTTTGCTGGCCCTGTTTTTGCTGGCATTAGAAATCAGGGCACTATACCACTGCTTATCAGTGCTAAGGTACATAAACTCTCTGCTTAAAACATGGTAACATTGGCTTGTCCACAATTCCCTTATTTGATTTACCTAGATGTCCCTAGTAAAGTGCCCATGGCCTGTAAACTAAAGCTACTAGTGGGCCTGCAGGACTGATTGTGCCACCCACTTCAGAAGCACTTCAAACATATCTTAAGCCTGTCATTACAGAGCCAGTGTGTGCAGTTTTAAACTGCCATGTCGACCTGCCAAGTTAACCCTCTTACCAGGCTCAAACCTTCCCTTTTAATACCTATATATAACACCTAAGATAGGCATTGGCCATCCCAAGGGCTGGGTGCAGTGTACTTGAAAAGTAATACATGTCCTGTTAAGTTTTACACGTCCTAGTAGTGAAAAACTCTTACATTTCTTTTTCACTACTGCAAGGCCTATCTTATTACCTTTTATAAGTGTAATTTCCATTTGGGAAGAGATACCCCCCCGCCTTCTCCCAAGTTCACAATTTTAAATCACAACTCATGGTGCAGTCAGACTTTAAATTGTAATTCTGAAAATGCCACTTTTGGAAAGTTGACATTTTCGTACTTTAACCATTTGATGCCTTCAACCTGTCTCTGAATACACATCTGGGTGACAACTGGGCTTTGTGTATTCACTCTAGATAGACACATGCACAAAGGGAGCCATCAACAGCCAGATGGGCCATTCTGGGGAGTATGAGAGGGAGAAGCTGACACATCTAAATAGACTGTGTCCTGTCCCCACACAAAAGGCTGCAGAGCCCCCTATGGTGAGTCTGAGGCCATGGCAGGAAGGGTAGGGATGTGTGCACTTCAGAGGCATGTCTTTCAACTCTCCCTCACATCAAAGACACCAGTGGCTATAAGACCTCGACCTCAGACACCACCAACTCAGTACACTTCTGGACCTGAGGATACTTTGCAAAGAAGAAGGACTGTGGTGCTGCTACAAGGGCTGCCATTCTTCTGAACTACTATTCTGTGGACTCCTGCTCTGTTGTGCTGACCTGCTGCCCTCCTCACCTAGTAGTGAGAAGGACACCTGAATCTCTCCAAACCAGAATCAAAGAGACTCCAAGGGCTTGCTGGCTTACCTCCTGTTTTCTGAAGTCACAGAGACATAAAAGACTTCCAAGTCAACTGCTACAGCACCTGGACTCTGCCAACTGTGACTCTTGCCCTGCCAAGCGATGCCAATCAAGTCCTGGGCCCTTAGAAATGGATATAAAGTGCCGCTCCAGTGAGAACTGATGTATTGTAGCTGCTGTGTGGATCACAATAAGCACATCACCTGTGTTGAGTGGATCGGAAACGGCACAAGATTGGAGTCAACGCATCACCTCTCCTGAATGGATTGACCTCAGTGCATTGCCTTGGAAACAATCGCATCTCAGAACTGGCACATCACCACTGTTGCATGAAGAAAATTGATTCATCTTCGCTACTGCGTGTGAAGGATCGAAGCATTGGGGGTAGTGTGGATGAGTAGCCAAGGCCTAACTAGGAGACATGCAAAGCTCATGCAATACCTCTGTAGTCACACAGTACTCACACACATGAAAGAAAATACTCAGTGTTACAAAAATAAAGGTACTTTATTTTGGTGACACAAATGCCAAAAATTCCATAGAGACTAAACTTCCTTAGGAGGTAAGTAATACACAAATTATATACACTAGTATGCAGAAATAGCTGTAAAAACAGTTAGAAAACAATGCAAATAGTGAAAATCACAAGAGTTAGAAATGGGCCTGGGGGAACACAAACCATATACTAAGAAAGTGGAATGCGAATGTCGATTTTCCACCTAGTTAAGTGTAGTGTGTAGGGGGCCGCTGGGAGTATTAAAAAACACAAAAGGGAAAGAATAGAACCCACACCAGAGCCCAGGAAAGCCGGAGTAAATCACAGTAACTTTCCTAGAACACACAAGAACAGAGAAAGAGGATTATGCAATAACTAGAAGAGACTGCAAGACACCAATGATGGATTCCTGGACCTGAAGACCTGTGGAACAAGGGGTGTAAGAGACTGGGCTGATTTGTAGTGGGTACCTAAGGTACTTACACCTTATACCAGGTCCAGTTATCCCTTATTAGTGAAATGTAGGCAGTGTTCTAGCAGCTTAGGCTGTCTAGGGGTAGCTGTAGCAGAGGAGCCAAAGCTGGACTAGGAGGCATGCAAAGCTCCTGCAATACCACTAAAGTTACACAGTACTTATACACAATAGAGACAATACCAGGTATTACCAAAAAATAAAGGTACTTTATTTTAGTGACATAAGGCCAAAAATATCTTAGAGGCAATACTCCTTCTGGAGGTAATTATTATACACAATATATACACTATTAACCAAAATCAGGTAAGTAAACAGTCACAGAATAGTGCAAACAGTAGAAAATACAATAGATTGCAATGGGCCTAGGGGCAACACAAACCATATACTAAAGTAGTGGAATGTGAATGTCGAATTCCCCCCTAGGCAAGTGTAGTGTGTAGAGGGGCACTGGGAGTGTAAGGAAACACCAAAGGTAAGTCAAGTACCCCACCCCAGAGTCCAGGAAAGCAGGAGTAAAGTACAGCAAGTTTCCTCAGAACACACGACAAGTCATGATGAAGAATTATGCAAGACCCAAGCAAGACTGCAAGCAACAAACAAGGGATTCCTGGACCTGAAGGACTGTGGAGAGAGGAGACCATGTCCAGAAGTCAAAGAAGAGTCCAGGAAGAACAGGAGCCCCTGCAAACCAGGAAGAAGGTGCAAAAGTGGATTCTCCGGATAGAAGATAAGTACAGAAATGCACCAAAGGCGATAGCTGCGGGTTCCTGCTATGAGATGTCCCACATCAAATTGTTGGATGCAGGCTGTTTACGTCACTGGATTCCACTGACAAGTCTTGGTTCAAGCAAATATGCGTTTTGCATCAAAGAGGAGCTGCCTGGACCCAGCAGGGACCTGGGGGTCTCAAGTTGGACTGAGGAGACAGAAGGAGCTCTCAGCATTTCAGAGAGCCCTCAGAAGATTAGACAGCACCCACAGGAGTCCCAGTAAACAGGGACAAAGAAGATGCACAGTGCGGTCATCGCAACGCTACACTGGGGTATCACATGCTGCTTGAGAACAACCCAGGGAGCTGTGCGTTGCAGGATGGAGTGCTGGGGACCTGGGCTACGCTGTGCATGAAGAACTTCTAGAAGAAGTGCACAGAAGCCCAAGGAGCTGCAGAAGATGTGGTGTACAGGGGTACTGGGACCTTTTGACAGTCTGGGTCACTTTGGTCCACCACCTGTGTTCCAGGGATCACGGTCGTCGATGGGAGAAGAGTCCCAGAGTACCGGTTGTCATCGCAGAAGGGTGCCTGCTGAAGCAGGGAAGTGACTCTTTCACTCCACAGGAGATTCCTTCAGTTCTTCTGGTGCAGGGTGAAGACAGGCAGTCCTCAGAGCGTCCACACCTTGGAAACTATTGCAAATGCTGGCTGGAGCTGGAGCTGAAGTTGCAGGTCACAAGAGTCGTCCTGGATACTTTGTTGCAGTTACAGCGGTTCCTGGGGCAGTCTGCGATTGATCCAACTGTCAGAAGCTGAAGCAGCGGATGCAGAGGAGTCCTGGAGGAATCTTGCAAACTGAATATGAGGAAACACTCAGAGGGGGATTGGCTACCTGCCCAGGTATGCACCTATCAGGAGGGGTCTCTGACGTCACCTGCTGGCACTGCCCACTCAGAGGTCTCCAGAAAATCCCCACACCTGGGAAATCCAAGATGGCTAACGCCAGGGACACTCTGGAGGAGCTCTGGGCACCACCCCTAGGGTGGTGATGGACAGGGGAGTGGTCACTCCCCTTTCTTTTGTCATTTTCGTACCAGAGCAGGAAATGGGGGTCCCTGAATCGGTGTAGACTGGATTATGCAAGGATGGCACCATCTGTGCCCTTCAAAGCAGTTCCAGAGGCCTGGGGAGGCTCCCCTTCCCAAGGATGGAACACCTATTTCCATAGGGAGACGGTGTAACACCCCTCTCCCAAAGGAAATCCTTTGTTCTGCTTTCCTGGGCTGAGCTGCTCATGCAACAGGAGGGAAGAAAACTGTCTGAGAGGTGGCAGCATCTGGGGCTGCCTGGAAAACCTCAGAAGGCTGGAATGACAATACAGGGGGTCCTCTAAGGAGCCCCCAGGGTACATAAAATCACACAACCGATGTTTGCAAAAGCATTGTGGTATGATTCCAACATGTTTGACACCAAACCTGCCTATGTTCAGTGTTACCGTTATGTAGCTGAACATAGGTGGTGTCCCATGTCCAGTACATACGTAAAATGGTGTCCCTGCACTCACGATATCTGGGAACATGGTCCTCGAGGTCATGGGGGCACCTCTGCTAGTGCAGGGGTGCCCTCACACACAGGTACTCTATACCCTGCCCTCAGGGCTGGAAGGCCTGGTATAGGGGTGACATATAAGTCATCTGGTGGAGTGTAAATGGCAGTGAAAGGGTGCATGCATCTTTTCACGCAGGCTACAATGGAAGTCCCGCAGAAGCCTTTACATGGGCTCCCTATTAGTGGCAAAAGAAATGCTGCAGCCCATAGGTACCTAGGTACCATATACTAGGGACTTATATGGGGGCGCCAGTATGCCAATTGTGGGTGAGACACTAGATTACCAGTGTCCTACAACCATAATTTAAGGGAGAGGCATAACTACTGATTAGCAGCATCCCAGTAGACAGAACCAAACACACTGATAAACAGGCCAAACGTGGGGGTAACCATGCTAGGAAGAGGCTATTTTCCTACAAGCCTCTGGCTGTGTCTGCAGCCGTTGGACCGCCACCCTGCAGTCGACTTCTGCGGACAGCAGGAGTCTCCTAAAGTCCAATAAAAGAGGTAAGGCATATGCCATTTTGACAGTTGAAACTACAGTTTTGGTGGCTGTTAATTGTGTCACAACATCATGGGTAGTAACATCTCAGCAGATGTAAAGCTCCCTTGATATGTGGATTCTCCTACACAATCATCAGTGTAGTGCATTGCTGGTCACAGATGCCATATAACCACAATGCACTCAGGGACGGCCCCTTCACTATGGCAAAGTAGCGTCGCCCCCTTGGCCAAGAGCCAGCAGATGAAGAATAAAACAATAATTGCACTATCATTTTATTTTCCATCTGCTGGCTCAGCCAGCAATACAGGAAGGGATGGGGCTGGACCATAGGAGGTGAGAGGGAGAATGAGGAGAGAGTGCAACTAAGGTTGCATATGTGTTTGTCTAGCCATCTACACACATGCACACTTAGGTGTCTCCAGCCTAGCTGTGTTTTACAGCTGGGCTGGAGAAACTACACAGACCCCAGGGCTGTGTCTCAGTGGCAGTGACTGCTGCTCAGACCAATCCGACGCTGCTTTCATGCTATGCTTAACATGAAAGAAGTACCAGGCTATATCAGGTGGTATGTCACAACCTATATTCAGTTGTGTTTTGAAAGACAGACTATCAGCAATGATGAAACACATTGACAGCTCTATCAGGTTCCCCAGACATGAGGATTTAACCAATTTGAAGTTTGACTTCTATGGATTTGGTTACCTCCAATATGTTGTGGGAGCCATTGATGGCACCCATATTGCATAGGTACCACCCATGCCAGCGAACACGTTTATCACAACAGGAAGCACTTCCATTCGATCAACATTCTAGTTGTCTGCTTGTCAGATCTGTACAGTTCAAACGTCTGTGCCCGGTTCGAGGCTCAGCCCATGATTCCTTCGGTATGCGGAACAGCACCATACCCCTACCGGTGATGTCACAACTGCAAATGGAGAGGGCTTGGTTTGTTGTTAAGTTACTTCTGTCATGATCTTGTTTGTGCAATTTCAGGTGTTACAATCAGGAAGTGTGTGATTCATTAATGTCTCATTACCAAACATGAAGGCCAGATTTCACTGCCTAGATAAAGGTGAAGGAGCCCTCCTCTACCCTCCCGGGAAGATGTGTCAAATCACTGTGGCATGCTGCATGCTCCATAACACCATCCTGCGAAGGGACATCCCTGACATCAGAGGAGTGAAAATCTGGAAATGCCAGATGATAGTGGTGAAGAGGAAGGAGCTGACTAGTGACAAGATTTCATCAACACCTTCTTTTTGAGTGTATGTCATGAGATGTCATGACTTTACAATAAATCTTTGTTGTGGTGATGTGAGGAGTAAATTTGTTGGAAAAGTTTGGAAGCTGACAGTCTGGCAAATAATGGAATGTGTTTGATGAGGAAGCTTTTGACATAATCACATTTTGGAAATGTTGCCTTGATGTGTGAGATTTATAACATGGACTGTGATTTCCAGATGTTTACTATGTGAATTTGTGATATGTATGGTTTCAGAACTATACTCCTGTTTTTGTGTTTGTTCAGGTACCTTCACCATGACATCTTCATTGGGACATTTCTGAGTTGTGACATTGGTAGGTATATAATGCTGTTCAGACATCTGAAGTGCACATGGATTGTTCCTGGGTATATAGGTACCGGACTTTGGGTGTATATGACCTGTGCCAAGACAGCATGCACAGTGATAGGATGGAAGTTTCGAAGTCTCCATTGGACTTTTTCTTTGTCGTGTGCTGGCCCTGATGCATCATGTGTGTCATCAAGTGGTCAGAAAATATGTAGTCCTAGGCTGAAATCATGTTAGTTTCCCTTCACATTATCTAAACAATCATTGTTTTATCAACTATATAAAGCTGTTGATGTGTTTCATCATTGTAGGACAAAGTGCCTGTGACACATCACTGACATTTGTTTGTCTCATACCAACAAATGCAGAAGCACTTGATTGAAATGACCCTGTGATCAGAAACTGTTGCACTGCCATCTGTCTGAGTTTTGAATTATATGGTGTTGGATTCCTTTTGTGAGGAAGGAGATATGGCTTCAGATGGTGACATCAACCAATTTCATGTTTGCCTATTGTATAGGACAATGTCTGATATGTTCCTTCCTTTCATGGTTGAGAGGTCTGCACCTGTAAATTTGACCATTTACCAAGTAGGATTCAATCATGTATGATTTGCTATGTTTCAGACATATTGACAGCCTGTGAGCTGAACAATTTAATAAAGTATCTTCTTTGCCAAGACACTTGTGTGCATGTGTTTATGTGGAATGGTTGTAATCTTGAGCTGGACACTGTGTGTATGCAACATATCCCTGCTTCGAGAAGTAGCTTGTTTTTTCATTGTATGTTTCACATGTTCTTACAGATCTACATTGCTAAATGTGACATTTAAGACAGCATACAATGAGTTTGTGACTGGTGAATTTATTACAGTGCTAAGGGTGAGAATAAACTTGTGGCAAAAAGTAACTTAAATGAAAAGTGAAGGGGTCATTCATGGTGAATGAAATCATTGGAGTAGATGCCACACCCTCGGAAGTCCAAAGTCCAGATTACTTCTCCCATCAGTAAATGCGTAACACACAAAGGAAGACATTAAGGATGAGGTTTCTTGCTGGCAGTGGTGGGTATCTTGCCAACTGCACCTTCTGGATTTTATATGGACATCACTGCTTGCAATGGCAGGGGGGGAGTTCAGCTTCTGCAGAGGCAGGGGTGTCTGAGGGTGATTGGTCCTCTGGCAGGCCTCCCTTCCTGTGTCTGCTGCAGATGTACTTAGGCTTGATGTAGATGTTGATGAAAAAGTCCTGCTCATGGTTGTATGGATGTCATCAGCACCCCTGTTGGGGTGGATATGTTAAAATTATGGTCGCCCATTTGTTTGGTCATGTCCCTCTGCAGCTGCTTGATTTCCTAGAGTTCGGATAGCACATGGCCCATGACGCCTTGGGACTCCTGACAAACCCCAAAGACTTGGCTGATGGTTTCGTGGGCATGAGTGACCCAAGTGGCCTCACTCTGCTGGCCCACAGCATCCCTTCCATGGACCCTACCACCAAGAGCCTGTGCCCTTGACACAAGGTGCACTCTTTAACTAGGTCCTGGACCCCCAATGTCAGCATTGTTGATTTGCACCTCAGGATCCAGGACTGGGGGGCACAAGATGATAGCAACTGTGCTAGGTACACAGGTTGGGGGCACGGTGTTGTCTGTGATGGTGAAGCAACTTGGGTGGGAGGTGTTGTGGGCACAGTAAGACTCACTGCTGCCTTGTGACCAGGCTGCCCAGATGGACCAGTACCGTCATCCACATTCACATGCCCAGGAGTGCTTTCATCACTGAGGGCTTCATCTAGAGGTGGGTTAGGAATCTGGTTGGTGGACAATGTCTGACCAGGCGCTGTGCCAGCTCGACCTTTTGAGAAATAGAGTACATTGTTATTGGTTGAAGTGTGGAATCTACATCCAAAGGTTTTGTGTCACTGTAAGTAGAGACCTTGGACAATGTTAAGTGGTAGGTTTGCTGATTGTGCTATGTTACCATGGTATTGTCGCGTGGGCTCTCATTATCCTAAATGAGACTACTGGGTTTCTAGGCAGCAGGATCGATAACGGTGTGGGGGACTGAGTCTGACCTACGTGTAAGGAACTCTGTCACCCTAAATCCGTTTTTTGCTCCGGCTACCTAGCAGTGCCTCATTTCTCCCATGGGGAAGAGATGATTGGGCAGCCGAGCGCATGACATCTTTGGAACTTCTCAGGGAAGTCGTGGTCACTCAGATCCAAACCAACTCTCTCATTCACAATATGGTCTCATATACAAATGACAAAGACAGTATAAGTTTTATATAATGTTTTAATAAAACGACTGTATTTTAGATAATAAGGCGTGAGCCGCAATAACCAGAACAATACAACATAGTAGGATTGATATAGTCACCAGGAGAGTAAAACATAAGAATAAAGCTATCATATTTCCTAACAGTTTCTACTCTCCCTCTGCTTGTTCTATTTAGAGCACAGCATGTTAAGCTTCTAGCTTGCCTTTCTGAATCACTAGGGAGACATACGCCCTCATACCTGAGCAAAGGCCTGTGATCTGGTTCAGCATCTGCAACGAGGCAGTCAGCGTCTAGTTGTGGTTCCCTGGTCGGAATCTCCCTCTTGCATGTATTGGGACAAGGAAGTGATTTTATAACTAACATGTCATCGTGATCACAAAATGTCCCTACGCAGGAATGCCAAATCTAAACTCCTACCACGTCTATCGGCAATGTACCAGACTGTATCCTTGACTGAAGCACAGAGTGAATATGTTATGAAGAACTCCAGTGCTGAAGTAGGCAAAACAGTGTGATATGAATAAAAAAACAACACCGTAGAACTGGCTATTTTGTAAAATAACAGTACGAAGCCTAATAAAAAGCATTTAGAGCAAAGTGCACAGAGGCTCTAAGCTGTCAGCAAATGAATAAAATACATTCAGGGCAAAGTGCACAAAGGCCTAAAGCCTGAAGCTAATGCGCAAAATATACGTAAAACTAACCACACTACACCCTCCCCTTGTCGGTAGCAAGTGGTTCCAATAATATAAAAACATAATATTTAAACTATATAAAAGATAACATTTCTCAACATTTAACATAACATACGTCGCTTCCTTCTTAGCCATCAACTGTTGTTGACGAGTCAAATTAAAGGAGATAAAGATCTCTCTGGCACGAATGTGCTGCCATGGAACGC
Organism: Pleurodeles waltl; assembly: GCF_031143425.1. Classification (NCBI taxonomy): domain Eukaryota; kingdom Metazoa; phylum Chordata; class Amphibia; order Caudata; family Salamandridae; genus Pleurodeles; species Pleurodeles waltl. Next base: position 86,471,605 of record NC_090447.1, on the reverse strand, counting down.
GACCCGCCTTCAAGGTCTGAAGAGTCCAACCCAGCTGCATGATAGACCGTGTCTGACTCTGCCCATGATATAAAGAAGACATGTCTGATTTAATAATGTCAATAGCAGAGGAAACAATGCTGTCAATCGTGTAAACACGGTCAGAAAGGGTATGCATGCCATTATCAACAACAGACAAAGTCTGCAGCAGATTTTCCTGATCAATCTGCCTCAACCGGGCTGCCGCCTCCTGTTGTGAAAGTTTCCAAATCTCATTATAAACTTCATATAAAAACCTTCTCTTCCGTGGTACCTTGGGACCGGACAAAAAATCTTGTATATCCGTACCATTAGACAGCAACTTGAGATGTGACTTAACTGCATCCAGCGTGGATGACTTCAACCATTGTTGACAAAGCTTCCCCACGCTGTACGTAGTTATAATATCAGCATGTTCTGGCAAAATGTAACGAGGGTCTGCCCTACTAGTCCTGAACCCCCCTGAAGAGGTGACAAAACGTTTATGACACTGATTAGTGTCTACAGGCCATAATAACCACCCGCCCGGATGTAACGATGAAGCGTTAAGCGTACCATTCTGGACCCAATGCGTAAATTCACTAAAAGTAGCATTCACATAGTGCTGCCAGTTGTTTAATTTGGAAGGGACAGGTATACTAGGCAAAGTCAACTCTCTAATCGACGCCAAGCCCAAACAACTAGTCTGTTGTACTCTGTCATTGAGTAAAATCATTTGCACAGGGATAATGCATGCTCTAAATAATGTATCCCTGCCTTGCATCTGCCAATTTTTCGTACCCCAAACACTTTTCAAGTCAACAGTCTTCAACCAGTATTCATATCCCTCGACCGAAAGTTTAGATACAAACAAATTTGAATATAGTAATTTAGTATCGGTCAATAAAATTTGCTTATTAGAATACGGTGCAACTTTAAAATAGTAAGACTTAGCATTCCGCTGATCATGCCCAGAAAAATATGCAAATTTATCATTATACGTTTTCGAACTCCCTTGTGGAGGAGTCGAGCAATGTTCCCATTGCACATAATTAAATATGGACTTAGGGCTACTAGCTTTATGAATAAAGTGGTGTCCATAATAGTTGTAGCAAAACATGTCACCATGATTATCTCTAAATTGGTAAGCATCTTCATCGTCATAGACAGTATAATATTGCAAATCCTTCAGCATAGAATCTACTGTCTTCACATCCCAATCATCAGAAACAATGCCAGGTATAACAATATCATTCATTGATAACTTGAGGACATACGGTATTTGAATCAATTCAGTGGGACCATTTATATCAAACATTACTTTATCCCACACAATCCCATCCGGAATCGGTATTGCAGAAATGTTCACATTGGACAAGTCTCTTCGAACCATATGAGACGAAAAATGTGGTCTCAACACAGTCTCCACGTGCTCAATGTCAGATCGATCAGGAAGAAAATGACCATGTATTACTAGAAAAAAAGTAACCACAAATCCCAACCAGAAAAAAAGAGTCATTACAGCCATAAAAAGCCACAAATAGTTCCAAGGTAAAACCCTCTTGGTCTGCTGTGCAGAATCGGCCACATGTTGTAACTTGACATTATCAATGGAAACAAAACGATTTCCTTTGGCCCCTTGCAGCGGCGGTAAAATCACAGTTCTCGTGCCGCTCACCCCTAACACAGGGACAGGTGCTCGATAAGAAGGACCAAATTCTTTCTTTACTGTGACCTTTTCACGCACTAGATCCCCAATCCTGGGTATCCAACCAGTAGGTGTTACTGGCTCATCCTTAATTCCTGAGGAGGCAGCACTTGCAGCAGAGTTATCTTCACGGAATTGTTGTAAATCCTGCAAAACAGTGACACGATCATTTATGTCAAAGGGCGTATCTGCCGCCCCCACACCAGGACCATCTAGATCAGGAACATACATTTGTGTTCCAAACAGGCACTCATATGAAGTACGACCCCCCAGTGACCGTCTAGGCAAGTTATTAAGTGCTCTCTGTACTCCATACAGGTGGGCTAGCCAACTACGACCCGTACCTATAACCCTGGCCGTTAAGGATTGCTTTAAATCACCATTTAAACGCTCCACGACAGAATTTCCCCCAGGATGAAATGGAGACGAGAATTGGAGCTGCACTCCCAACGAAGCCATGGTGTCCCTGAATGCCTTAGAGGCAAAAGCAGGGCCCTGGTCCGAATGGAAAGCCGCAACTGCAAATGTATCGACAAAGATACGCAAATCTTTAATAACAGTCCGAGCGTCAGCAGAGCATTGAGGCCATACCCACACAAATCTGGAGCACAAATCTACAGCAACCAATATATATTTGTATGCACTATCTGGTGTCAGCGGACCACAATGGTCCAAGTACACACACTGTAACGGTTTGTTTGAAATCAGAAGGGGCGTCTGCTGCGGGCGTCTAGCCGACGATGCTTTAATTTGTTGACAGACGTCACAACAAAGAACATACTGCTTTGTCTCTTTATAGAGACCAGGCCACCAGTAACGAGCCTGTAAAAGTGAAATCGTGGTAGCCACACCAGCATGTGCAGATGCCACCCCTTCATGTGCTGCAGAAATTAATCGAGGTCTCTCAAATTTATTGGGTATTTCACGTATGCCAATGCCTGGAATATTAACAACAGCATTTAGCGCACCACTCAAGCAGTAACTATATTTAGAAGGAAATCTTTAGGAAACGGCGTGCCATCAGCCGTAGCTTTTATGGCAGCCGAAATCTCTGTGTCTGGTTTGGGACTCAAACGAGTCACTGCGGCCACAGTGGCGACAGCCACTGCCGACTTTGCAGCTTCATCAGCCAAAGTATTCCCAGCAACATGTATCCCAACGCGCTGGTGTCCAAGTGCATGCACAACATGGACCTTAGGAAACGTTTCTTTCAGACCCGCAACCTTACCCCACAACAATTTATGTTTAATGGTGTTGCCTTTAGAATCTCTGAACCCATTCAACTTCCAATAGTGCAGATATTCATTGAAAGACTGAACACAGTAGTAGGAGTCACAGACCAGCAAGGTCAAAATCGCCGGATCCGCGTGCTCCAACGCTAACAAAAAGAGCTTTGAGCTCAGCCAGCTGAGCCGTGCAATCTCCCAAGGTTTTAGTATAAGTATGTCAGGGCAGAACACTTCCCCCTCCATAGTGCCGCTCACCACTGCACATGCAGCAGAATACTGTTGTTTAGTCCCAACCGCTGGTTGCGCAGAGCCATCGGTATACATGACCACTTGATATTGGTCAAGAGGCAATGTGCCAGCAGGAACTGGGTACTCTATTTCATATTGAAGAAATTCTTGAGTCTGCAGCTTAGGGTCAAATATGTAATCTACATCAGTGGCTGTCAAAGACGTAGCCCATTGTATCCATCGCGGGTGTAAAGCTTTCGAATTAGGAACACTCGCTTTTGTAACAGCCTCTAAGGCCGGAATCGGGGAAACGACAATGATGCGTTGGCCCTGGGCAAGCGGTCTTTCCTTAATCACAGCCATCTGTTCTGCAGTGAGTATTTTTTCAGTCTGTGCAAATCGTTGTTCTGCAGCAGAATACAAGTGGGACTTGTATGCAATCGGGACTGTCTCACCCTCATTAAAGGTGACATACGTAAACCCAACAGCCCCAGGTATCACCCTGATGACTAAATGTGTCTTATTGTCCCGTGTGTGTAAGTGTTTAACTGCTAAGAGATCATTCTGTAATTCTCGCAGTATGCGTGTATGCTCAATCGTCCAAAATCTACTCGAAAAATTCAGGCGAATCAGCTCATATAATGGTTTTATACGCGTAGGATAATCAGGAATGTAAGTTCTGCTAAAATTCAGAAACCCCAACAATGACTGAAGCTTCCGAACCGTATTAGGAGGCTGCAATAAAGCACATTTCTCCAAAAAATGTGGTGCGAGGCTCTTGCCCTCACTCGATAACTCATATCCCAGGAAAATGACGCTGAGGAAGGCAATCTTTGATTTCTTAAAATTAAACTTATAGCCAATATCAGCAAATCCCACAACAATGCGCGATACGCGCCTTAGATGTTGCAGAATCTCATCGTCTGTCAAATATATGTCATCGACATATGATAACGCCTCAGGGTCCAACTCGTGCAGCATTTCAGTTACACGAGCCGAAAACAGTCCTGGGCTATTCTTATACCCCTGAGGTAAACGACAAAAAAAAATCTGAGAGCCAAACGCACTGAAACTGGTATAGTCCTGACTTTCGGGCGCTATATTTTGGAAGAAAAATCCATTCGAGATATCTAACGTTGTTTTGTATTTTTTACGCACTATATTGTTCATAAGCGCTGCGCTATGTGAATTCTGTATTGCATATGTGCGTGTGTGACTATTCAAGTGTCTGTAATCCACCACTATCCTATATGAATGGTCCGGTTTAGCAACCGGAAATAAGGGATTATTCATCGGCGAGACACAAGGCTCAATTACACCCTGGTACTCCAATTGTGTAAGAATATTCCTAACCGATGCCCTTGCTTCAAATTTAATAGGATACTGCGGCTGTGGCTGAGGTTCGCCCTTTATTGGAATGACATGATAAGGTGATTGCTTATCCCACCCCACATTATTTCTATATAGGGCGGGGGCCTGTGCTAGAGCCCATAATGTACTATAGGACTCCGCTAGTTCTCTTGGAACAAGTGGTGAGAAGGAAGATGTAATAACCTCCTCCCCCACCGGACAGTCGCGAACAAAGTCAGGTGGCCAATCTTGTTCGGCCAATAGAACATCATATGATTTTACCACATGGTCCCAAAAAATGGCGTGTACAATGCGGTCAATGTCCCCTTCTAATCGTAGAGTCACTAGATATACTCGATCAGGATCAGAGACCCGCATATCCACCGTTTCGACTTGTATGAAGTCATCAGTTGCTTTCACCTCCAGATGCTCTAGAAGACTCCGGCGAACTATTGTGACCTCTGCCGCGCTGTCTAACAGTGCTAATGCCCATGTCTTGTTCGTCAAGAGAACTCTCTTCTTGAGCGGCATGTCTAACTGAGACAGCTGCCACTTTTTTCTTTTTAAATTGCTGTTTTTGTTGCAGCGGTTTCTCTTCTTGTTTAACAGAAACCTCCGCTGAGCATTGTGAATCCTGTCTCGGTTTCACGTACTCCGTCCTCCGCTCTGACCGCCCACCTCTCTCACTTCTCTTCTCTGAGGAGTCCTGAAAGGAACGAGATTGGCGTGTATCAGTATATTGATATCTATCAGGCGTCTTCAAATTATCCCTATTTTTGAGATTATACCTATTCTGCGGGGTCTCCGGTTGCGGAGACTGTCCCCCATCTTTTTTAGGTGTTTGCTGTTTCTTTTCCCGGCGCTTTTTTGCACCCTCAGGTTGCTGTTGTTTAGCATTATCTTTATTATTTTTACCCTGCAATTGTGGTTTCTGTGGTCTGGCCCCTAGGCTATCACGACCAATACTAGAATATGTTTCTGCTATTATTCTTCGAAGTTCCCACTCCTGATTAATCTGCGGAACGTCCCGAAGACGCATTCGCACAGCTAGTGGTACAGCCTCCCCCTTGAGATTACTCAAAATATTAGAAGTAACTGCGTCAAAATTGCCCATCAATTGCATGCCTAAATCCAAGGCAGGCGCAGCCCCATATTCATCCTGAATTTGTTTAAGCACTTCCGGTAAATTAGCCAAAGTCGGTGTACCGTGTGCTGTAGTGTAGAGCGCGGCAAACACCGTGCCCCAAGTATTACAAAGGTCCACCGGAGGAACCATCCCATACGGCAGACACATCGTCAAAATTCTATGTTTATCCTGAGGTCCCGTATGGGGAAATACTGGTTCCAGCGTATTAATCTTTTGCGCCAGCCAAAATGGAGTATCCTCACGTTTAGCCGGTACCTTACCCATAACTGAGTGTACAGTGGCCGGATTGATTCCCGGAACCACTGCTTGTGGGTGCGCCGGAGCAGCACGCGCTGCATTAGTATTTAATGTCTGCATCACAAACTGAACCAGTCTTCTGTATGTTGTTGCTAAGTCTATATATAAACGACGCACTTCAGCCACTGCCAAATTTGCAACCGCAGGATATGGTGTGTAAGTAGCCAATAAAGGCCAGGTCGGACCATCATTACTCAACTGACCTAACCGTACTTGTGCTACTGTGTGTGGGAGGGCGCCATCAAGCCAATTATGGTGTTCTTGATAAGATAAAGGTATCTCTAAGTATGCATAAGCCCTGTATTGTCCAGGGACATTCGCAACCGTGTATTCGTGAAAAGTATTTGTACCCCCATCAGCTGCTGGAAATATGACCCAAGAATAAAAAAGTTCTGTTCTATAGGCTGCATGGGCGTCCACCACAAAAGTGACTGGACCCCCTTGGACTGTCAGTCCATGTGCTATCAGATGACCTGTGAGCGGATGTCGCATATTAAGCGCTATATTTACTACATTAGGATTCGCCATTTGTAAAAAAAAATAGCTCTAGGTCAGAGAAGGCACACCAATATTGGGGTTTTTCCTTTCAAAGTTCAAGCTTGAACAACCAACCACTAAGCAACAGGATGTACCTATCCCGTGGTGGCGGAAACCCTCAGCCCCACGGACGTCTCCGCTTATGGAACCGAGGAGTCAAAATATATATGAGACCGAGAGAGTCAGTCGGACCTAAACATTAGAGCCAGACCAATCGTTGGCGGCGCCATGTCGCGTGGGCTCTCATTATCCTAAATGAGACTACTGGATTTCTAGGCAGCAGGATCGATAACGGTGTGGGGGACTGAGTCTGACCCACGTGTAAGGAACTCTGTTACCCTAAATCCGGTTTTTGCTCCGGCTAACTAGCAGTGCCTCATTTCTCCCATGGGGAAGAGATGATTGGGCATCCGAGCGCATGACATCTTTGGAACTTCTCAGGGAAGTCGTGGTCACTCAGATCCAAACCAACTCTCTCATTCACGATATGGTCTCATATACAAATGACAAAGACAGTATAAGTTTTATATAATGTTTTAATAAAACGACTGTATTTTAGATAATAAGGCGTGAGCCGCAATAACCAGAACAATACAATATAGTAGGATTGATATAGTCACCAGGAGAGTAAAACATAAGAATAAAGCTATCATATTTCCTAACAGTTTCTACTCTCCCTCTGCTTGTTCTATTTAGAGCACAGCATGTTAAGCTTCTAGCTTGCCTTTCTGAATCACTAGGGAGACATACGCCCTCATACCTGAGCAAAGGCCTGTGATCTGGTTCAGCATCTGCAACGAGGCAGTCAGCGTCTAGTTGTGGTTCCCTGGTCGGAATCTCCCTCTTGCATGTATTGGGACAAGGAAGTGATTTTATAACTAACATGTCATCGTGATCACAAAATGTCCCTACGCAGGAATGCCAAATCTAAACTCCTACCACGTCTATCGGCAATGTACCAGACTGTATCCTTGACTGAAGCACAGAGTGAATATGTTATGAAGAACTCCAGTGCTGAAGTAGGCAAAACAGTGTGATATGAATAAAAAAACAACACCGTAGAACTGGCTATTTTGTAAAATAACAGTACGAAGCCTAATAAAAAGCATTTAGAGCAAAGTGCACAGAGGCTCTAAGCTGTCAGCAAATGAATAAAATACATTCAGGGCAAAGTGCACAAAGGCCTAAAGCCTGAAGCTAATGCGCAAAATATACGTAAAACTAACCACACTACAGTATTGAAGTGGTTGACAAGACATGGGTGAAGCTTTCAGAAACTATTAGACTTTAGTAGCTCATTAGATGTGCTGATTAGTTTCACTTTAGATGAGGAAATTAACATGACATCTTAGAAATAGCTAAGGCAACACAGGGGAGAGGAGACGTGTATTTGACCATTCCAAGGCCTAGTTGTGTGATATACAGGCAGACACACAACTCTTTTGTATATGTGGGAGTAGCCATCAAATAAGCATTGCCGAGTCAATGGGTTCACTGCCGCAACCAACCTGATGAAGCAGCTTAATGCTTTAGAAATAGTTGATGTACAGACTTGGTAAGGTGTCATTCATGTCCTCAATAGTTCCATTTGGCCTACCAGGACAAGAGAAAGCTAGGTAGACAGACACGTCTCTACGTGAGCATGATATGTAGATTGCTCAATCCCATGTGAGTGAACATCATTTGAGAGATGACACACAGGTGTGTTTAGACAAGTGCTGAAAGGACTGTTGGTTTGAGGTACAGAAACAGGGCCTTCTGGTAGTTGTAGGCTTGTCACTTGCTGATTCCCCAAACAACACAAATGTTAAACTCCCAGGGGAGGGTACATCATTTGGGAGATAGTGCACAGGTGTATTTGGACAAGTGCAGAAAGGCCTGTTGGTTTGAGGTACAGAAACAGGTCCTCCTGGGAGTTGCAGTCATGTCACTTGCTGACTTCCCACACTACACAAGTGTTAAACTCCCAGGGGAGAGCACATCATTAGAGAGATGGCACACAGGTGTATTTGGACAATGGGTAGTTGTAGTCATGTCACTCTCTGTCCTTCCAAACACTTGACTAATGTTTAGTCTTACATATCTTTTGCCACACTGCAGTTATGTTGGATGATACAGTTACATGTTGACACATACCTTGGGTCCTGAGATAGTCTTTTGATACTGCAACACTTACAGATCCCATTCAAGCATATGGCATGTAATGGGGATTGATACACATGGTGTTATATATGACAATGCACATTGACAAGCTTACATCTCTATAACTCTGAGTACTACATGTTAGGAACGTAGATGAACAGAACAGTGGCAAAAGATGAGATATGACAATACCAGACATTGAAGATTTGTGACAGTTTTTGGGTTGCAACTTACCAGACTCCACTCCCCTAGCTATTCATGTCAAGCCCTCAGGATGCAAGATGGCCAAGACCTTCTCTTCTCAGGGAAAGAGTTATAATGGGGCACTGGGCAGACCACTACCAGTATTCAGGGACTCCATATCCATGGAGGCCAGGAAACGCAACTTACTCCATATGTCCTGCCATCTCTTCCTAATGTCCTCCTTTGTGCACAGGGTGGTGCCTACAGCATTTACTTTGTCGACTATCCTTTGCCAAATTTCCATTTTCCTACTGATAGGAGTATGCTGGATTTATTTTCCCAAAAATTGTGACTCCACGCTTAAGATTTCATCCACCATAACTCTCACCTCATCTTCAGAAAAACTGTGATTTTTGGGATGTGACATGGATGTAAATTAAAGTGGGTGATAGGGAGTTACCTATAAAAAAAAATGATATAAGGAGTAAGTGGACACAAGTGCATGAAAGGTGTTAAATGGGATGGGAAAGAAAAGGGGTACCTTATCTATCAATGATTAGAAATATGGTGGGCTCTCATCTCTTCCTTGCAGTGGATAGTCAAAAGATCCTGGTCTGGGAAGGGATGTGTTTTATAATGTGATTTGCAGGTGTGTCCACTGGGCCAATGCAGGTCCGCTGTGTTGTTTCAGAATCCATTCAATGGGCACTTGTCTTTTGCTTCGCTGAATGCGTACTCCAGCACCCTGATGATTGTCACCTGGCCGCTGCAAGGAGACCACCACATTGTCTATGTTTTTGTAAGGGGCTCGGCTGTTTCATGCAGCCATGACAGAGACAGAGTGCTTACCACCAAGATTGCAGGCTGCTGCACAGCTAGGGGACAGCCATTTGTTTTTGCAGTCAGAGGTGCATACTGCATGCATCATATTATGGCAGTCTGGAGACTGCTGGTGTAGCGGTCTTTGTTGGACCGCTGCCTTGGCATTCTGGAAGTCCAACCGCCAAACTTTAAATCAGGCCCTAAATCAGGTACTAAGTCCTAACTATAACTACCTACTGACAACCACCAACAAGTTGTGTATACATACACACACCCACACACACACACATATGTACACCACATAACAAGAGTAGAATAACATAAGACTTACATAAATGATAAAATATAACATTTCCCACCCAAAACAAATAAATAAAAATGACTTTCATTAAAGTAATCCAAAGAATACAGCAACCATAAAAACCCCAAAAGTGTTTTTAAAAACTTAAAACAAGGTGAAGTCAAAGTAAAAGATGTTGGTTTAATGCAACCCAAAACTAAAAAAAATACTAAATCTAAATACCCAGATGTCACATTTGTAAAGTACTAGCAACAAATACATGTACATCACACATCAGAAAGCAAATACACTTACACATTATAACATACTAATACACTAGTAAAACAAAAACAAACACACTAGTGAACAACACTACAACTACTACTACTAAATGTACTAAAATCCCACAAACAACATCATAATTAATTTTTAGAACTCCCCTTTACATCCTCCCTACCCTCAAAAGAAAACCCTTTAAAAAGCACTCACTTGCTCCAACGAACAGCAGCATGATTGATATATATTTTGGTCCTGTGCATCATTGATTTTTTATTGAACTAATGTCTTTCAGTGTATCAGACTAGTAAATGATCTTAGAATATAAATGAAACAATGGGTCTGCCTGCTGGATTTGCTACCAATACTTAAGCAACAAAATGCAGATTTTGCTATATCTTTGACTGAACAGCTAATGGTCATAATGCAGAAGAATGAATTGCCCCTTGTTAGACCAGGGGAAAAGTGATCTTTCTAAATGATCAAAGGTCAAAGCTACTGTTTTAGGTATTGAGTGGTAACGCTCAGCTAAATCTTATGAGTGGGGCATTGTATTACTGTGATTAGCAAGCAAAGATGATGACAGTCCACCACGAGGCTTACATTAGTTGAAGGAAAAAGCTGTGAGGTAGCCTAGAATGGAAGGTAAATGGAAGCTTATTTTAAATGACATAATGTGCAGTTGAAACTTTATCCACTTGTTAGGATTGGCTCGCACTGAAAGCCACTGTGAATGTTAAATTCTAAATTTGACTAATGTGACCCATACAACTACAGGCCTAATGCAAATGGACCTTTCCCAGGCAAACTGATAGAAAGAGCAGCATTCGCCCAGATGTCACAATTCATTGAAGATAACTCCATACTTTCAGACTACCAAACTGGATTTTGCCCCGGAAGAGGCACAGAATCGCCATTTGGGAGGACCTTAAAAACACAGTAGACTGCAATGAAGTAGATGCACTACTTCTCCTGGATCTCTCAGCTGACACTGTAAACCATGACACCCTAATACAAAGACTTTACAAAGCCGGCGCTGAGGGAACTGCTCTCGAGTGGATCACATCCTACCTTCAAAACAGAACATTTGTCATCCAATCTTCCCCTTTCTCATCCAAACTGTACTTCACAAAAGCAGGGGTCCCTCAAGGCTCAATCATCTCAACCATGCTTTTCAACATCTACGTGAAATAATTACAGGCAATTATCAATGCATTTCAGCTCACATTCTACAATTATGCAGATGATACACAAATACTCCTGTAGAGTCCCAAAGACATTGGAAATTAACAAATCTTCAGCTGCCTCAGAGCTGTTGATCAGTGGGAGACATGGAGCTGATTGGAACAATTATGACCCACTCTGCTCCTGGCCTGGCGATCTGAGACCACCTCCTAAAGTATCTAAGGAAGTAAGAAACTCTGATATTGCCATGGACTCCCAGTTAATAGTGAATTCCCAAGTGGACAAATTAGCAAGATCAAGCCCCATCACCATAAAAACTCTGTTATGCAGCTTCACCCACTTAGGATCTCCATACAAGGACCAGGCTACTTTCTCTTTTATAACGTCTAAACTGGATTATGAATCTTCACTATCTACTATGAAAAGACTATAACGGATTCAGAACTCTGCTGCTAGTATACTCCAACATATAAAGCTACAAGCCCACATCTCAACTGCCTTGAGTGCCCTACATTGGTTACCGGTTGCCAGAAGATCCACCTTCAAACTGCTTTGTATCACCCACAAAGCAATATGTGGAAGAAGACTGCTTTTCATCAGGAATAAAATCTCCAAATACATTAAAAAATTAAACCTCTGCTCAAGATTGCCAACTTGCCTCAAAACCCCATTATTCAAGTAAAAGACAATGGCCCTCATTTCAACCTCTTGCAAAAAGACCGCTGAGGTACCGCTGTGCTGAAGACCGCCAGTGCAGGCGGTTTTCCGCACAGCGAATCATGTCTGCTGGCAGCCCTCCGTCTTTTTTCGGACGGAGAGCTGCCAGCAGCACTATTGGCGGTAGGCGGGGAAGTGGAGGCTGCTCCACCTCCACCGCCCGTCATCACAAAACTGCCCACCGAATCCCAACCCAGGATTTGGCGTGGCAGTGTTCTGGTGACGGGGAGCTGGTGGCGGAGCAGCCCCCATGGATCCCGTCCCCTCCCAGAGGATCAATGGACAAGGGAAGTTTATCGTCCGTTAGGGGAGGGGGTGAGGAGGTTGTGTTTTCTGTGCGTGCATGGGTGTGTGCGTGTGAGTATGTAGAGGGGGTGTGTGAGTGCGTGTGTGCATGCAGGGGGTTGTTGTGTGTATGGGAAATGTGTGCAGGTGGGTCTGTGTGCATGTCTGTATGTATGTGTGCAGGTATGTGTTGTTGTAGTGTATGTGTGCATGTAGGGGTGTGTGTATTTGCATGTTCGGGGTGAGGGAGGGTGGGGAGGGGGTGTGTGTATGTGCATGTTGGGGGTGGGGAAGGGGGGGTCCTGCCACCTTTGGGTGGTGGCAGGGGGTGGGGGAGACCCCTATCAGTGCCAGGGAAGGAATTCCCTGGCACTGATAGTGCCTACCGCCATGGATTTTGTGGCGGTTCCAAACCACCCGAAATCCATGGCGGTATGCAGGGTCCTGATACCGCCGGCGGTCTGGTGACGGCCGCCGGCCTGGAGATCGAAGTCTCCATCCCAGCGGTCGGAGTGGAGAAGTGGCGGATGACCATGGCGGTAACCGCCATGGTCATGATTACATATTTTTTTTCCGCCAGCCTGTTGCCAGTGTTACCACCACTTCTCCCCCGCCCGCCAGGGTTGTAATGAGGGCCAATATGTGGAATGTCTTTCTCTGTTCTCGAGGCCAAACTATGGAATTCATTACCCACAAAGATTAATGGATAACTATCTTATCTTCAGAAGACCATTCACGAGTTGGCTCTTTCCTAAATAACCACCATACTCAAACAGCAGTGTACAGCATATCCCTGTGTATGTAAACATTTATAATTTGATAATATGTATGTATCTAGATATATGTATTTGTACAAATATATGTAATAACTATTTTTTTTCTTAAAATATAAACATACAGTTTAGGTCTGCTTAAAAAATGTATACATTAATTATGATTGTGAGTGCCTGTATTGTACATATTAATTTTACACAGATATATATACATATGTATATATATGTGTATATACAACTCCTTCACTCGGAGTCCTGAAGGCACTTTGAAACGATGGTACAAGATGGGCTCCCCCAGCCCATTAACATATCGGTTCTCTGCAGTAACCAAAAGAACTCCTCGGACTCCCACACATTATTATTTTTATAATTATATAATTTCTGAATCATAAAAAACATTCTCTTAAATGCTGAATTATATGTTGCTTAGTAAAGCACATTTATCAGAACAATCCCTACACTCAAAATAAAGCATTTTAGTTTTTAACCTTTAAAACTGGTTTATGCCATTGTTTAATATGTTTCTAGTCAATTCAAACATCCAAGAAAGTAGAGAGGCAAATGGCGGGCTGGCAATCATTGTAAAGCCCATTCATTTTATTCTTCCAATAGATTGCTTGGCTTAAGTTTAGACCAAAAGGCTAAGCTTAGACTAAAATTCTAACTTTACTACTAGTAAAGTTAGCCACAGCGGTTGTCCCAAGTACTTCAACGAGTTGGAAGTCTTTTGCATGCTCTAATGCAATGCATGCAGCCCAAACTGGTGACCACGTCAACAGAGTGTGTTCCGTCTGCGAAGCAGAGGACTGCAATGTTGGCTATACGTGCTCCATCACCATCACCATCCGGGCAGTGTGTTCCTGCCGAGCAGATTACAAAAACACAGTAGCTCTGATGGTCTCCTTGCATTGGTTTACTGACGGAAGTCGTCTGCCATGGTATGCGCTTAGCAAAGTACAGTAACAGTGGCCAGTGGATGGAGACAAATACAGCACACCTGATGTCCATTGGTAACTTGTATACACCTGCAAATTACACTATAAAGCACACCCCATTCCACTCCTTGGCCCTTTGCCATTTCACTGCAGCACAGTCATTTGTACACAGCATTTTGGAGAAAGAAGGCAGACCTATTGTTTCCCATCCATATTACTACTCACCAGACACCTTGCCAGCACTTTTCTTTCCCAACCCTTTGTGTAGCTTTTGTTGCACTGTTAATGACTGTAATTTGGAGATATGTCACAGCCCAAAAACCCATGTTTTTCAGAGGTGGAATTGACAGTCATGGTAGATGAAATCATAACAGCAGAGCCACAATTGTTTGGAGCCCAAGTTCAACATACCACTGTCAGTCAGAAAAGGGAAATATGGAACAGAATAGTAGATAGGGGGAATGCAGTAGGCACCACCTTACGCACACAGAAGGAAATTAAGAAGGGTGAAAAGACCTGAGGGGGAAGGTACATTCCCTGGCCTCCAAGCAACACCCGGAGGCCAATAGGACTGGTGGTGGTCCTCCCAGTAACCCAATCAGATGGTTCCCGTAGGAGGAGACAGTCTTGCAGATTTTACTTCCTGAAGGCTTGGCATTAATACCTGGGGAGTAGACTCTGGTAAATTAAATATCACTAACTGTCACAAAACCTCAATGTCCTGTCTGCCCCCAATCCAGCTTTTGCCATTGTGTTGTCTTCCTAGTTTACTAGCATATAATCCACAAAGTAGCAGATAGGTTGTGTTAGTATTGTTGATGTGTGTTGTTGCATATAAGATCACATGTATCAATTGCTATCACATGCCACATATTGTGATGAAGTCTGTAAGTGTAGTCCTACAAATATCCCATTTCATGACCCATTATATGTGTCAATAGGTAACTAAATGGTCCATCCCAAATGCAATTTGTGAACAGGTATGTTACACTAACCATTTTGTAAGTGTTGGCAAGTAAATATTGAAATGACTACAACTACCATCAGGCTTTGTTTTTGCAAATCCAATCATAACAAAATTGTGATGTTGATCTCACTTGTCTGACATATCACAACTAATGTCCTTTCCCCATGGAGTGAGCAATCAACATACCAGGCTCTACTCAGAGACATTTCTGCCAACTTTGCTTTATGTTGTTCTGGTCTCCCCAACTGAAACAATTGATGGAATGAGTGACATCATACCAAGTGTGTGCCAAAGTTTTGCAAGGCATGAAGTTAACTCAGCTGTCTACAAATTGCAGGTGAACCATAGTCTCTGTACCAATCACACAATGACTAATGCAAAATATACAATCACGTTGGGGAGATGTCATGTTCATCCCTCAAATCAAAAGAACATTTCAGGACATCTACTTAATTTAAGTATATGTATTTAATGTCTACAAATGTCTTGTCAACACGTTTAGGACCACTGGAATATATCACAATAGTAACCTCTACCTATTTTGTCTTCTTCTAGGTTTCTAGTTACTGTGTCTCAAACATTTGGGATGTAGATAACACACTTCCACCAATAACATTGTTCTCTATTTCACAATAAGGTTATCTGGCAGAATACCTGTCCAGAGCTTGGAGACAGAAGTGACACCCACATCACCCCAGGACCAAATCTTCAGGGATGACAACACTCCTGTTGATCTTGATGAGGACAACAGAGCTGGTCCATCTGGTCAGCCTGGGCAGACATCAGCTGTGAGTATCACTGAGACCATAACAACACCTCCCACCCCAGCTACAAAGCCTCAGCCAACATCATCGACCACAACCTGTGTACCTAGCACAGTAACCACCATCATGTGCCTCCCCCTGTGCTGGATCCTGATGTGACAATCACCCTCCCAGTTACAGAGGAGCTGGAACCAGTGGGAGTGGGCACCCTGGACCAAGGGCACAGGCTTGTGGTGGGAGGAGTCGTGGGAGGGGACACTCACACCTAGAACACTATCTGCCAAGTCTTTGGAGCCTATCAGGAGTCATACTGGAATAATGGGCCAGGGATTCACCAAACTCAGGGAAATGAAGCAGCTGTAGAGGGCCATACACCATCAGACGGAGGCCCATAACTCCAACATGGACTCCCTTATAAGGGTGCTGATGGACATCCATACACACCTGTGCAGGGATTTCCCAGAACCATCTACCTCTTTCTGTGGTCCAACTATATCAGGAGCATCAACATCTGCTGTAGGCACAGGAAGGAAGGCCCTGCCAGAGGAAGACACACCTCCAGACAACCCTGTCCCTGCAGCTGTGGATCCCCCTCCACCACCCTGGCAAGCTGGGACGTCCACACAAATTACCAGGAGGTGAGAATGGCAAGACCGCCACCACGAAGGCACTTCAAACCTAATTTCCTCCTGTGTGTCTAAGACATTTACCCTGTAGACTAATTCTGTGCACATCTACCTTTCTGACAGCAGAGGTATTTTAGGCTTTGGATCCTGAATTATGTGCAACTACAACTATGGTTTTATTCACCATAACTAACATCTTCACTTTTCAATTTTCATGTTTGTATTACATATTGCTACTTTTCTTCTTGTTCACTAAAATAAATTCACTAGTGTGAAACACATTGCCTGCTGTTGTATATCTCATATCTAGCAATGTATGCATGTACTTCCACATGAACTTGACAATGGCTTAAAGATCTACTTGTGTAAGTATGGATTTTTGGATATATACAATGTTTAGCTCAGGGTCACCACCATGTCTCACCAAAACACACGTACAAGTGTGTTCTCATATACTATCTTAAGTACATTGCGCCAACAATTTAATAGCCAGAAATCATGTCAGAAACATTGCAAATCAGACATGACACCATTAATTTGTGCCAGTGGTCACAATTTATTTTGCAGACATTAGCAACATGGAAGGAGGGTATGTGGCTGACAATTCATATTGAATAGGCAAAATAAAATTGGTCTATGTCATTAGATAGAGCCATATCACCTAGCTCACAAAGGTAATCCATCATCAATAACACCAATAGATTTACATACAGTACTACATTTTCTGGTCACTGGATCATCCAATCCATATTTCCAGTATCTAGCAGAATGTCACAAACAAATATCTGTGTTGTGCTACAAATACCTTGCCCTACAATGTAGAGACACGTAAACAGCTACATACATATCACACATAATGAGGATTTAGCCAGTCTGAAGGGAGAATTGCATGATTTGGCTCCACAGCAACATTTTGTTGTAGCACATGATGGCACACATATTGTATTTATAGCACCGCATGACAAGCAATAAGTCCAATGGATTCCTCATTACTTCCAACCTATCACTGTGCAAGCTGTCTTGGTAAGGATTTGTACACTCAAAGTCTTTGTCTGTCATACCCAGGAACAACCGTTTTCCCCACTGTACATCCAAACAGCACCACATACCTACAAATGTCACAACTCTGAAATGCCCAAATGATGATGCTATGGTGAAGGTACCTAAAACAGAAAATAATTGAAACCTAGCTGCCAGACCATACAGGTAAGACAATTCAAATAGTCAACTCCTGGAGAACACAGTCCATGACAAAAATCAGAACAAAACAAAGCAAGGGAAACATTCTGACCATGTGTCTTGTTCCTTGTTCAACAGACACCTTCTGCGTGGATTATCCAGAGTATTCCCTCCATAATATTTTCCCTTGAAATATTCCTCTCATCATCTGTTGGAAACTGGATTATTGTTTAGGGCAGGTAATTACCTACACTTAGCAATATACCATTAACCCCACCTTAGTCCAGTTAGGTCTCAATAAATTAACCCCAGCTCACCCCTTGGTAGTTTGGCAATGAGCAGTTATTCTTAACATAGGAGACAGCGTGCACAGAGTCCAAGGGTTCCCCTTAGAGGTAAGATAGTGGCAAAACTAGATAATTCTAATGCTCTATTTTGTGGTAGTGTGGTCAAGCAGTAGGCTTATCAGAAGGTAGTGTTAAGCATTTGTTGTACCCACACAGGCAATAAATGAGGAACACACACTCAAAGACTTAACTCCAGGCAAATAGTTTTTATATAGAAAAAATATATTTTCTTAATTTATTTTAGAACCACAAGTTCAAGATTTGAAGTAAATACATAAAATGCAAGGTACTCCACACAGGTTAGTTAGGAACTTTGAATTAGAGCAGTAACATACACAGTTTTAGTTAAAATGGCAATACGCTATTTTAAAAGTGGACACTGTGCAAAAATCAACAGTTCCTGGGGGAGGCAAGTAATGGTTCGTTTTTCAGGTAAGTAAGGCACTTACAAGTTCAAGTTCCTGGGCATAGGCAGCCCACCGTTGGGGGTTCAAGGCAACCACAAAGTCACCACACCAGCAAAACAGGGCCGGTCAGGTGCAGAGGTCAAAGGAGGACACAAAACACATAGGCGCTAATGAAGAACAGGGGTGCTCCGGTTCCAGTCTGCCAGCAGGTAAGTACCTGTGTCTTCGGAGGGCAGACCAGGGGGGTATTGTATAGCACTGGGGGGAACACAAGTAGGCACACAAAACACCCTCAGCGGCACAGGGGCGGCCTGGTGCAGTGTGCAAAGCAGGCGTCAGTTTTGCAATAGAAATCAAAGGAGGGACCTGGGGGTCACTCTAGCCATGCAGGCAGGGCACAGGGGGGTTTCTCGGGCCAGTCACCAACTGGGCTAGGCAGAGGGTCGCCTGATGGTCACTCCTGCACTGGAGTTTGGTTCCTTCTTGTCCTGGGGGCTGCGGGTGCAGTGCTTGGTCCAGGAGTCGGGTTCCTTGTTACAGGCAGTCTTGGTCAGGGGGGGCCTCTGGATTCTCTCTGCATACGTTGCTGTGATGGTCCAGGGGGGTTATCTCGTGTTACTCACGAGGTCGCAGTCATCTGGGAGTTCTCCCTGTAGTGTTGGTTCTCTGGAGCTCGAGCCTGGGGTGTCGGGTGCAGAGTGTGAAGTCTCACGCTTCCGGCGGGAAGAGTGAGTTCTATAAAAGTTGTTAGAAAGTTGCAAAAATGTTGCTGTAGGTGAACAGTGCCACTGTTCTCTGGAGTTTCTTGGTCCTTTGGATTTCAGGGCAGTCCTCTGAGGCTTCAGAGGACGCTGGTCCCTGTCGGATGCGTGGCTGTGCAGTTTTCTTTGAGTCTGGAGACAGGCCGGTAGGGCTGGGGCCAAAGCAGTTGTCGTCTCCTTCGCCTCTGCAGGGCTTTCAGGTCAGCAGTCCTTCTTCTTGTTTAAGGTTGCAGGAATCTGATTTGCTGTGTTCTGGGGTGCCCCTAAATACTAAATTTAGGGGTGTGTTTAGGTCTGGGGGGTAGAAGCCAATGGCTACTGTCCTGGAGGGTGGCTACACCCTCTTTGTGCCTCCTCCATGAGGGGAGGGGAGCCCATCCCTAATCCTATTGGGGGAATCCTCCAATCTCAAAATGGAGGATTTCTAAAGGCAGGGGTCACCTCAGCTCAGGACACCTTAGGGACTGTCCTGACTGGTGGGCGACTCCTCCTTGTTTTCCTCATTATCTCCTCCAGTCTTGCCGCCAAAAGTGGAGGCAGTGGCCGGAGGGGCGGGCATCTCCACTAGCTAGGATGCCCTGGGGTGCTGTCACAAAAGGCATGAGCCTTTGAGGCTCACCGCCAGGTGTTACAGTTCCTGCAGATGAGAAGCACCTCCACCAAGTTCAGGCTTTGTTCCTGGCCACAGAGTGACAAAGGCACTCTCCCCATGTGGCCAGAAACTCGTCTGGTTGTGGCAGGCTGGCAGAAACTGGACAGCCTAGCACTAGGAGTCGGACTGGTATTCAGGGGGCACCTCTAAGATGCCCTCTGGGTGCATTTTACAATAAATCACACACTGGTGTAGCCATTGTGAAACTGTGGAGTTCGTATTTGACAAACTCTCAGACCATATACTCTTTATGGCTACCCTGCACTTACAATGTCTAAGGTTTTGCTTAGACACTTTAGGGGCATAGTGCTCATGCACATATGCCCTTACCTGTGGTATAGTGCACCCTGCCTTAGGGCTGTAAGGCCTGCTAGAGGGGTGACTTACCTATGCCGTAGGCAGTGTGAGGTTGGCATGGCACTCTGAGGGGACTGCCATGTCGACGTAGTCATTTCCTCCCCACCAGCACACACAAGCTGTGAGGCAGTGTGCATGTGCTAAGTGAGGGGTCCCCAGGGTGGCATAATACATGCTGCAGCCCTTAGAGACATTCCCTGGCATCAGGGCCTTTGGTACCAGGGGAACCATTTACAAGGGACTTATCTGGGTGCCAGGGCTGTGCCAATTGTGGAAGCAAAGGTACAGTTTAGTGAAAGAACAATGGTGCAAAAACCTGGTTAGCAGGGTCCCAGCACACTTTCAATCATAACTGGCATCAGCAAAACACAAAAAGTCAGGGGGTAAAAATGCCAAGGAGGCATTTCCTTACAGTCGTAATAAGGACCTTAATGTTTTTTAGATTATAGAAACTAAAATCACCAATCTGGACATCTGGTCATACTCGACTGGGGCAAAGTCAAAACTTGAGGCCGATCCCCATGGAACCTATCTTGGCTACAGTGAGCGGCAGGCCTCGGTCAAAGTTTTACCTTCTGACTTAGGGTCTGATTATGAGTCTGGCTGTCACTCGATCGCCAACCTTGCAGTGGCGGTCATGACTGCCACTGCTGTGGTGGTCCAACTGCCACATTACGACCCTGGCAGTCTGACCACTAGGGTACTGCCATCTCCACTGGGATCAGTAATTCTGATGGGCTGACGGTGGGTGCAGGTCGCCATCAGCCTAGGCGGAGCTGCATGCAATGTCGTCCTGCTGATTATGACCTGGTTCTCCGCCAGCCTTTTCATGGCGATTTTACTGCCATGAAAAGGCTAGCAGAGAGCAGGGGGCCACAGGGAGGCCCCTGCACTGCCCATTCACTTTGCATGGGCAGTGCAGGTGTTCCCCTGCCAAGCACCCTCGCAATGCTCTCTGTCTGCTGTCCAGACAGTGAGCATTGGGAGGGTGCTGGTGCAACAGCATTGCCATTGGCTCGTTTACGAGCTGGCGATAATGCTGTTGCCACTTTCCTGCTGGGCTGACGAGTAAAAACTTGGTTAAAGCCCGTCAGCAGCGGGAAAGTCATATTATATCCGGCGGTGAGGTCACCATTACACTTTGCGCCCACCACCCTGTCAGGAGTTTGGCAGATGGGAATTCCCATCTGCCAAACTCATAATTAGGCCCGCAGTCTTTTTCGTGAAGTCATAAGTCGGGTCTGACCTCCTTGGAGCCTTCTTTGGATACACATTGCTAGGGACCTCGGTGAAGAATTGTACCGACAGACTTAGATGATTCTTCGTGATGGAAATCTTCGTCTGGGACGAACTTGAAATTGAAGCCAACCTCGCCAGAGCCCTCCTCGGATATGCTGCATGGGAAGCCTCGGTCAACTTTTTACGTGTAGACGTAGAAACTTTTTGGGAGCTATTTCACTCCAACGTCAGACAACCCTCCACAGCAAGCCATTTCGAGTCAACATCATCAGATTGCCTTCCATGAGCCCCCGTGGATACCTGGAAGATTGGGGCACTGGAGCTTTTCAGCAAGACAAACTTGCAAGTCAGGCCAGGTGCACAGTCGATGTAAGCCAGCTTGACTCACAACATCGAGTTGGTCCATTTATGGAGCTTTTTTCCAAAAGTGCTCCAATCGTCTCCAAACTTCTGGATCTTCTTCCAGAAGGAGTCAATAACTCACCCAAAGGTTCCCGAAGCTCTGAGTTGCTCCTTGAGGGTTAGGACTCCAGCTTCCAGAATGTACCTGTCCTAAATTAAAAAATGACCATTGGACACTGGTCAGCTGGTCAGTTTCTTCAGGGTGTTTTGCAGGGGACTCTGGGCAGCTATTTTCTACCTGTAGCAAACAGGGAGTCCCTTCTTGAAGCAACTGAAGACAGGTAAAGTCCTTTTAGTGGTGAAGCCCTAGTGTGCAGCTGGTACAGTCCTTCAAAGTGGAGTGTCCAGGTGCAGATCAGGGGTCCAGCAGTCTTGTTCCTTGTAGGGATCTGAGGTGGGATGCAGCTCTGCCAGTTTTATCTGTGTGAAAAGTGTGGCAAAAATCAATCCCAGGGAGCAACATTCTCAAAAAATTCAATATGGCAAAATGTCAATCTCAGAGGTGAGGTCTGGCTGAATCCACCCACTGGTGTGGGTACGTTTCCCTTAACACACCCGTTTCCAGCCCTCTCCTAATCTAATTGGGAGGCACCTGGCTGTCTATTTTTGCAGGAAGCGGGAGAGGTCCACTTGCTGGACCAAATGTCCTTCCCTCCTTTGAAGTACAGTCACTAACAGAGCTGAAACTTGTAACTGTTATAAAGAGTTCTCAAACTCTTTCTAGGTGCAAGGTATATTAAATACAACAGTGACAAGTTTCTGGACGTATTATAACTTTGAATTTAATACTACACATGCCATATGTTGCTTCTTCATATGGAAAATAAAACTTTATAATTTTAAATAAAGTCTCCCTATGTTAGCCTATGGAGTTCATTCAGAAAAACAAATGTAGCTATTTTTCCCTCACCAGTGCTTAAAAACATCTTTTATAAGGTCCCTGCTTATATTTACAATGCACCCAACCCTGGGGGCAACCTAGGGCACACTTAGGGGTAACCTATATGTAAAAATAAGGTAGTTTAAGACTTTGGAAGTACTTTTAATTACAAAGTCGAAATGTGGGTTAACTTTAACTTAAAAGCACAGAGCAAGGCAGACCTACCCTTAAAATGACACAGGGTATCTCAGCAGTGACCCCATGAGTGCACTACCTATGCTGGGGTCCCTAAATGTACATGCCCTATCAAATACTAGGGACTAATAGGTAGGTTGATACAGCCAATTATAAGTAGCCTAATTTCCATAATCCATTTTACACAGAGCACTGGCCCTGGGACTGGCTAGCAGTACCAGGCGCACAGCCAAGAGTCATTACTCACCAATATATGTCCAAAATGTTTGGCTGTGACCAGGGCACAACTAGAGTTGTTGTTACAGTCCAAGCTAGATATGGTACCCAAATACCCACACTCATGAGAAGAAGTTGTTGATGAGATCTTGTCGCAAGTCAGCTCTTTCCTCCTCACCACTATCGTCATCATTTGGCATTCCTGGATCCTAACCCGGTGGCACTTCAGGGTCTCCGTCCTGGATGTTCCGTTACCGGGCTAGGTTGTGGAGCATGCAGGAGGCCACAGTGATCTGTCACACCTTGGGTGAGTAGATGACGGCTCCCCCAGTTTTTGTCCAGACATCAGAGTCCGGACTTCAGGAGCCCAAAGCCTGCTCCACTGACCACCTTGTCCTTCCATGGGCCTCATTGAAGAGGACTTCCCCTGGCGTTGTTGGATTCCTAAACAGCGCTTGGCTGTCTGGGACAGGCTTTGTCTCCTAGATGGAAGACAGTCATAGATGCAACAGTAAGTTACACAATTCTTGTTTATATTCCTGACGTTACCACACAAAGTTAGGCCAGACCATACTTACCAAAAAGCCAGACCCTCTCTGGCTGCAGTTGTGACATCCACTGGGATATGGTACTGTTCTGCATGACAAAGGAATCATGGGCTGATCCAGGGAACTGATGACAGATGTTGGAAATATACAAATCGGGAAGCAGAGAACTTGGATGTTGATATAATGGAAGTTTTTCCTGTTACGGTAAATGTGTTCCCTGGCATGTGGTTGTCCTAAAGCAATATGTGCCATCAATGCCTCCAACTACATTTGGTATCTGACCAAATCCATAGAATCCAGCCTTCACATTGGCTAAAAACTCACACCTGGGAAATTGGATTTACGTGTCCAGGTGTCTCATCATTGCTGAAAGCACATCTCTTAGCACACAACAGAACATTAGTAGTGACATACCACTACATATTGCCACTGGGTATTGAAAGGAACCTGTTGTCAGAAAATGCAATACTGTCATCACTTTCACAACTGGCGTAATACATGTGGAATTGGTGTTTTGAGGCAGGCGGTCAGGCTCCAACTAATGATATAGATCCAATTTGGTTTTCCTATTCAAACAAAACTTACAAATTATGTCCCTTTCTTCCATGATGTGAAGGTCCGGAAATGGGTGATACACAGGAGGTTGTCATCTTCTCCCTTTCCCAGGGTACCTATGTGTGAATTGAAAACAGTAAATTAATGTTGGCCAAAATGTCCACAGTTACATATGTGAAGAGTAAGCCAAAGCTCATTGGACAGTACATAACTGTTTCAGATTTCAAAATAGACATTTACATTTGAATGGTATATTGTGCAACATCCATCACCAATCCACATTGTTGCCTTGACATGTCTTTTAATAATTAAATAAGGCGTACACATCTCAGATGTAAAATGTGCACCTTTCTATTTAAAAAAAAAAATTGCATTGAAGAAACTACTGTCAATGGCGGTGTACAGTACGCCATGATAACCTAGCCTATATGCACCAAAATGTACCAGACAAATGAAAAGTGGAATGAAATTAAGTTACAGTGGTTATTTACATATAAACACATTGTGTTCAAGGTACGTTTATAGTGGTGGTGACACAGTTAACAGTCACCATAACAGCACTTTCAGCTGCTAAAATGGTAGCTATCTTACCTCTCATATTGGACATTGCCTGTCTGACGCAGCTGGCGGAAGTTGACGGTGTTGCTGACATTTGAGTGCACAACAGCCATAGGCTAACATTGGTGATTGTGACAGTAGAGGTTCAGTGGCTTTGTCCATATACACTGATGACTGCGTAGGCCGCGTACACGTACGCTGCCGTTTGGAAAATACCTCACTTGACTCCTGACACTGCTGCTTCCTCCTCCCTTTTTAGCTGTGTTTTGTCACCACTATAAGTAATCATGGCAGGCCAAGCAGGTGAGAAGGCCTGTGCCTTCTCATCAGAGTAGTTAGAGCTGCTGGCAGATGAGGTCCTTTCCCTGTATGGCCAGGTCTATGGCTCACTAGAGGAACAGGTAACGCTCTCACATGCATATGTTTCTATATTTTACTCTGTAATGTTAATTCCCAAAAGTAAAATTGTTAGTCTGATTACTTATGTAAAGTATTGTAGTCCCTACATAGGATAATATTGTCAGAGATTGACCAGAACTATACATTGTGTACTGGACATCATCAATGGTATGTGTGAAGGTGCAGAAAGCCCACCATTCCATTTGTGGGGTATGTAGATATATGCCTGTATAGCTTTCATGGTACCTATGACAAATTTAGTATTCAGATCATGCTAACTCTGCAAACACATATCTGGCCCTTTCTGCATGAACTGTGAATGTATCCTGGACAACACTATTGAGAACGATGTTAGATAGGTGTAAGTTCCCACATATCAGACCAGGGCTCCAAAAACTGTTGTCTGTGAACTACCAATAGCTCACAGACACCTTCAGAGTGCCACACCTCCTTGAGCCCACATATGGAATGACCTCAAGTTGCAAACTGATTTGTTGAAATGTTGGAAATGTGAGGTTCAGGTGGGATTAATATGTTCTGCCTGCAGGTAGCAGGGCCTGACATTGAGTTATGTCCGGTCATCACCAGGGCCCAGAGAATTTTACCTGTAGATCTGTGAATCCCTGGATGATCACTGAAAGAGTCTGAATACACAATAGTAGCCCTGATTGCTTTTACGTGGAATACATCAGCAGCTACAAGGGGCTGAGTCCTGGCCAGAGTTGTCCATGTTACCTTACAAACTACTCTTAAAGGTTGCCATTTGCCAATCATCATTGTAGCTGTGCTATGCCCAACACACAGGAAGAGCTCTGGATTGTGTAGGTCTGGTGGTAGGTGTATGATGATATACTTTTCCTAATGTGTTTATGACCAAGGAGCCAGCAGAGTCCAGTCCACTGCCAATTTTTTGTTTAGTTCAGATACATGACTGAATAAAGCCATGATCACGTCATGTCGTTTGATGTTCTGGGTGAAGATACTACCAGACATACCACTTTTCTTCATTGTGTCAGGAGTGATGCTCCCTCACTACTGTGTCTCATGTGATTGTAGCCATATAATATGTGCCATAGGATACAGGGCACTTTTGCTGCAATGACTGAACTATACTTCCCATTGATAAGTTGAGATTCTATGGTGACATGAGTGTGCAAACATCACTGGTGTCATCAGCATTAGTGCCTACATCTTACCTAGTTTACCTTTCCCTGTTGTTTCATCTGCAGTACAGTTTCAAGGTACATTCACTGACACATTAGGGAGTGATATGTGGTGCTGTTGGGCTACTATGTGAGTGCCTGTACTCAGTCTTACAAGGCAATTGGTATTTCATATACCAAATGGTGCTTTGTTGTGCCATCCTATCAGGACTGAAGTGTGTCCACCTTTTCATGTCATTGATATTCACTGACACAGAACAAACAACAAAGGTGTATTGGCTTTTAAGAATGCAATCCGAGAATGGTGTTGTTACCAGTACCAAGCCTGACTGGGGATGTTCATAGTGCTGTATTGACTATTATGATGTGTGCTTTTGTAGTAGATATCTCCCAATGTCTATGCCGTGATTCTCACCAGCCTACGTTTCTATGATACCTGTGATAGATAGCAGAGCTACCTTAGTAAAACTTTAATTTTACTATCTTGATAACGGCCATATGAGGAAGCATCAACAGAAAAATAAAATTAGTGTGAACAGGACCTTTGCACAACATGATTTGTGCGTGGGTCCTTTTTGCAGCTACCTTGCTGAATGACTTGCCCATCATCACATCATGATGTTGTTTCAGGGAAATGAGCTTCAGGTGAATTCAGGGGCTTGTGTGAACACTGTAGAGATGTATTATGGTTAGCCATAAAATCTTGTGACATCAGTTCAGAATGGTATGTTAACATGTCCAACGTATACAAGGTAGTAAGCTGACTTACTATGTACATAGGGATAAAGGGGGTGATTCTCACCCTGGCGGGCGGCGGAGGCCGCCCGCCAGCGTTCCCCCCTCCAAAATACCGCTCTGCGGTCGAAAGACCGCTGAGGGTATTTTGGGTTTTGCACTGGGCTGGCGGGCGACCGCCAAAAGGCCGCCCGCCAGCCCAGTGCAAAACACCCTTCCCACGAGGACGCCGGCTCAGAATTGGGAAGGTGCGACGGGTGCAGTGGCACCCGTCGCGTATTTCAGTGTCTGCAAAGCAGACACTGAAATACAAAGTGGGGCCCTCTTACGGGGGCCCCTGCAGTGCCCATGCCATTGGCATGGGCACTGCAGGGGCCCCCAGTGGCCCCACGACACCCCATACCGCCATCCTGTTCCTGGCGGGCGAACCGCCAGGAACAGGATGGCGGTATGGGGTGTCAGAATCCTCCATGGCGGCGCAGCAAGCTGCGCCGCCATGGAGGATTCATTTGGGCAGCGGAAAACCGGCGGGAGACCGCCGGTTTTCCGCATCTGACC
This sequence comes from Pleurodeles waltl, assembly GCF_031143425.1. Taxonomy (NCBI): domain Eukaryota; kingdom Metazoa; phylum Chordata; class Amphibia; order Caudata; family Salamandridae; genus Pleurodeles; species Pleurodeles waltl. The sequence continues at coordinate 86,444,006 of NC_090447.1, read as the reverse complement.
GCGGCCAAACCGCCGCGGTCAGAATGCCCTGCGGGGCACCGCCAGCCTGTTGGCGGTGCTCCCGCCAACCCTGGCCCGTCAGAATGACCCCCAAAGTGTGGACAAGTAAAATCACTGCATAGGATCTTTTTGGGGTTATGACATCACTGTGACCAACTATTTTCTGCTAATCTAGTATGCATGCATGTGACCCTGCTAATGTTGAAGGCCATGTAGTGAGCCATGCAGCTGCAATAATCTGTGCCGTTCTTTAATGGTTTGTGTTACTTTGAATCTGATTGTCAGGTGTGTTCATGCAGCTGCAATCAACAATTTTTAATGAGTCATTTCAGAATCACCCAGAGCAAGTAAAGGAGACAGAGCCAACATTATTTGGGAAGTAGCTGGCTACAGTGATTCCATTTATGAATCGCAAGACACTGAGGGACCCAGTGACTGAGAAGGAGTGGAGAGCGCCAAGGAGGATGCAAGCTCGACATTGTCATCAATTGAGCCCTCCTCCAGTGGACACTCCCGAATGGTGGCGGACCCCACAGTATCAATACCTGCTTCGTTCATGTCTGCCACCACCAGTTCCATCTCTACCCTCCCTGTTGCTCCCCACCCAGTTGGCCAGGCCTGCTCCCCTATGAGCGGGGCCGTCTCTTTTGCTCCAGGCACCTCAGCCACTGTCCGCCTACTGCGCAGAGTGAGGAGGCTATTGCCCTTCTGAGGACCATCTCTGTGGGTCAGACTGTAATTTCTGAATGCCATCCAGGGGCCAAGCAGTCATCTGCAGCAGATGGTGGCCTACCTGGAAGACATTCATAGTGCAATGTCTGGCCTGCAGACGTCTTTTCAGGCTCTACCCTCCTCTCTCATGACAGCCTCCCATCCCTTCAACCTTGTGTCCCTCCCCCAACCCTTCCCATACCAATACTCTATACCCCCACCTGTCCAAAGCACATGCACACATTTACACTCACACACCTATACAAACCCAAGCAGCATATCCACACCTATAAACAAACAAAAACAGGCACACATCCCCACAGACAGACACTACACCCACCCAGCCACAGATTCTGTCAATGACATCACAACCACTACTGACAACACCACAATCCACATACTCAGACCACTCCCCATGCAAATCCACACACAGCACAGGTGGCAGTATACACACATGCACACAACATACCCCTACCACTACATCCACAGCCAAATCAGACAGCACCACACCCTCATGCACCCCCTCCGTCACATCTATTCACATACCACACACAGCCACACCTGCTGTTGCCATCACATCAACATCCACAACACCCACACCTAGCACTTCCATAGCAGAAACATCCACAGATACAACCTTCACTTCACACATCCCAAAGAAACACAGACACACACAATCAAGCACCCAACACACACCATGTTTAGTAGACACACCCATACCAGCAGTACATTTACCTGACCCACATGTACCCACAACATACCCAACCACATCAAACCCAGTCACTCCCTCTCCCTCCAAGATCCCATTCCTTCCCATTCCCACTCCTAAGTTCCCAATTGAGGACCCGTCCTTTCCTCTGGCCCTGAACCCTCCCAAACCTCAAACCCCAACTCCCAAAAAGGTTCCTCTCCCTTCCACACCCAAGACTACCTCTACTACCACCCAACCCACCCGTATCACAACCCATCCACCCCTTCAAGTCCCAAGGTACCCATTCCAAACGTTTTTCTACCCCTTCCACTTCCCAGACCCCACCCTCCTTAACGTAGATCCACCCTTCCATCTCCCCAACCTACCACTTTCCATACCAATTTCAACCCTCCCAAATCCAAAAGTTCCACTCCCAAATGAGAACTTGCTTGAGGTGCTTGTCCTTCCCTAGCAGTGACTTCTGAGGCAAGTTTGGAAGCAAAGCATTGTGAACACCACAGTTGTGGTGGGACTGACCATTGGCCATTGCAGTTTAAGCAGTGTTTTGCTTGATTTAAAATTAAAATATGTTTTTTTGGAACATATTAGTCCTAGTTTTTCTTTTCCCTAGCTAGTTTTGGGAGCATACCAATGTTGCATCAGTGAGATTGTGACACATGGCAGGTTATACTCGACTTATGTTTATGGTGTACTTTGCTAAGTATATGCACAGATTGTAATGTTATGTGGTGGCAATAGGATTTTTTGGGCAGGCATTTATAAAGGTGCTGAGCACTTGCACCACCTAATTTCTGTGCTTTGATACATTGAGAGGTGGGCCTGCAGCTGTGCTATTTTCACCCTTGATGATGATCAATGTGACCTGGTTTGTATACTTACATTTTGTGACCATTAAAAGACTTAAATTGGTCAAGGGTCACTGCTGCCTGGATGTATATGAGGGACGTACCCACATTGGGACGGACATTGTTTTTGGTGGTATTTCAAATGGTAAAGGGTTCAGCTATCCTTGTGCATTGTCAACCTTATTTGGCTTGCACTTCTCCCTATGAAGTATGTTATATGTGTGGACTGTGTGCAAGTTAGTTTTTTATTTTATCTACACCTGGAGGATGATTGGTTGTCATGGCTTTTTGTCGTTTGTGACATGTGTAAATTGTTTTGTGTGCATCTTACATCTACTTTAGTTGTATGTAAAGAATGCAGTTACTCATGTGGTTGTTTTAATATTGTGCACTTACACATTGCACACATATGGATGGCAATTGATCATGCTACTGATTGTCCATGATATACTTTAAGCCAGTGGGCCTGTGCACAGAGATGGTTTGGGGCATGGGCAAAGTAGACTGTGGCCCAGGGACCCAGACTTTCAGTGGGCCCCTGATTGAGACAGCACTGTACAGTAGAGGTCATTTCCATGATTAGTTTGCATTACTTCTTAGGTGGATTGTCTACAATACCATTTTACAAATGGGATTGTTTGATGTGCCTAATGTTTGAGAGTGTATTGCAATAATTTAGCTTAGAAGGTTTGTTTCTGTTTCATACATCATCCCTACTCTAGTTTATTATCTATCCAGCATGTGAGATATCGGAAGGTGTCACAGAGATTATTTGCTGTAGTTTTAGTAAGGACTTGCTGTTGTCTTACTGTATTGTAGACACACATCACTGTACCTGAGAATTATTTGGGCACACATTTGGAATTTAGAAGAGTGTGATTATGCAGTGTCAGTGATAATCTGATATTGTGGTACATGCTCTTCTACTCATATAGTTTAGGAGTAGTGCTGAACCTCGGGGAGCCTGCAGTGAGGGAGGAGTCATCCACAACACGGGAAGAGTCTGAGCTTAGCTGGGAGCTGGCTCTTGGGACAGAGCCGGTGCACTCCGAGGAGGTTTTGTCTATGAGAAGAACTTTCGGATCAGCGGCGGTGTTCTCCTGGCACACAAGATCTTAGCAGCAGGTACACTTATCTCTCAAGCTATCAGAGAGACGCCTTGCCCGGAACCGGAAACGTTGGAGACGTCGTCCTGCATCCAGGCGAAGCCTCGCCTGGAGATTCGACTCGCCTCGCCCACGTCAGCCCGCTTCAGGGTTGAAGCAGAGCGGAGCAGTGCACCCCACCGCAGCGCCTGCTGCCCGGACCCCGGAATCGAGTGCCGCCGCGGCGGTGCAGCAGTTGCGGCATCCATCCGGCCGGTCTCCTGGTCTCCCGGCGCAAGTGAGGCGCGAGTAAGGGGGTTGGGTGCACAGCAGGAGCACCGCAGGAGCAGCCTGTAGCTTCCCCCACTGGACTCCTACGGAAGCGGCCCGACCGGGTGCGGCTTGTGGGGGGGGTGAGTTGGGAACGGTCACCACCAAAGCGCCACCGTCACCCCTCCACAACAGCCAACAGCCACTGGAAAGAAGTGGCCAACAGCCACTGGAAAGAAGCCCCGCCTCCGCAAGAACTCCGAGGAGTGGTGGAAGCGGTGGAGGCGCGGACCAGGCAAGACCCAGGACCCACCACGGTTGCTAGCGTAGCAGCTCAGCAGCAGCGGCACAGCAGTAGCCCCATTCCTGGCGCAGAATTCACAGAGGATTCAAGGAGCGCCAAACACAGGTCAGGGGCAAGAGCACAGGAGTGTTAGGGAGAGGGTGTGGTCCCCAGCGCATCGAAGAGCACAGAGGCGCCAGCAGGAAACGAGTTGTGCCCAAGCCAAGCCCAGCCGAAGGCAAGCAGGAATCAAACCAAGGCCGCTCAGAGGCAGGGGCAAGGGACAAGCAAGGTGTGAGGTGCTACTGATACTGCTATCAAAGCCATAAAAGCAGTAAGGAGGAGTAGAAGGAAGGAGGACCGCGACAGTAGTGAGGAGGTGAGGAGCAGAGAGGCGGGGGTGGCTCGGTAAGGGGAGAGAGACTGAGTGATTGACCCACCACCTTACCCCAACCCCCAGCATTATAATATATCATATTCAGCACACAACCAACCACACAATCCGGCCACCTCCACAAGAAAGTGGGATAGGCAGCACGGCATTACAGAGCACAGCGGCAACGTTGGTGCAGATTTGCAGGTGTGCTAGTGGGGGTACAGTGTGATTTGCGTAGGGTCAGGAATACCACGAGAGGAGAGTGGGATGTCACAACCAGAATTAAGTAAACAACAGTAAACAACAACAGCTCAGCCCTCAACATGAGGTAAGGATGTGAAAGACAAGTGACAACAAGCGGAGAGGGATACAGATAGGGCAAACGTCAAAAAAAGTAAAGGCAAAAGCAGCAAGGGAAAATACAACACTAATATCTCCCGTCGCAAGACTGTTTGACAAACTACAGAAAATCCCAGAAAAATTTAATTTACTAAAGGACCCAGTAGGGATCATCTTCTCCACCCTAAAAGATACAAGCTTACTTACTGCTCCAATTACACCAATAAAATCCAGCCCTGTGAAGGCAGAGGATCTAAAGATCAATGTAAGTGAGAACTCACAGCAAAGCAAGCTAGAATGTCCTGCAAGTAAGCGAGAACATGAAAATAAGGAGATAGTGCAATGCTAGGGTGGGGGTCGGTAAGCGACACAGATCTCTTATCAATTCTGCCAGAATCCCCATTCCAGCAAAACTGCAAAAGGGAGAATAAAAATGCCCTGCTGAGAAATGGGCAGCCAGCGCAAATAGAAGTAATTATGGAAGTGACTGGGAACAAAATAGGGGGAAACAAAGGGACAAGTATTAAAATCAGCGGGAAAGGATAACACAGAAATAATTTAAATGAAAACCGAGGGTGATGATAAAGAGATGGAAAAATATGTGCCCCACCAAAATAGCACGAAATCTAAAGTTCAACAAACAACATAGCTCACACACGTTAGCCAAGAAAACCAAGAGGCGAACAAAGTAAGACACTAGGGCCCTCATTCTGACCTTGGCGGGCGGCGGAGGCCGCCCGCCAAAGTCCCGCCGTCAGGTTACCGTTCCGCGGTCGAAAGACCGCGGCGGTAATTCTGACTTTCCCGCTGGGCTGGTGGGCGGTCGCCTTCAGGCCGCCCGCCAGCCCAGCGGGAAAGAGGCTTCCACGATGAAGCCGGCTCGGAATCGAGCCGGCGGAGTGGAAGCTGTGCGACGGGTGCAGTTGCACCCGTCGCGTATTTCACTGTCTGCGCAGCAGACAGTGAAATACATGTAGGGGCCCTCTTACGGGGGCCCCTGCAATGCCCATGCCGGTCGGACCGCCGGGATCTGGATGGCGGTAGGGGGGGTCGGAATCCCCTTGGCGGCGCAGCAAGCTGCGCCGCCTTGGAGGATTCAATGGGGCGGCGGTACACTGGCGGGAGCCCGCCAGTGGTGCCGGTCCGACCGCTGCTTTACCGCCGCGGTCGGAATCCCCATTGGAGCACCGCCGGCCTGTCGGCGGTGCTCCCGCGGTCCTCCGCCCTGGCGGTCTTTGACCGCCAGGGTCAGAATGACCGCCTAGATGTATAGGAAGTGGTGTTCAAAACATCACAACTGACACTCGAGGCACTAACATATCAATCAAATAAAATGGATGTCCAGATAGAACTATTAAACATAATAGCAACTTCAATATCAGGTATTGACTAGAAATTGGTGGATCTAAATAATCTGATTATTCGAGCATAAACCTTGGCAGAAACAACAAATATAGAATGTGGTGTGCCCCGATAGTGGAAAAATTAAAACAAATCCCTGAAGTCCTAAGTACTATTATAGATGATATAAAAAAGAATCATATTACAGGGCACAGTAAAAAAATAGAGAACGAAAGGGACACGTGTTACAACCCAAGGAGGGAAGACCATGAAATAAAAGTAAATAAAGTAACTAAAGGCGTCGAAGATGACTCCCCTGGACATCTCAATGTTGGTGATAAATAGAGCATTATAGGAAAAAAGGAGAGCAACAACCAAAACGACGAGGCAGAAAATCCGGAAAAATCCACGGTGTTCAAGCAACAAGGAAAAGACCATGCACTGGCAGAGGGGACAACAACAAAACAGAGGAAGAAACTGCATAAAGCAAGAAGGAAACAACAAATAAGCTCAGCAAAATTAGAATTCTTAATTGCAAGGCAAACAATGGGAAAAACCTGTGAGTCAACACTAGAAACAGCGAAAAAGGAGAAAGAACAAACAAAATCTTTCCCAATCTTTCAAAAGCACGATAAGGGAAATGAGGATAACACCAGAAGGATAGCACATGTAAAATCAACTAGGAGAGCAAATCATGCAAAATCCACAATGAAAGCAGAGAAGTCTCTCATTACAATTCCCGCAAGCGACAGGGAGAACTCAATTTCTGAATTGAGCCCACAAAAACAGCAGCTAAATGAAACTCCCCAAAATATGGGAATTACAGGGAATAAAGGAATTAACTACCAACCTCAGCAGATAAACAGCGAGTGGAATAATAAGGACAGGAATAAGCAACCTCCAGCCTTAAATGAGTATGCGTCAAAAGTGCAAGGTATAATTGGGAAAGACATGATATGCCGACTACCAGATTATGAAGGTGAAGGAACCAGGAAATGGGAAAAAAGAGGCAGGACTAAAGCTACAGGAAGAAGCTCAAGGGGAAGAGAAGACCAGAACACTAACATAGAAAGCCCGAATGTTTCAGATAAATTAATGTTTCTTTCCACACATAAATCTAGACGTTCACACGACATTTTGAACAGGGGTAATATATTAAATTTACTGCATGCAATTCCAGCACTGACAAACATAACATCATACAATATAGTGTCAATTGATTTTCTGGAACTTACAGAGGGAAGTGTACAGGAAGCCACTATTGCATCATTTCAAAATAGCTCACTGGCCCAGGCAGTGATGAGAGAAAAATCTATATTTGCAGCCTGGGGAATACAAGTATCAACACCCATAAAAGATATGTATCCAGAACCGTTTACAATAGTAAGATTCAAGAATGGGAGAGGCGAAAGGAAGGATGGAAAAGCCAGATGAGAGTCAAGACGTATACAACAGAGAGGGAAAGGAAAGCCTAATAATAGTAAATGCAGGTTGGATTACTGAGGTACTACATGGAAAGTGTAGAACATGATCTATTGGGTATTGCGGGGAAAGTAGACGGAACGACATTTTAGACATTAGATCATGGAATATAAACGGAGCACAAACTAAGACCCAGACGAAAGATATAGCTGTGATGTTAGAAGGAAGTCAAATTATATGCCTCCAAGAAACATGGGCAACTGAACCCTTCGATATAGTAGGGTATGCAGGATATTATAGACCAGCAACAAAAATTAACAAACAGGGGAGACCAAAAGGAGGCTTAGCACTTTGTATAGAAATACCGCTCAGAATAGAAGCAGTCCAGGTACCTTTAGCAAATAATAACATCCTGATACTAAAACTAATTAATTGGAGGGAAGATATACAAATTCCTTGATATATAATAAATGTGTATTTTCCCCCAAACGATAAAATAAAGTCCACAATAGTGAACGAGTTATGTGAGGTTATAATGGGTGTACTACAGGAACAAAATGTACCAGACATAGGGGGTCATTCCTACCCTGGCGGTCTATGACCGCCAGGGTAGGTGACGGAGGAAGCACCGCCAACAGGCTGGCGGTGCTTCCGTGGGCATTCTGACCACGGCGGTAAAGCCGCGGTCAGAAAAGGGAAACCGGCTGTTTCCCGCCGGTTTTCCCCTGCCCCAGGGAATCCTCCACGGCGGCGCTGCTTGCAGCGCCGCCATGGGGATTCCAACCCCCTTACCGCCATCCTGTTCCTGGCGGTTTTCACCGCCAGGAACAGGATGGCGGTAACGGGTATCGTGGGGCCCCTGGGGGCCCCTGCAGTGCCCATGCCAATGGCATGGGCACTGCAGGGGCCCCCTAACAGGGCCCCACATTGATTTTCAGTGTCTGCCTAGCAGACACTGAAAATCGCGACGGGTGCAACTGCACCCGTCGCACACCAGCAACTCCGCCGGCTCCATTCGGAGCCGGCTTCCTCGTTGCTGGTGCTTTCCCGCTGGGCGGGCGGACGGCCTTTTGGCGGTCGCCCGCCAGCCCAGCGGGAAAGCCAGAATGACCGCCGCGGTCTTTTGACCGCGGTACGGTCTTCTGGCGGTTCCCGCTTGGAGGGCGGCGACCGCCGCCCGCCAAACTAGGAATCACCCCCATAATATTAACAGGAGATTTTAATGTGGACTTGATGCACATTTCGGAGCGTGAAGAGAAAGCAATCCAACAAGACTATATATGGTCAATTCCCCACCAAAGGAATAGGGATCACTGTAGAAGAACATATGATAAAAGGGCAAACTCCTTAATAAAGGACCTGGAGTCCCTAGGGATGAGAATCCTAAATGAGAGATTTCCCTCAGTCACTCCTCTGGAGTGGACCTATTACTCACCCTCCGCTTGCTCCATAATAGATTATACAATAGTAACGCAAAATCTCTGGGGAAGGATAAAATCCTTCAGTATAAAAAAAACATCAAGTAGCGATCATGGACAACAGAAAATGGTGCTTGCAACACAAATACAATATCACCATCAGTTTACCTCTTGGGCGGGGGAAGACACCACAATAAATTATCGAAGGCTAATATGGTCTAGTGAAGTGAGCACCCAAGTAAAAGAGTTAGCCGAAACATTAGTAAAGAAAACTCTAGCAAATGGACATAGCAACAAGGTTAAACAGTGGGGGAATTTCCTTAATAGTATAATAGAAAAGGGAGTTGCAAAGAAGCCCCTCAGGGGTCCGCGAGGAAGATTAGAAGAGGAGACCCGGGGAAGAATAAAATTATCCATAGCCGTTCGGAAGTTAAGAAAAGAAAGGAATAAACTGCAAAGGAAAATTACGAAAGACCCACAAAATAAAGAACTACAGCATAGCTTCCGGAAGGTAAAAAAGAGTTTGCAAAAACTAATCTGGGAAGAAAAAAGGGAAAGAAATAATGAGCTCTGGGCAAAGATACTATTTTTGGCTAAACAAAACAACGAAAGACAGTTTTGGAAAACAGTAAATGGAATAAATCGGCCTCAAAGACCAGTAGTAAACTCCAATGTAGCAGAACAGAGATGGATTCAATTTTTAAATGAAATATTCAAACAAATAACAATAGGGCCTAGTAAGGGAAAGTAAAAAAGCGAAGATATCAGAAATGGGGGCATAGAAAACAAAGATAGCATTATAGACACCTTCCAAGATAATCAAATAAGAGAAATAGTATTAAAGTCCAGGAAGGACTGTGCATCAGGACCAAATGGCCTTCCTCAAGCTTTGTATTTGTCAAATATTGATTTATGGATACCAGTACTAACCACGGTTTATAACTGTGTGCTACAACTACAGATAGTACCAGATTCATGGCGGGGGTCTATAATAAACCCGGTTTACAAGAAAGGCAACAGAGACGCACCAGAAAATTACCGACTAATTACATTACAAGATATAAAAGCAAAGTATTTTGCTAGTCTACTTCTAAATGAACTGAGAGAATGGGCAACGGATAGAAATATTGTCCCTCTAAATCAAACTGGATTCACACAAGGAGTAGGAACAGAAACTAACATACTAGCATTATCCATGTTAATGGATAAACAAACTCAAAAGAAGTTACCAATGTATCTCTGCTTTGTTGATTTTAAATCAGCCTTTGACTCTGTAAATCGAAACTTGTTATGGAGGAAGCTTACAGAATTGGGCATTCCATCCAGTCTTCTTAAAGCTATACAACTCCTGTACACTGACACTTGGGTGAGGATACGGAGAGGGGACGGGTCTGTCTTGTCAAGAAAGATAGATACCTTTCAAGGACTAAAGCAAGGCTGTGTCCTCGCACCCTATCTTTTTAATTTGTTTTTAGCAGATTTATCTGAAGAACTAGAAGCAGTGAACTCACATGCACCGCGTTTAGGCCAGACAATGATATCTAATCTGCTATAAGCGGACGATGTAGTTCTGATAAGTCAAACACAAGTCGGGTTTCAAAGATTACTGGGAGTGCTTGCAAATTATTCACAGCAAAATGGTTTGATAGTAAATTTAGAAAAGACGAAGGTAATGGAATGTAGCCGTAGGATAAAAAAAAATATGGATGGTCCTTGAATGAAGAACAGGTAGAATTAGTCCATTCCTATTGCTACCTGGAAGTGCGGTTTGATGAACGGGGGTGCTTTACCCATTATAGGGAGGAGTTAAAAAGGAAAGGTCTAACACTGCGCATTGCGCTATCAAAACTAAAAAGAACGTTGAATGGCCCGAGCATTACACCATTACTGAAGGAGATATCAGCCAAATTGGCACCTAGTTTAACATATGGCAGTGTTGCACTGAGAGGACACAATGAACTATGTCTAAATACAAGTATAATAAGAACATATAGACAGTTATTTCACATTCCTCCAAATGCATCACCAGAACAGATACGATTGGAGTTTGGGCTAAAAAATCAAACAATAGAAAGGAAAGGAGCCTATATGAAAACTTGGCACAGAATAAAAACCAATAAGAGGAATGACCTGTGTCAGGTTTTGTGGCAAGAACTCCAAAAAAATGGTGAGCATCCTGCTGCGCTCTATCTAAAAAAGGCAATAAATGAAATAGTGCTGCAAGAAAGCTGGGAATGCAACCTAACTGTAGCATGTTTCAAAAGAGTAGTAAAGAACAAAAACAAGATGTTTTCTCTACTGAAGGATAAAGAAATATCATCGAAAAAGATTGCATGCTTGGGGGGTATTAAATGAGTATAAATGTCTACAACAGCAGCTCTATTTCAAAGAAGGCTGGTCCCCTGCTCTAAGAATGGAATTTCTGCATATCCGACTAGGGAAGTAACCTGGTGATGAAAAAGATTATGTAGGGGGGAAGGAGAGCCCTGTAGGTTATGTAATAAGGGTAAGTGGAATATGAATATGATTCACCTTTTATGTCTGTGCCCCGACCTAGAGCAAGAGAGGAAATGCTTGCTAAAAGCGCATTTTAATCAACGTGGCATAAGGACATGCAGACAAGCAGTAACAGCATGCCTAAAACCAGGTGACCCAATCTTGAACTTACATATGGTGAAAATTTTAAAGAAGGCTGAGAAGAAATGTTTAGGGAAATTAATAGATGGATGAGACAGGAGCGGGACAAACAAGGAAAAGGCACTGTATACATTTTTTTTACATTTTTAAGTCATATTTATTAAATGTAAGTTATGTATTTTTATATGTAAAAAATTCCCTGATTTTATGCTGACAATATTTTGCACATCATTGTAATGGTTTTAATTAACTGTACAATAAAGATTATTCATTCATTCATTCATTCATATATTCATTCATTCATTCAGTGTCAGTGACCTGGCCAAAGAGGGCATCAGAGAGCTGACTTGGGATCATACATTAGAAGCTGTTCTGGACAGGGACCCACAAAATAGGTTTAGCCCAGGGCCCCCATACACCTTATGTTGCACCTGCCTGTGCATCTGGTAACTGGAAAGTCAGTGGAAATGGATGAGATGAGGGCTTACTGTCAGTTGTGTCCACAACGGTGTGTGTTTTGTATGTCCTCAATCAGCAGCAGCAGTAGCGGGATGTGTACTATCGGCTCCATGGCAGCAGAGGACATATGGAGGTGAATAAAGGTAGGTTTTTGCCTTATAGCCCCACTTTCCCCCAGCTCTGGTGTAGAAGTTCACAGTCACATCGGCGGAAAGAGGTATTGTGATTATCCCTCTGGCATAAGCATTAACCTCTACTGATGCGGCCTGGATTTTCTAGTGGTGACAATGGAGTTGCGACGGTCTTTCGTCCATGCACCTGCTTGATTCGAAATTGGGCGGGTGGACAGGTGAGTTGGCGGTCAGGGGAACCAATGAGGTTTCGATGGCAGTAACCTTTCCACCAAACTCGTAATCGGACCCTAGGTATTTATCCTTCCTTACATTATTCACACATACAACCAAAAATTACCATTTACACCAAATAAACTATTTCCCTGCCGTATCTAAATCTATTTACACACTTTCAAGCTACGTTTGTTTCAATTGCCACACTCCATTGTATGCCACTACACTGTAAGCCATTCCACTCTATGCCACTCCACTCTGCGTTATTACACTCCAAGCCATGCTACTCTATGTCTCGCCACTATACTGTACTCCACTCTATGCTAATCCATGGGATGCCACTCCACTCTACTACACTCTATGCCACTCTAATCTACACTATTACTCTGAATGCTATTACACTCTATGCCACTCCTTTTAATGATGCTTCAGTATACACCACTGTACTGTACACCCCTCCATTCTATGCTACTCCCCTGTACACTATTCCACTGCATTCAACTGTCCTCTATGGCACTGCACTCTACAGTATTGCAGGCTATGCCACTCCAATGTCTGCCACTTGAATATACACCTATATGCCACTGCACTTTATGCCAGTCCACGCTATCCCACTCCACTATTTGCCACTCTACACTATTCCACTATACTCAACTCTACTGTAACACATATTCCACTCTATGCCACTCCACTGTGTGCTACTCCACTGTACACCACTCCACTCTATGATATTTCACTCTAAACTACTACGCTATACAACACTCTGCTGTACGACAGTCTACTACAAGCTATTCCACTCAACACCACTCTACCCTATGCTATTATACTGTATGCCGCTAAACTGTACCTCACTCCACTGTACATTGCTCCACTCTATGTCACTGCACTCTACACTACTCAACTGTGTGCTATTATACTCTATCACAATACACTGTACGCCACTCCTCTCTTCGCCACTCCACTGTATGCTATTCCACTGTACACCATTCCACTCTATGCCCTCCACTATACTACACTCTACTTTATGCTATTCCTCTCTACTTGACTCCTCCACTCTACTATATGCCACTTCACTCAGTGCCACTCCACTGTACCCCACTCCACTCTATGCCACTCCATTATAAGCTATTCCACTGCATGCAACTACACTCTATGCCACTTGGCTCTACCCTATTTAACTCTATGCCACTTCATTCTACCCACCTCCAATATATGCCACTACACTATGTACTATTCCAGAATGCCACAGTGCACACATTGACACTCCACAGTATGCCACTCTACTGTACAATATTCCAATATATCTCACTACTCTCTCCAGCAGTCCAGTGTACACTACTCCGTTGTATGTTACTCCACTGTATGTTACTCCACAATATGCTATTTCAGTGTATGCTACTATAATGTATGCTATTGCACTGTATGCCACTCCATGCTATGCCATTCCTCTCTATGCCAATCTACTGTATGCTATTTCACTGTATGACACTCCACTCTACACCACTCTACTCTATGCCACTCCACTCAATGCAATTCCATTCTATGCCATTCCCCTGCAGACCATTCAACTTTATACTATTCCAGCATATGCCACTCTACTGTACCCCAATATACTAAGCCACTCCACTAAGCCATTCAACTCTACATCACTCCACTGTACGTCATTCCACTCTACACCACTTTGCTCTACACCACTGCTGTCAACAACACTCAATTGTATGCCACTACACTGTAAGCCACTCCACTCTACGTTATTACACTCCAAGCCATGCTACTCTATGTCACACCACTATACTGTACTCCACTCTATGCTAATCCATGGGATGCCACTCCACTCTACTACACTCTATGTCACTCTAATCTACACTATTACACTGAATGCTATTACACTCTATGCCACTCCATTTAATGACGCTTCAGTATACACCACTGCACTGTACACCCTCCATTCTATGCTACTCCCCTGTACACTATTCCACTGCATTCAACTGTACTCTATGGCACTGCACTCTACAGTAGTACAGGCTATACCACTCCAATGTCTGCCACTTGAATATACACCTATATGCCACTGCACTTTATGCAAGTCCACTCTATCCCACTCCACTATTTGCAACTCTACCCTATTCCACTGTACTCAACTCTACTGTAACACATATTCCACTCTATGCCACTCCACTGTGTGCTACTCCACTTTACACCACTCCACTATATGATATTTCACTCAAAACTACTACGCTATACAACACTCTGCTGTACGACAGTCTGCTACAAGCTAGTCCACTCAACACCACTCTACCCTATGCTATTGTACTGTATGCCGCTAAACTGTACCTCACTCCACTGTACATTGCTCCACTCTATGTTACTGCACTCTAGACTACTCAACTGTGTGCTATTATACTCTACCACACTACACTGTACGCCATTCCTCTCTTCGCCACTCCACTGTATGCTATTCCACTGTACACCATTCTACTCTATGCCCTCCACTATACTACACTCCACTTTATGCTATTCCACTCTACTTGACTCCTCCACTCTACTAAATGCCACTTCACTCAGTGCCACTCCACTGTACCTCACTTCACTCTATGCCACTCCATTATAAGCTATTCCACTGTATGCAACTACACTATATGCCACTCGGCTCTACCCTATTTAACTCCATGCCACTTCACTCTACCCACCTCCAAAGTATGCCTCTACGCTATGTACTATCCCAGAATGCCCCAGTGCACACATTGACACTCCACAGTATGCCATTCTACTGTACAATATTCCAATATATCTCACTACACTCTACAGCAGTCCAGTGTACACTACTATGTTGTATGCTACTCCACTGTATGGTACTCCACAATATGCTATTTCAGTGTATGCTACTATAGTGAATGCTATTTCACTGTATGCCACTCCATGCTATGCCACTCCTCTCTATGCCACTCTACTGTATGCTATTCCACTGTATGACACTCCACTCTACACCACTCTACTCTATGTCACTCCACTCAATGCAATTCCATTCTGTGCCATTCCCCTGCATACCATTCAACTTTATACTATTCCAGCATATGCCACTCTCCTGTACCCCAATATACTAAGCCACTCCACTAAGCCATTCAACTCTACAGCACTCCACTGTACGTCATTCCACTCTACAGCACTTTGCTCTACATCACTGCTGTCAACAACACTCAATTGTATGCCACTGCACTCTATGTCACTCCACTGTATGCCACTACACCTTATGCCACTCCACTGTGCCCTATTGCACTGTATGCTACTCCACTCTATTCCATTCTACACCACTCAACACTACCCAGCTCCTCTCCACACTATTACGCTATGCTTCGCTCAACAACACTGTACTCTAGTGAACAACAGTCTATGTCCCTCCACTGTACCCCACTATATGCCACTGTATAGTACTACACTGTACAACAAATTACTCTTCCTAATGCCACTGCACAACACCCTATTTTACTTTTAGCACTTTACAACACTTTACTCCACTTTTCAACACTCTATGCAACACCCTCTATGCCGTTCCCCCGTTAAAATATTCTATTGTAACAGACACTACTTCACTATACTCCACCACTGCACTCTAGGGTATTCAACAGTATGCTACTTTATGCCACTCATCTGTACGACAGTCTGTCCCACTTCACTCTACAATACTGTACCACACTCTACTCTACACTACACCTTCACTGTACGACACTATAATTCACTCTATGATTCTTTACTGTATTCAGTCTACAGCACTTTCCGGCACTTTAAAAGATAGCAGTCCAGTCCATTCTACCACACACTAGTAGCTGAGTGCTTTATAACCCCATTCATTCATGTATTAATTCAGTAATTCATTCATTCATGTACAAGATCCCTGAGCAGATTTAGGGGTCTAGTCTATGGTGGCATATCCCCACTGATTGGAGGGACAGCCTACTGGCCCTAGAGAAGGAGAACAACATGAGATATCCCTCATGAAGGGGGCCCTTGTCAGAAAACACAATCAGACCCCAGAAAGATATAGGCAGACATTTAGGGGCAGCCAGAAGCTGTCCCAGCAGGCCTGGGTAGATTGTGTGGATTCCTTTTGCAAGGCGTTGGATGGTTGAGGCAAGGGCAATGAAGTGTAAAATTATCAGGGGCTGTACAATTTGATTGCAAAGGAAAACATGTTCAGTCTTTGTTTTCCAGTCCTGTGCCATCACTTAATTGATAGTAAGCTCCCTGATCCCAGAAAGCTTGCTAGACAGGCAGACTGCTGGGTCAGCACCAGTGGCAATAGGAAGGTATCTGGGATCAATACAAAGGTCGGCAGGTTCCACATCAGACGAAGGGGCGGGGGCGATAAACACAAAAACAAGGAGCTCTGTAAAGTGCGCCAAACTAGTTCTTCGGGTCAGGTCTCCCATCCCACAACTAAAAAGAAGAAGAGATGGTTCCCTGATTTTAAGCCTTCAGCGAGGGCACTCCTCAAGTGTTATGAGTGTCAACAGGAAGGGCACTTTAATGGGAATGCCATGTGTCCCAAGCAGGTACAGCTCACTAACTGTGCAAAGTCATTGGTGTTGGCTAGTGCAGGGCTTCAAGAGGAGATGCACAGATAGTGTGGGGGACAGAGTAGAGGTTACCCTAGTGTCCCTGGGGGATGGAGAGATGGGGCAGATAGCTCACATGCCTAGTAATACTAGGAAATATAGGCAGTGGGTCAGCATCAATGGGCAGAGGATGGAGGCTCTAAGAGACACTAGAACCAGCATGACAACTGTTGGATGCCATCTGGTGACCTCAGAACAGATAGCTCCTAGTGTATTCCATCAAGTTGTTACAGCTGACAATCATGAGAGTCACTATCCATTGGCTATGGTTCCCTTTGAATTGGGGGGTGGGGGGCTCAGATTTGTTAAAGGTAGCCAAAAGATTCTGCGTTGCGAGAGCGCCATGGAAGATCCACAGGGATAGGCGTCAGAAAATGCTCAAGCCATGTTACAGACTGTCCAACAACAAGCCCAAGAGTTACAACAGTTACGGGCAGAGAACACTGCGCTACGACAGGTCTTGTCTTCCAGATCAATGGACATACCACCCGTATCTGCTACTATTCCTCGATATTCCGGAGATCCTTTAAAGATGAAGGAATTTTTGGACGCCCTGACGGTTTTCTTTGCCTTCCGTCCACTCCAGTTTTCTTCGGATAAGGCGGGCTATCTGATCAGCGCCTTGTCTGGTCCAGCGCTTGCTTGGGCGACTCCTCTGGTTTCTGCAGATGACCCAGTCCTGGCTAACTATTCCGCTTTCCTGACTGTTTGCAAACAAATGTTTGAGAGACCTGGGATAGAAGCAGCAGCTGAAGAAGTCTTATGTGACATTCAGCAGGGTAATCAGGATGTACTGCAGTATATAACCCGCTTCAAACAGCTGGCAGCTGAAACCTCCTGGGTAGAACGACCCTCGTAACCCTTTTCCGCAGAGGCCTGTGTGAAGAAATTAAAGATGAGCTTGTACACTCTTCTCCAGTTTGCTCTTTGAAAGAATTAATGGATTAATCTATGAACATCGAGTATAGACTTAGAGAGCGCAAGATGGAAAGACGTAGAACTAGAGCTCCATACCAGTCCGGTGCCTTCCGTGCTAGCAGTCGGCAAACGGAAGATAGTCCATCTGAAGCCTCTCCACCTCCCCATGAAGAACCCATGCAGATAGATCTGTTTCGTGGGCCATTGACGGAGTCAGAAAGGGAGGAATGACGATGAAGGGGACTTTGCCTATACTGTGGTAAGGCTGGCCACCTGATCCGCAGTTGTCCGGTACGTCCCTCAAGGCCTGCGGGAAACGCCAGCTCCTGTCCCCTGTAAGGAGGAAGGAGACGGGAAGAGCTGAAGTACCATCAATATGTTCCTCCAAAGAAAGCATGTCCACCCTGTTTATCCTCTCGGTCAAGTTACAAAGTTCACAAGATCAAGAAGAACATCTTCTGGCTCTCCTTGATTGTTGAGCCAGTGGACTCTATCTGGATGAGACCTGGGCTACGAGTAAAGGAATTCCCCGCATTCCTAAAGAAACTCCTGAGCAGGTTCACATGGTGGATGGCTCTCCGTTAACCTCAGGACCTGTGGTGGCCTCAACTCCTACTCTTTGTTTGACATTTGGGGGGCATCAAGAACACGTTGCCTTTGATCTCATAGCCTCACCAAATCACATCATGATTTTGGGAATTCCCTGGTTAGCCCGACACAACTTGGGAAACACAAACTATATCCCTAACGTCTTCATTTTGTCAACAGAATTGTTATTCCACTACTTCTTATTGGACTCCAAAAAGGTCCTGTCAGTCAACTAAGGATAACACTAACTTTATCAATATTATCCAGGGGGTTCCAGATTGTTATCAGGAATATATCTGGATTTTTCAGAAACCTGGTAATCCTATTTTGCCACCTCATTGCAGTTATGACTGTGCTATTCCTTTAATTCCTGATGAAGTCGTCCCCTTCGGTCGAATGTATTCTCTGACAGACCAAGAAAAGAAGGTGCTAAGGGAATATTTAGACGACAACTTACACAACGGTTTGATTGCTCCTTCCACGTCCCCCGCTGGGGCTCCTCTCTTCTTCGTCCCAAAGAAGACTAAGGATCTGCGTCCTTGTGTGGACTTTCGTGAACTCAACAGAATAACGATTAAGGATCGATATCCACTGCCTTTAATCAGAGATATATTGGATGCCATTCAAGGAGCCAAGATATTTACTAAATTAGACTTACGGGGTGCCTATCACCTCCTTCAGGTCAAGGAAGGAGATGAATGGAAGCAGCTTTCCATACCCCTTTTGGGCACTATGAGTACCGTGCTATGCCCTTTGGACTGACCAACGCCCCTTCTGTTTTTCAACGATTTATGGATTCAGTGTTCTCTGATGTACTCAATCAATATGTAGTCATTTATTTGGATGATCTCTTGATATATTCCCGTGATCCTGAGCACCATGTAGATCATGTCCTGCAAGTCCTGGAAATACTCAAGAAAAAACAATTGTTTTGTAAACCTGAGAAGTGTGAGTTCCATAAATCTGAAGTAAGGTATCTCGGGTTTTGTGTTAATCAACACGGAATATCCATGGATCCTGACAAGGTCAGTGCCATATTAGATTGGCCTTCTCCAACGTCCATTAAAGAAACGCAATGTTTTCTTGGTTTATCAAACTTTTAGCGTCAGTTTATTCAGAACTTTGCCCACCTATAAAGTTTCATAACACAAACAATTAAGAAAGAGAACCTGAAGAAGGGTTTCATTTGGACCAAGGAGGCTGAACGCGCGTTTCAAGAATTAAAGACAGCCTTTACCCAAGCACCCATGTTGCGTCATCCTGATAATACCAAGAAATTTATCGTCATGACTGATGCCTCAGACAGAGCTATTGGAGCAGTTCTGCTGCAGAATGAAGACAATGATGGATTGGAACATCCTATCTTTTATCTGTCTCATATCCTATCAGAGGCTGAACAAAATTATTCTGTACTGGAACGAGAACTACTCGCTCTCAAAGTAGCTTGTAAGGAATGGAGGCATTTCCTGATGGGTTCCAGAGAGCCTTTTGAAGCTAGGACTGATCACCATAATCTCCAGTGTCTTCGGAGCTTTCAGTGTCGCAACAGTCGTCAGGCTCGATGGGCTTTCTTCTTTAGCCAGTACAATTTTGTGATCACGTACATACCTGGTTCCCAGAATTTAGTGGCAGATGCCTTATCCCGCAGATATCCTGACATAGCCCAGAACTCCTCTCCACATCTTATTGAGTCTAGCAGAATCATCGGAGCTACTCAATCTTTTCAAGAACGCCTTCAATCCGAGTACCAGTTTCTGTCTGCTTCAGAATGGGATAGAGTGACTCCTTTTTTGCAGAAGAAGGACAACTACTTCTATCATCAACATGCTCTTTTCCTACCTACCAAGAAAGTGCAGACAGAAGCTCTGCAAATGTTCCATGATTCTCCTATAGCCGGTCATCGAGGTATCAAGAAGACCAAGGAGCTGCTTCAGCAATCATTTTGGTGGCCTTCGCTAAAGACAGACACTGAAACCTATGTGTCAGCATGCCCAGTCTGTGCCCAGACTAAGACACCATGAACTAAGGTGGCAGGTTTATTACGACCTTTACCGGTTCCTTCCGCTCCTTGGTGTACTCTATCCACGGATTTCATATGCTCTCTACCTACCTCCTCTGGTAACCAAGTAAGCATGGTGACCGTAGATTCATTCACCAAGATGGCCCATTTTGCAGCCTTGAAGAAACTACCAACGGCCCCAGAAATTAGTCGCATTTTTCTACGGGATATTTTTCACCTCCATGGTCTTCCTCAAGAGGTCATTTCGGACAGAGGACCTCAATATGTATCACGTTTCTGGAGAGCCTTTTGTGCCTTCTTTAACATTGAGATTTCTTTATCCTCGGGTTTCCATCCACAAACGAATGGGCAAACTGAACGAGTGAATCAAGAACTTCAGCAGTATCTGAGATGTTACTGTAATGCCACACTAAGCAATTGGTCGGAATATCTTGCTCCTGCCGACTTCTCCTATAACAACACAATACATAGTGCGACCAAGACCACATCCTTTTATTGTACTTATGGATTTCATCTGAGGACTTTCACTACTGTTTCTTGAACATCCTCTTCTGTGCCTGCAGTCACTTCTTTTTCACGACAGATCTGTCGAATCCAGGGCCTACTTCACACAACTCTCCTAGCTTCGAAACAAGCTATGAAGCGAAAGGTGGATCGTTATCGGCAAGCCGCACCTTTGTATCAAGTGGGCCAAAAGGTATGGCTTTCTTCCAGATTTCTACCATCCCGGTTTTCCACCAATAAGTTCAAACCACGTTTTTATGGACCCTTTCAAATTTCGCACATCCTGAATCCTGTCGTTGTACGTCTCAGCTTACCTCATACCTGGAGGGTTCATCCTGTTTTCCATGTGTCCCAGTTAAAACCCTTTGTTCCTGATCCTTACCATCGCCTGTTCCAACGTCCACCTCCTCTTTCTATCAACGGACAGCCTGAGTATGAAGTCCAGGAGATCTGTGATTCCAGAATTTTTCGACGCAAACTACAGTTTTTGGTCCATTGGAAAGGATACCCCCTCAGTGACTGTTCTTGGGAGGATGCTTCCTCCGTCCATGCTCCCCGTTTGGTTTGCCTGTTTTTTGACAATCATCCTGACAAACCTGGTGCCTCGGGGAGGGGACCTACTGTAACGCCGCGCTCTGACGCGGCGTCTCTTTCTGTCCTCGCGGGTGGAACGCGCTACTGATATTCGGAGCACCGTTCCCCGAGTTTTTTGACTATGTTTTCTGGGAAGCATATATTTCGCTCCTGGTCGCGCTACACTTACTTGTAGCCCTTTTTTCTTCTTTTGTTGTTGGTGGTGGGTTTTTGTTGGTCCTTTTGCCTGTCTCTATCCATGTTTTGTCCATCCTGTCTTCTTTGTGTTTTTGTCCAAGCATGCTCTGTTTTTCATTTATACTACTTTCTTTTTCCTATACTGGTCTATGGGCTTTTCCCAATCCAAGATGGTGTTACTTCCTTTTCCTGTGATGTCACTTCCCTTTTCTCAGTATATAAGTCAGTCAGTCTTGTTCCTCCTTGCGTTGCAAACACTTCCTTCTGGTTGTGCTGTTCGCTTCTGTTCCTTGTTCCTGCTTTTTTGCTTTGGGAGATTTTTGCCTGTTCTTTGTTCCTGCTTTTGCCTTGGGATATTTTTGCCTGTTCCATTTTTCCTGCCTTTTACCTGGATATTGCCTATTTTTGTTTCCTGTTGTCAAGTCCTGTTTTTCTTGTTTTCCTTCAGGAGTTCCTGTTAGAGGTTTTTTCCCCAGTGTTGGGGTTTTTTCCCTCTGGGACTCCTTCTGGAGGGTACGGTCTGCTTTGGCATAGCCTGTCAAGCGGCACTGTGGCTACTAGAAGGGGTCGCCCTTATTTGGGAGTATCCAGGACCTGTAGAAGACTTGGTGTATTCGCCAATCTGAAATCCAGATGTGAGAAGTCCAGCGCAGTACGTAACACTTTGCAGAGATGAAGTCTTTATGTCCCTGAGACTTCAGTAAACAGGAGGCAAGCTCAATCCAAGCCCTGGGAGAGCACTTCTGAGCAGGGCTGGAGGCCAGCAACGCAGCAGTCCTTTTCAGCAAAACAGTGAGGTGAGTCCTTTGGGCAGCCAGGCAACGTCTCTTGGCAGGTTGCAGGTTCTGGTTAAAAGTTTCTTCCCCAGTAGTATCTTGTCCATAAGTGCCTGTGTTGGTAGGTTCAGATGCCCTATTTAAATACCCAAATGCACCTTTGAAGTGGGGGAGACTTCAAAGAGTGGCTTAGAAGTGCAAAAGGTCCCCTTTCAGCTCCATCCTCTCTGCCAGGGTCCCAGTAGGGGGTTTGGCAGTCCATTGTGTGAGGGCAGGCCACTGTTCTTTGACATGTAAGTGCCAGGCCCTCCATCCTCTCAGCCCAGGAAGACCCATTCAGTATGCAGATATGTGCAGGTGTGACTGAGCATTCTGTGTTTGGGGTTGTCTGAGTGAGATGCACAAGAGGGCTGTCAACTAACCCAGCCAGACGTGAATTGTAAGGTACAGAATGATTTATGGGCAGAGAAATGCTCAATTTCTAAAAGGGGCATTTCTAAAATAGTAATAAATCCAACTTCACCATTCACCAGGATTTTGTATTAGCATTCCGGCCATACTAAATATGACTCTGTTACTCCTTTCAGATCAGAATCTACCTCTCAAACAGTATACGAGGATAGCCCTATGACAGGAAGAGCAGGCCTCACAGCAGTGCAAAATTATTTTAGGAGTTTTACGCTACCAGGACATATAAACTACACAGGTACATGTCCTGCCTTTACCTTACATAGCACCGTGCCCTATGGGTTACCTAGGGCCTACCTTAGGGGTGACGTATATATAGAAAAAGGGGAGTTTAAGGCTTGGAAAGTACACTTAAATGGCAAGTCGAATTGGCAGTGAAACGGTACACAGGCCTTGCAGTGGCAGGCTTGAGACATGGTTAGGGGGCTACTTATGTGGATGGTACAATCAGTGCTGGAGGCCCACTAGTAGTATTTAATCTACAGGGCCTGGGCACATGTAGTGCGCTTTTACTAGAGACCTATAAGTATATTAAATAAGCCAATTGGGTATGAGCCAATGTCTCCATGTTTTAAGGGCGAGGGCATATGCACTTTAGCACTGGTTAGCAGTGGTAAAGTGCGCAGTCATAAAACCAGCAAAAACAGTGCATAAAAGTGGAGGGAGGCATGCAAAAATTTGAGGGTGACCCCACTAAGGCTGTCAGGTCTAACAGCCTGATAAGGTGAGAGCCATCATTAAGGCGGGATCCAAGATTCTGGAGTTAGGGGTTATTGAGCCTTCAAACAGCCCTTGGTCCAGCCCAGTGATGTAAGTACCATAGGCTGCTCTTCCATGTTTCACTCCAGAACTTAGGTTCTGTGTGGAAGACAGCGGGCTCAATGTAATCACTAAGACTGATGCGCACCCCATCAACAGAGCTGATGAGCTCCTAGATCGGTTAGGAGCTGCCAAGTTCCTCAGCACGTTTCTCTTAACCTCTGCGTACTGGCCGATTTCCTTGACTGAGGGGGCTAAAGAAAGCTCTGTGTTCGCTACCCCAGAAGGTCATTTCTAGTTCTGGGTAATGTCCTTTGGCATGAAGAACACCCCTGCCACCTTCACAAGGTTGGTAAATCAGGTTCTGGCTGGGTTGGAGAACTTCAGTTCCACCGATCTGGATCACATTGTGGTCTTCAGTACTAGCTGGGAGGACCATCTGTGCCAACTCAAGGAAGTGCTTGAGGCTATGCAGAGGGTAGGCTTGACTATCAATGCCAGTAAGTGCCAGATAGAGAAGGGATTAGTGGTCTACTTGGATCACCAAATGAGAGGAGGTAAGGAGCAGCTCCTCCAGACCAAGGTTGAAACCATTTGGCTTGCAAGCCCACCAAGACCCAGACAGATCTGAGGGCCCCTCTGGCTATTACAGGAGATTTGTCAATGGATATGACACCATTGTTACACTCTTGACAGAGCTGGCTTCCGAGAAGCAGCCACATCAGGTGATCTGAACCGAGGCATGCCAACAAGCTTATGACACCTTGAAGGAGGCTATGTGCGCAGCACTCATGCTCAAGGCCCCAACTTCTTCCAAGAATTCACTGTGCAGACAAACATCTCAGAGCATGGCATGGGGTTGTGCTCTCAGCACAAATCAGGAGGGCCTGGATCAACTTGTATCCTTCATCAGTAGGAGGTTACTTCCCCCCGAAACAGAGGTGGAGTGCAATAGAGAGAGAAGCCTTTGCTGTGGTCTGGGCACTGAAGAAGCTGGGGCCATACCTGTTTGGTTACCAAGGGGTTGGGTAGTTTTCTCCAATTTGATCTGATTGTTTCCCTGATGCAGGGTCATCCCCAATCTTTTTGTCTCCTGCCTCCTACCTTTTCTTACCTGTTTTTGTTGGCTTTAGAACTCTGAGCACTTTACCACTGCTAACTAGTGCTAAAGTGCATATGCTTTCTGTGTAAATTGTATTCTTGATAGATTTCCATGATTGCCATATTTGATTTACTGCTAAGTCCCTAGTACAGTGCACTAGAGGTACCCAGGGCCTGTAGATCAAATGCTACTAGTGGGCCTGCAGCACTGGTTGTGCCACCCACATTAGTAGCTCTGTAAACATGGCTCAGACCTGCCATTGCAGTGTATGTGTGTGCAGTTTTCAACTGCCAATTCGACTTGGCAAGTGTACCCACTTGCCAGGCCTAAACCTTCCCTTTTCTTACATGTAAGACACCCCTAAGATAGGCCCTAGGTAGCCCCATGGGCAGGGTGCAGTGTATGTTTAAGGTAGGGCATATACTAATGTGTTTTATATGTCCTGACAGTGAAATACCGCCAAATTCGTTTTTCACTGTTGCAAGGCCTGTCCCTCGCATAGGTTAACATGGGGGCTGCCTTTAAATATGATTAACGCGTAGATTCCCTTTGGGAGGGGATAGACATGTGGAGTTTACGATCTCTGAGCTCACAATTTAAAAATACATCTTTTAGTAAAGTTGATTTTAAGATTTTGTGTTTAAAAATGCCACTTTTAGAAAGTGGGCATTTTCTTGCTTAAACCATTCTGTGACTCTGCCTGTATGTGAATTCTCTGTCTGGGTCTGTTTGACAGTTGGGCTGTTTGCACCTCTCTCTAGACAGTGACACAAAGGGAGCTGGGGGGTAGTCTGCATTTCCTGATGAGCCATCTGTGCTAGGAGGGAGGGGAGGAGTGGTCACTCACACCTGAAAGGGCTATGCCTGCTCTCACACAATGCAGTCTCCAACCTGCTGGTGTGTGCCTGGGGCCTGGCCTGGGCAAGGCAGGATTTCATAAACAAGAGAGACTTTCCTTTGAAGTGAGCCTACTTCAAAGGCCAAAATGGGTATAATAAGGGCACCCAAAACCTCATACTTTAGATCACTTTTGGAAATCAAGAGGAACCTCTGCCTGGAGAAGAGCTGAAGACCTGAGAAGTGCTGCCCTGCCTGTGACTTTGCTTTGTGGAGCTATCCTGGAGTTCCTGCTTCTGCCTGGTGAAAGGGGACCAAGACTAGACTTTGTTGTGCATTCCTGCTTGTGAAGACATCTCCAAGGGCTTGTTCTGAGCTTGCAGCCTGTTGTTGAAGTCTCAGGTCCATAAAAGACTTCCCCTGCCAGCACCTGGACTCTGCTGTAGACTCCTGCCCTGCCAAGTGGTGCCCTGTCCAGTTACTGGGCCCTTGCAGGTGAAGCTGGCAGACCAAGCTTGAAAATTGACGCACAGATAGCTGTGCTGGGAAATTTTTGGCACAACCTATTGAGCGCACTGGAAGATAGAGGCACGCGGCTGGAGAAACAACGTACAACACCGATGACGGAGGCTGACAGGTCGCAACCCACACTACGTGGTTTTTCGGATACCGTGCGGCCAGATTTTTGACGCAAACTTTGCTGGGTGCGGAAAAACAACGCAACACCTGCCCAGACCCGAGTACTGACTGGATCGACGCATCGCTCTCCTGCGGAGAGGAAATACGACGCACTCCAACCTGACCGGGAAAGGGATAAATGACTCACGATCGCGGGTGAGAAATCAACACACCGCTTACCTTTTTCGACGCACATTCGCACGTGCGTGCTATTTTGACACTACCCAGGTGCTTTTCAATGCTAACAGTGTTTTAGCTGTTTACAAAAGGATTTAAGACTCTTTTGCTTTTAAAATTAATAACTTGACTTGTGTATGTTGAATTTTTGTCATTTTGGTCTTGTTTTTCTAAACCTGTGTTGTGTCATTTTGTAGTGTTTTCATTAAGTTACTGTGTGTGTGGTTACAAATACTTTACACCTAGAACTCCGAAGTTAAGCCTGCCTGCTTGTGCCAAGCTACCAAGGGGGTGAGCGGGGGTTAACTGAGGGTGATTCTCCTTTACACTGACTAGAGTGATGGTCCTTGCTTGGACAGGGAGTAACCTGACTGCCAACCAAAGACCCCATTTCTAACAGTAACATTTGCATGTACCCAATTGGCATAGTTAATTTACTTATAAGTACCTAGGAAAGTGCACTACCTGTGCCCAGGGCCTGTGAATTAAAGGCTACCAATGGGTCTGCAGCACTTTTGTGCCACCTATTTAGGCAGTCCTATAAATCTGTATCATGCTTACCACTGGTGAGCCTGTGTGTGCAGTTTTAAACTGCCATGTCGACCTGTTGGTAAAGTAAACCTTTTGCCAGGCCAAAATCTTCATTTTCAATACATAAAAAGTCACCCCCAAGGTTAGCCCCAGACAGCCCAAAGGGCAGAGTGCAGTGCATTTGAAAAGTTAGACATGAACTTTTAAGGTTTACATGTCCTAGGAGTAAAATACTCAAATTCATTTTCATTACTGCAAGGCCTATCTCTCTCATAGGTTAGGGTTGATGTTACCTTACATTTTATAAGCACAGTTAACAAATTGGAAGAGATAAACACCTCAAGGGAGATGTCTCTGAAATCGCAATTTAAAAACCTATCTTATGGTGAAGTCAGATTTTAAAATGCAATTCTGAAAATGCCACTTTTAGAAAGTTCTCATTTTTTTGTCTTAGCCATTTAGTGCCAGCAGCCTGTCTCTGATCATTTGTCTGGGGTGATTGACAACTGGGCTTTGTGTATTTCACTTCGACAGCCACACACAATGGGAGTTTAGGTGTGACTTGATGGGCCTTGATGTGCCATGCTGGACAGGATGAAAGGGAGAAGCGTGACACAGCTGCACTTACACTTGAATAGGCTGCCTCCTGTCCACACTCAAAGGACTACATACGAATCACTCCCCTCAATGTAAACACCCTTGCACTATGTTGCAAAGGTGCCTGCGTTGGCAGCTAAATTTTGCACAGGCACATGAGAAAATACAGGGCTGCCCCATGCTCCTGTGAATGCAATGCAGCCCGGCATTTCAAAACTGGTGCAGGAAGTCGCTGTTGGTTTTGGCACAGCACAGCGTGGCTCCAGTTTATTTTCTGTATCGTGCAATGCTGGAAGCCATCCCTAGGAGAGACCACTCTGCAAGGGCGGGATGGGAAGCTGAAACAGGGTTTGGCAAAAAATAATGAAAACTATCTTCTGCTCAGAGGGCTCAGAATCCTCCAGTAGTAGGCTACATATTATTCATTTTAAATTTCTCTACTGTGCATACCCTTCAGACTTTAGACTGCTTTGGTCTCCTTGAAGACTCAGGCTGTCTACGATGTGGGGCATCAGGGGCGAACTTCCTCCATCTGTCATGGCCCTGCCCTGGAATGTCAGCCTACAGGACAGAAGCCATAACAAGCATTTGCAATGCAAGGGGTCTCAGGTTTGCTCGAGTTAAAGCTATTACTGTTGTAAATTCCTAACTGGACTTTTCTTGCCACATAAATTGAAAACGAAAAGTAAAACAGTTGACATAAGCGAGCCGATTCAAAGCGCCACGGCCGCCATGAGTGCGAAGGAAAGACACAAAAGGAAAAATAAGTTTGCTCTCAGTCAAACGTATCAGCAAAAGTGCAATTATCCATGTCACAGGGTCGACGGCCAAAGCAGTAACAAAACTGCCCCAAGGAGGGACAAACGTAATGCATTTACCAATGATAACAAAGGATTTTTGAAAGGCAAGCCGGTGAACGAGTGATAGTGATGGGCGTACGGTGGGCGTGGTTAAAAGCCCACAGATTACAACTGGTCAGAGTGCTTGCGTGCTGGACCTAAACACACTAAGGCTTATACTCGCTTGCAACACTTCACTGGACCCTAAAAGGTCCTGAAGGATAGGACTGAGAAAATCCTCACAACTCAAAAGAAACTCATTCCTCGTACTAGCTTTACTTTTGGTTTAACGCCTGATTGCCTGCTATTGGGGCAGGGGGGGCGATGACCTAAGCGTGAGCACTGGTTAAACGTATTGATTTAATACACTGAGCAACTTGAAATAAATGCAGAACTCCTGCTCCCCTCATCTCGCCCCAGGGACATTTGGGGCCCACGCAAACCTCCATCACGACGAGGAAATGCACCAGGATGCTGACTAGGCAGTCCCACTTCAGAGAACGGACTCACGGACACAAACTTCGTGTAAGAGGACGAAATAATGGCACAGAAGGAGAGAACGAAAAGGGACGTCTTGGAGCGGATCCCTTGTTCTAGGTCCTGCACATGGCACATGATGCGGCCCAGCTGCTGCCAATTATGACATTACTTGGTACTTGAGCTCTAGTGTTCGCTTTACACTTTGTATTAATGCTTGGTCTTCCCCGTGAGCCTTGGATCGTTATGTTGAAGGATCTTATCTGAACCATAAATAAAGCAATAAAGACTCTACATGGCTCCCTTGCAAAAATGACTCAATCTTGGTTTCTTATTTAACAATACAAACAATTTGTTAATCTCTGCGTCGAATTCATCTTATATTTTATAAAACGGTATTTAGCAAGGATGGTTTTAAGTAGTGTGATCTTTCCTTGCATTCTAGAAAGTATTACAGTATAATGGCATATCTCTATGAACAGCTATGGCAAGAGATGTTTAATAACAGCTGGCCTTGCTGTATAAAATCAAAGAACTGACACACAAGTTCCTTCAAGATGACTTAATAAAGTAGAAGCTCACGGCTGAAAACGGTGTGACATGTAGCTCAATCGTTTGGATCCTGGCAAGGCCAAGTAAGCCTTTCATCCAGCTGAGGTCGATCTACTAAGTACTGTTCATATGGGTAGCTGTGGCATTTGTTATTTATGGGACAAAGAAGCAACAAAACCCATAGCATAAAGTGCCACACAATACAATATATTTTATTTATCCCTGATTACAAGTTGCTCGGAATTGTATGCACCCTGTTTGCGCAGGGATCAGAATTTAGAGTCGGGTGATATTCATCACCTCCTATAAACATCGGGTGCGTTAATTACCAGACCCTTCATTACATTTCAGCTTGTCAAACCTGCCGGACTTTAACAGGTGAAAAGTGTACAGTATTTGCCATACCTTGCGGGTTTTGATGCGTAATCACCAAAATCTGCACTTTATTCTCTAAAAACTTGTGATGGGTGTTATTTATCGTACCCAATAAATAACAAACCCCGCAGTGTCGTTATTTATAACACGTGATAAAAAGAACCTTCAATCCGATAATTTTGTAACCGGACCTTGGTAGTTTAAAAGTACTTCATTAAAAATTGGTCATCTTTAGATGTCGGACTTTAATCTGTCCTTATTTTGCCTGTCCTAATTTATGCTATATTTATCCCTTGAAAGGTTATCATAAAAACATCAGCTCATGTGCCCTTAAGCTAGTTACAAAAAATCTTGGTGCACTGGATTGTGTATGAAGGTAGACCCTAATGAATTTTGCAGCAGGAAACTCCAGAAAACTGAACCTTTCAGATTCACTTCCAGCTGAACTCCACAACTCAAAGAGGCTGTGATCAGACATCCTGTATCAAATCATACTCTCAATTTCTAAACTCATGGTGGGAGCGGAATGTGCTTGAATTTAATCTTGAGACGCTCCCTACTTAGGGCCAGATTTAAACTTTGACAGATTGCACTCCATCCTTCAGAGTGGCACCTGCCCAGTGCTGAGCTCTGTTCCATGTCAGGAACCTCCATCATTGAGATTCTTATTAAGGTACAAAAAGTTTGATGAATGGTCGCCGTCGGTTTTGATAAGTAATGATCCCCCACAACCAGAGAGTTTTTCCTTTGGTGTGGGGGATCATTATTTGTTTTATTCTGTCCCTCACCGTCACCAGCAAAAAAAAAAAGACATCAGACCATCCACTCCCTAAATAGCGTTGGTGGTGTAATGCCATTGCTCTGATGACCAATATTCCGTCAGGTCACCAGATGAAGCATTCTGTCAACTGAGCCACTGTAGACTCTGATGAAAGAAAGCTGAAGATCCTCCTAACTTTAAATATGTCAGGTAGAGCAAGGGCTTGGAGGTCAGGGATGTCTGGAGGGCAGGGAACTCTGTCATGTTTTTGATGGAATACCCCGTCCGCCAGACTCTAAATCTGGCCCTTATCACTGAATTTCATAAGTAAGCCAGGTCTACTCCAGAAGGACTCTTAAGTGATAGTCACACCTCCTCACAGCAAAATGTTTGTGAATTGGGTCCCAGGTTGTGAGAAATTGAGTTTTTGGTTGAGAAGGGTGTAAGCCTTCCTCAGACAACAGTCACAATCCCCGTCAGGGTGAACCACGAAACTCACTAAATTAACCTGTGCTTAAACCTCTGGTAGTGTGGCACAAAAGCAGCCAGGCTGAACTTAGAGCCAATCAGTAAAGTATTTATGCAGCACACAAACAACGATAAAGTGAAGACACAACACAACAAAAAGCCCAAACCAATTTAGGTTTTGGAGTAAACTTGAATACATTATTTGACACCAAAATGAAAAGAAATCCAATGAGTAGAACCGGATATGTAAAACTTTAATGGTTTTGTAGAAATCACACGCTAAGAAGCAAAAAGCAGCTGTGGTCATATGGCCCTGGTAGACTGGGTGCAAGTCACAAGTTCAAGCCAACCATGATGGAATGCAGGCAGAATACTGAACTGAGCCCAGTCAGCTGACGTGGTATTTTGGGGCCTGGGCTTTGAGATGCAAAGTTATTGCGTCGAGCTGTGCCGGACAGCGTCAAGGGGTCATTGACCAGGGGCTGCGATGCGAGGTCCCAGGTCAAGATGCATCATGCAGCAGCAGAGGTGATATATCTGTCAACAGGTGCTTGCGATGCTAGGTCCTGCGTCATCATTGAGAAAGCCGTTGAGACTGCAAAGACTGGTGCTGCGACTCTCCTGCACAGAGGAGTAGATGCATACGGCTAGGCTAGTTTCATTGTCAAGTTGTGTCAGTGTCAAAGGAACTGCGAGGGGTGGTGAAGACTTGCGCTGTGATGTGCCGGTACAGAGGACAAGATACATCAAACTGGGCCCATGTTGATGGCAAGCTATTTTTAGCGCTTCGATGCTCTCTGTGAATCCGAATGCGCTTTGTAAATACGATATACATACATACATACATACAAGCTGCACTGCACTGCTTTGAGATTTGTAGAGTTGCATGGACTTCAAATAATCCTGTTATTTCCCAGTGGCTTAAACATGATGCTAGCAGACTGACCCTTGGAGATATCCTGGAGTCCTGGTTCTGCACAGGCAGGCTGGATTCAGCTGGGCAGCTTACAGCAGCAGAAGAGTTGTTTTTCAGCACAGCAGTGCTTGGGCTGCAGGGCGGACTTCAGAGCTGGGAAGTCTTTCTTCCTTGTAGAGTCTACAGCTCCAGAAGTGATCTGAAGAGTTGGATCTGAAGGGTCACTACTTTTGCCTGGTATCAGCTTTGAAGTTGGAGAAGCTTCTAGAGTTCTCTCTTCCCAGAGGTGTCTGGAATTTCTTTCTCCCTGCCCTGACCTCAGCTTGTCTGGGTGCACAAAAGACTAGCGTGAAGCCCCTTTGTGACTGTGCTGCAGAATAGTCTTTGTGGAAGTGTGGTCGGTGACAGCTTCTCCCCCTCATCCTGACAGAGATGGCCCATCCTCACAACACCTAATCCCCTTTTTTCTCACTGTCTGGAAGGAAACCACAAAGACCACCTGCCAGCTACACCTAGATATATGACCCAGAATACAGGCTACAGGCACCAATGGGTTGGACAAGAAAATGCCAACTTTTTTAAAGTGACATTTGCAGAATTGTGATTTAAAATCCGACTTTACCCTTAAAGAGAGTTTAAATTGCAAATCATTAGAAACCAAACTCGAAATTGCTACCTACTCCCATTTGAAAGTTACCACTTATTAAATGTAATGTAGCACTGCAATGTTATCCTAAGGGAGAGGTAGGCCTTGCAGTAGTGAAGAATATATTTAGGAGTTTTTTTCACTGCCAGGAGGTGCAAAACCTAAAAATATATGACTAACTTTTTAAATACACTGCACCCTGACATTTGGAATGTGCAGGGCCTACCTTAGGAGTGTCATACAGGTATTAAAAATGAAGGTTTAGGCCTGACAAAATGCTTATTTGCCACGTCAAAATGTCAGTTTAAAACTGCACACACAGGCCTCAATGGTAGGCCTGAGACATGATTTAAGGGCTAGTTAAGTGAGTGGCACAAAGAGTGCTGCGGGTCCACTAGTAGCTTTTAATTTACAGGCCCATGGTACGGGGGTACATCTTTATTAGGGACTTACAAGTACATTAAATGTGCCAAATGGGTGCAAGCCAATCTTACCATGTTTGAAGGAGAGAGCAAATGCACTTTAGCACTGGTCAGCAGTGGGAAAATTCAGGGAGTCCTAAAGCCAACAAAAACGAGATTAGCAAAAATGGGAGGATGAAGGCAAAATGTCTGGGGAAAACCACCCTAAGGCTGACAGGATTAACACATATACCCCCCAGATGAAAGTGGGGAGAACTACCTAACTTCCTGGGAGTTCTCATCACTAAGGTGGAAGAACCTGACAGCCCATCCGCATTGGAGTGGCCTCCATAAAGTCCATTTCCTGTCGGGAAATGGGCCCCTTCAACATTTTTTGAGTGTCACCCCTCATTTGCATGAGCCAGCTGAGGAGCCTGTGCTGTTTCTGAACTTGGAAGAGAGCCCCATACAAGTAAGTTCTCAGCTTCCTAGTAATACTCAGTGAGGCCTAGGAAGGCCCACACTTCCGTTTGGGTTTTGGGGGGCTCCCAGGCCAGGACGGTCTAAATTTTGGTATAGAAGGGCTGCACCTTGTCACCATGCACAAGGTGTCCCAAGTACATTATGGCCTTGATAGTCAGGTTGCTACAGAAGACAGCTATATCATCCAGGTAAGCAGCACTGAAGGCCTATATCACAGCTAGGACTTGTGTTAGATGTGATAGCCTTACGGTGGTCTCCCCCCAACGATTTGTTATCTCCTCCTTTTTTCTGACCTCATTTTTGCTGGTATTAGGACTCAGTGCACTTTACCACTAAAAATAGTGCAAAAGTCCTTGTGTTCTCTCACCTAAACATGGTAATATTGGCTTATCCCCAGATGGAATATTTAATTTACTTATAAGACCCTAGCAAGGTGGTACTATGTGTACAGAGGGCCTATAAAGTAAATGATACTAGTGGACCTGCAGCACCGATTGTGCCACCCAATTATGTAGCCCTTAGCCATGTCTCAACCCTGTTATTGCAGAGCCTATGTATGGAGTTTTACACTGCCATATTGACCTAGCAAAATAACTCTTTTGTCCGCCCCAGACCTTCCCTTTTTAAACATACAAGTCACCTTTAAGGTATACTCTGTACAACCTAGATGGCAGGGTGCAGTGTATTTAAAAGGCTGGACATGTACTTTTAAGTTTTACATGTCCTCGTAGTGAAAAACTCCCTAAGTCATTTTTATCTAAAGCAAGGCCTACCTGTCCCATAAGATAACATTGGGATTATCTTATTATATCTTATGAGTCTAATTCAAATTCTGTAAGAGATAAACTGTTTGAGATTGGTGTCTCTGGAATCATAATTTAAATCACAATTTATGAAGTAGGATTTTAATTTGCAATTCTGAAAATAACACTTTTAGAAAGTTGGCATTTTGTTACTATAGTCATTTGGTGCCTGCTGCCTGTCTCTGATCACTTGCCTGGGGTGGGTGATGGCTGAGCTTTGTGTATTTCCCCTAGACAGCCTCTCACAATGGGAACTTAGGTATGACTTGATGGGCCATCCTGGGAGAATGGAAGAAAGGAGCTGGGTGCCTCACTTACACCTGAATGGGCTGTGTTGTGTCCCCACACAAAGAGCTGCATAGTCCCTGGTAGTGAGTCTGGAGCCAGGGTTGGAAGGGCAGGACCTCTGTGCACTTCAAAGGCCTATCTTTGTAGTCTCTCCCACTTCAAAGGGCCAACTAGGTGTAAGTACTGGACCTTTGACATCGCCACTTCAGTACACTTCTGGATTTGTGAATACTCTGCCAAGAAGAAGGACTGTTTTGCTGCTGAAGAACTGTCATTCTGCTAGACTGCTGCTTTGCTGGACTTCTGTCTTGCTGTGCTTCCTTTATGCTTGCTGTTCCCATGCCTGGGTGAGAAGGACTGGACCTGCATCACTTGAACTCAGAGTGACTCCAAGGGCTAGCTGGCTGGCCCCCCGATTCGGTGTCCCATGGACATTAAAGACTTCCAACCACACTGTTTCTGCACCTGCACTCTACCATCTGTGAGTCTACCTTGCCATATTGTGCCAACCCAGTCCTGGGCCCTTGGAAGTGGGCCTACCGTGCTTTCTCAGTGGAACTGATTCATCCTTTGCTGATCCACGTATCCCGAGCAGCATTGCAGCATCTCCTTGGTAGAGAAATGCATCTTCAAGCAGAACCGATGCATCCCTGCTGTTGCATGGATTGGACCCTTCACAATAGGCTTGCATTGCTGGAGCAATTTGAATCTGGGTTCGCCGCATCACCTTCAGAACCGTCACTTCATGACATGTTTTCTCTGCACAAGCTCCTCATATCTCCTGTCGATGCCAGCTTTGACAACAATGCCAAAGCTCCTCATCGCAGCTTCACTACTCATTGGATCCAACAGATCTCCTTGACTGCGAAACATATCCCTGACACCGACCTTCACACGGTAAGCCGATTCGACGGGTCCCTTTATGCACAGGACCTCGCACTACAGCCTCGATGCATCTCAGAACAGATGCATCTCCTCAGCTGCACAGTGCATCTTCCACGCAGATCCACACAATACTCTGCAACCAGGATTCAAGGTTCTTTGGTTCAGCAGGCCTTACGGGGTTCCTGTAACTGGGCTGCGCTCCATCGCAGTCGGTTTGAATTTTTGACTGTGTCCTGATCTGGCGTGACCAGATATACCCCAAAACGGTTTTTGCCTCTTATTGCAATTTTTACTTAACACTTTGAAAGTCAATATTTCCAGTTGTACTTATTGGATTTTTGTTGTTTTGGTCTTGTTTTGTTTATGTAATTCAGACATATTTTTCTAACCTAATCTTCTTGTGTGTTGTTTTCACTGTTTTACAGTTTGACATATTGCATAAATACTTTACACATTGCCTCTAAGTTAAGCCTGACTGCTCTATGCCAAGCTACCAGAGAATGAAACTGGGTTAATTTAGGGTTTGCTTGTGCCCTACCCTAACTAGGAGTGTGGTTGATGCTTGACCAGGGCTTAAATCCCAGTCAACCAACAAACCAATTTCTTACACCATGACTCACCAACCGCTGTAAGGTGGTAGGGATGCTCTTGAGTCCAAAGGGCATTATCTTAAATTGGAAGTGGCCCTTTGTGTAGGAAATACTGACCTCTCTTTTCCCCACTCAGATAGGGCGATTTGCCAGTATCCTGAAGTGAGTACTCAAGAAACTGGGCAGCTCCTAACTGGTCTATGAGATCATCAGCTCTGGGAAGAGGGTGTTCATCCGTCATTGGTGACTGGGTTGAGCTCTCTGTAGTTCACACAGGAATTGGTTTCTGAAATGGTGCCCTGTAGGGTAGCCTTGGGAAACAGCACCACTGGGCTTGACCATGGACTACTGGAGTACTCAATCACTTTAGCATCTTTGAGACTTCTACCTTGATGCTGGCCGTTCACATTGTCTGACAGTCTGTAGAACTTGTTTTTGACAGTGGGACGGACAACAGTGTCTATGTCATGGGTACACAGGTAGCAAGCCCAGGGGCTAGGGAGAAAAGGGAGGCAAACTGTCCCAAGTGGGTACAGTCGATCTGCTGTTCCAAGACAGCGTAAGAGAGAGGCTGACGCCTTCCACTGACCTATCTTTTTCTTTGAATGACAGGGGGTCATATAGAGGTTCACTTTCAAACTCCACTCAATCGTCCATCACCAGCAGCATGATTACCTGGTGTCTGGCTTGAGACATTGAAACGGAGTACCCCCAGAGGGTTCCTAGGGATCTTGAGGTCCATTAGGTTGGTGGACTCCCCCCTTCCTGTCTTTCACCTCATAAGGTGCTGTCCAATGATCTGGAGGGCCTGACGCTTCATGTCTTCCAATACCCACACTTTCTTGCCAAGATAAAAATCTACCACAGTGGCCTTCTGGTCCCCAGAGCTTCCTGACCTCCTGACTGGCTTCTAGGTTCTCAGAAGCCTTCTTCCAGAATTTTTGCATCTGGTTGCGGAAGGCAAGCATTTTGACAACCACATCTTCAGTGGGGGTGTTTGTAGGAGCTTGCCCCTACCCCTCCTTAACTAGACAGAGAGGTCTCCTGACAGAGGGGTCATAGAAGAGTTAAAAAGGGGAGAAAACAACTCCCTTCTGTGGCACTCCCCTGTGGGGAAAGAGCAGGTATTGTAAGATGATATCCTGTTTCTGCCTCATTGGCTCAAGCCGGCCCACAATCATACCCTTCGAGGCCTTGTTAAATATTTCAACAAGCCCATTGGTTCAGGGATGGTAGGGAGGGAGCACTTGTAGGTTACCTCACACTTTTCTCACATGGACTTCATGTGGGCTGACATGATGTTGTTTCCCCTGTCAGAAACTACTTCCTGGGGGAAACTCACTCTTGTGAAAATCCCCATAAGGGACCAGCAACTGCAGATGCAATCACAGTCCTTAGTGGTGTTGCCACTGTGCACTTAGTGGCATGGTCCACCAAAACAAGGCTAAACCTGTTGCCTAGGGCAGTTTTGTGGTCCAAGGTTTGAACAATGTTAATGCCCACCCTTTCAAAGGGGGTGCCAATTACAGGTGAGGGATCCAGGGGAGCTTTGAGCTTTTTACCTGTCTTCTCACTAGCCTGGCAGGTGGGTCTAAGTCCTGCAGAACATATCTGAGGATGTCTTCATCCAGGGCCATTAAAAGTGGGCAACAACACTGGCAAAAATCTTGTCATACCCCAGATGTCCTGCCAGAGGCAGCTCATGATCCAGACCTAGTAGGGAGAACCTGTAGCACTGGGAACACACGTTGCCTCAAACATAGTTACTTTATGCTCATTGTACAGGAGGTCATTCCCCCCGTATATGAGGTGATCTGCAAAGGTGTCACCGGCTGCCTGGGCTTTGGCCTGCCACCTCATGCCCTCTATGGCTGGGTACTCCTTCTTTGCCTTGCAGAAGTCCACTCTGCAGGCCCACTTTAAACTTGCAACCCAGCAAGCTCAGGCAGGGGTCCTAGGGAGGCAATAGCCTCCCTGGTAGACTTCGGGATGGCTTCCTCTGGCACCCCCTCCATCTGTACCATCGGCATTTCAGGGCCTGGTTTGCCACACCCCTTGCCCTTCACTTTCTTGCTAGCTGCTGGGCCATCATTCTTACAGGCTCCTGGTTTCAATGACTCTCCTCCTAGGTAACCATCAAAGGTGTGGCCATTTCGCCCACTTGAATAACACTAACAGTTACATGTGTGAACTTACATCCACTTCCTTTGAGGCAGTGTGCTCAAAGTAATTTCCCAGCAAACAATCTACAAGGATAGCAAGGCTCCGAGCTACTCTAAGAGAACCCGAGACCCACCCCACACAAAGGAAATCAAAGCCACTGCTTAATGGCTCAGAGGAAACAAAATGCCACCTCACCACAGTCATGCTGATTTCTTTTTCCGTCATAGCCTCCACCCTCTGCCCATTGATGGTGACCCACTGCCTATACTTTGAAGTATTGGAAGCCATGTGGACTTTGCGCACTATCTCTTTTTCACCCTGGGAAACTAAGGTCTAACATATGTTTTCATATAAACTTTGGAAAACTCAGGAACTTTCAGAAGTGGCACTAAAAAAGAGGATATGGTATAACGGCCTGAGCTGCTGACCTCTGAGCTGGCGGTGGGTGGGGGTTTGTAATCTGCTGCCTTTGGAGCAGGGGGAATCAGGTTTGAGTCTTGGCGTGGGCTCAACATCCTGTAATCCTGTGGTTCTGTGCAATTCACTTAATCTCTCCGTACCTACAATTCAGCGCCTTGGGACCCTCACAGGTGATTTCTGGCACTTTACAAATCCTGGATTTATTTTAAAAGTGACGGAAATTTTTCTGAGTGGCACGGGAACTGTGAAGTGCTCCGCTAATTATTTGGTGAGGTCATCTCTATATAAATATCATAATGATAGTAATAGTAAACATCATCATAAAATAATATTAAGCCAAGAAATGTCGTCCCCCGCGTGGAGAATTAGCAATATCATAGGCATTGATAACTCCCAGAATGCAGAGTTACCAGGTAATTGATGTTGCACCCAAAGGGTGACTTTACAAATGAGAAATTACTGCTAGTTGTGATTGCCATGGTGACTACTCATTCCAACTTGGTTTTTTAGAAGGTGAAGGCTGTTGGTGATATTCACTAGATTTGGGGTGTTCATTCAGGTCTACTAAGTTTGCTGGAATTTGGAAACCAGAGTTACGCCCCTCATTATGACTTCCTCTGTGTGAATCTCTATCAGCCTTGAACACCTTGTCATATGACTTCTAAAAACTACAGCTCATTATCTTTGAGGCATAGTATTTTCCTTCTACCTTTAGTGTTTCTTTCTTTTCCTGGTCTTTCCGGTGTATGCTGATCCTCAAACATTTTAGCAGGTGTAAATAGGGTTCCCATGTGGACCATTCTGTAACCCATGTTTGTGCAATGTACTCCTTGTCTTAAGTCATTATATCAGGGTACATGGGGATAAGATTCAGAGGATAATCAAAAAGTAAGTCTTTTTACACTGTGAAATCAGTGCAGTTGTCTTTATTTTTATCTTTGTAGTGAGCAGATTGTTGTTCCAACATATTTGTGTGTAATAACATCCATATTTCAATACGTCATGGAAGCATACTTGAGCATTCTTGCACTAAATGTAGCTTTACTACGTACATTAAGACCCTCATTATTAGTGGGCTCTTAATTCAGATAGGGCCAGTTGCAGCCCGTTTGACTTTTTAGGGGTTTTTTCACTGAAAAATTGTGGGTGTAAATCTGGCCCGAAATGGGGAATATTGGGGAATTTGTCAAATAATTACTGATTTCTGCAGTATTTGCTCATTTTTAGTGGACCCTAAGAGTCCAGCTCGTAATGGGCTGGATTTTACCCACTCCTGAAGTTACTAGGAAAATCCAGGCCCATTTCTTGGGCCATTCACAGTTAGTCCTATTACTCTGGGGTAATTTTGATAATTTAGCATTATACGTTATGAGAAATACCCCAAATGACACCATTACTGCACGTTGCATCATTACGTACCGCTTACGGCAAAAGTTTAGTCTGATTGCATACGGGAACAATACTAACAACCAGAATATGAGTAGCTACTATTTGTGACATTTCAGTTTTTTGTGCTATTTTTTTTGCATGAAATGCATCCGTGCATCCAAATTTCATGCAAGGGCGCATTTCATGCTAAACTAAAGCACCAAATGCTGACTTTCCTTTTTGTATAATCACGTGCAATTTTGCAGAATTTTCCAAAAATGTCATGTCATTGCACCAATGGAGAATACACACATTTCACATACCCCATGCTCTTATTGAAGTCCCTTTTTCATACAAGAATTTACCATTTGAGAGAAGGCCGTGGAGAACAAATCTTAGAGAAATATAGTAATTGAATCAATAAATTACAAGTTATATCAAAAGGCCTGAACTAATTTGTGAAATTTCAAAACCTTCCTACACAACAGATGATTATTTTAAATAATTCAGTTTTCTCAAATCCTCTAAGCAAATAATGGCAACTTTCCTTTCTACTTCATTGGTAAATATTTCGGATTGAACATTTTGGTAATTTTGATGCCTCTTATTTTATGTTTGATTCTTGGATTGTTTTCTTAGTTTCTACTTTTGCCATGGCCAAGTAAGGCAGGTTGAAGGAACTGGATCAAGGATTCCTACAACTAAGGGTCAAATGGCCAACGTTGCAGCTGGTGTTAAGCAGAGGAAAACACAAACGAAGAGAATGCTAACTTAATATTGGTCAAGTGTAGACAGATTTTAGTGGATGTTTCTGAAGTCATAAATACGTTCTGAAGAATGTGTTCTAGTTGTAAAAATGCTTATGTGTGAATTGTAAAAGAGACCTAGGTGTGGGATATTGCTACCATTTGTATGGTCCTGAGGCACTTCTCAAGTCTGGCCATCCATTATGGTTCTGGGATTCTTTTTTTTAATTTGTTTTATTTTGACTACACAAAGGGTATACAAAGCTTCAGGCATGAATGAAACAAAAAAAGAAATCACAATACGAAAAAGCCCATGAATAAACAACATGCCAAGTCATGGGCATGACAAAGGCTATCAAATTAAAATATACCCTGGCCATACAACCGTGCCCTTCTAAGTCATGGGGAGCTCCTTAACCACCCCTCTCTGTAGTCACGCATCCCAGAATTTCCAAAAAGATCACAGACCCTCCCGGCCCTTTAGGAGAAATCTAGCCAGTCAGCACACCCTAGGGAGCCAGTCAACCACTGTGTCAGCGGGGATCAAATCTTCTTAACCCTCTCTTTGGCCCTCTTGCCCTTAAAGAGAAATAATGCTCTTTCAACATTGTAGTCACCTTATCCAAGCCCCATAGGTTGGGGGGTCAGAATGTTTCCACGCTGTGGC
Source organism: Pleurodeles waltl (assembly GCF_031143425.1). Lineage (NCBI taxonomy): Eukaryota > Metazoa > Chordata > Amphibia > Caudata > Salamandridae > Pleurodeles > Pleurodeles waltl. The sequence continues at coordinate 86,402,575 of NC_090447.1, read as the reverse complement.
GATTAGTAGCAAGGTCACTAACATAGAGATGTATATGAAGTAGGTCTGGGTCAAGCAATAGGGGTTACGGTCTTCATTGCCAAAAAGCATAATCAGCAGGCTAATTCCAAAACCACCCTCAAACAACTTATTCCAGAAAGTCTTGATACCAGCCTTCAAGGATGGAATAGTTTAGCATGAGTATAATACAAATTAAAGATAGTTTTATAGTGCTGCACCTTCAAACTAGATGAAGGAAGAACTTCATACCTAATTCAATAGATTTATATATACGTCCACATCCCCCTCGCCTAGTCGTCTAGCCCACGAAACCTCTGTTTTTTCCAAATCGTCTGGCATTGTCTCTCTAAAAAGCCTATAAATATGCCGAATCCTGCAATCTGGCTGACACATTACTTCCAGCAGCTCCACCCTACCCAGAGATATTTTACCTGGGCCGACCTGACTCAAAAAAGACCGAGCCTGATGATACTTAAAAAAGGAGCAGGGATCCATCTCAAACATTGTCTGTAGCTCCCCAAAAGATTATATTTGGTCTGCTTTATAAAGGTCCCCAAGCTTACAAAGGCCAGGCCGTTCCCAGCATTGACCCATTACATCACAGAAATTGGCCAGAAAAAGTGCTGTGTGCCACAAAGGGGAATATCTATTTCATGGCTTAATCTTCAGCAGTTTTTAACCCCTTTTCATACCTTCCAGGCCAATCACATGATCTTAAACCAATTTTTTTGTAGTAACTCAGATCTATCTGTTGGAGGAAGCAACCTTGAGACGCCTTTCCGAGCCCGAGTTCGTAAATAGTGGGGATTTCTATTCCAGCCATGGGGTTAGCCACTCTGAACTTCCCGGCCAATACCAGAATTCCCATTTGTTGCAGAAGGGCTTCCCTCTGATACAATAGACAGCAGGGTGCGGCCCACTCCCCCTCTCGCTCGTGGAAACATTAGATGTTTAAGAGACTGCCGGACCCTCTGATAGTGCCAGATGAAGTTAATACAAATGGCATCTGGCTTTCAAAGTAACAACCCTTTAAACAGTAAGGGGACAGCTTGAAACAGATACAATACACAGAGCAATATCCTCATTTAGAGGACATTGCATCCCTCAATAATTGACAGGCGTGGCCCATTAATTCACCTTAAATCTGCATTGATTTTACTAACCAGTGGTTCCATATTCCTTTGGCATAGAGCTGAAACTTTAGGATTGATCTTAATCCCAGTAACAGTTTCCACCCGCCGCACATACGAAAATATTATGTTCTCCATGCAATCTCAGTGTTTTCACGATTTCATAAGTAGCCCGAGGCTTTCCCGTAGCCAATCGCTCAACCTCGGCGACTGATTTACCTGGGTCCGTGGTAACCACAGCAATGCCATCGTACATGCTAATACCTTTGTATCCAACCCGGGTACATGAATGGGGTTAACCCCCTCATTCTACATCACCATTGCTGTAAATGGGAGAATAGACATGGCAAATAGAATAGGGGAGCAAGGGCAGCCCTGCCTTGTGCCTCTGGTTATGATTATCTTTGCAGATTCGACCCCCATAAGCTGAAGTGTGGCATATGGGGCGTTACACATTGCCTTGATGGCTGAAATGTAACATTCCCCAAGACCCTTCTGCCTCATTACAAACCATAGATATTGCCACAACACTCTATCAAAGGCTTTTTCTGCAGCGAGTAGAATCATGGCCATTCACCCATCAATGTTTTCCACTATATCGAAGAGCGTGATGCCGCGTGTGATATGATCAGTTGTATCTCGGGCGGACATAAACCCATGTTGCCATGGTGACTTCAACTGGTCAATGACCCTCCTCTAATGTATTGCCAGTATTTTCGAATACAATTTGGCATCGGCACTGTTAAGGGATATGGGCCGATACGAAGCAGGGTTGTCCGGGGGCTTGCCCTTTTTAGGCAAGATCACAATGTCTGTGCCCGGCCATGACAGCGGGGTGCCCCACTATGCTGCACACTCAAAAGTATATCTTGTAGCAATGGAGTGAGCTCGGTATGAAGAGCTTTATAACAATCTAGTTGGATTCTTTCAGGCCCAGCCGCTTTTCTGGCTACCAGAGAAACAAGTGAATGCAAAACTTCCTCCAGGGTAATATCTGCCTCCAGGTCCCTCTTTAACTCTGGTGATAGTCTGCCCCCAAACAGATTCCCCCCTCCAGCAATATTGCCCAGGTCAATATGCAAAGCTTCTTCATACCCTCAAAAATCTTAACAATCCCATGAGTTTCTGTGGCAAATGACCCATCCAGCATTCTAATTTTCTAGATACACCTCCTTACTTCTTTTTGTCTGAGCCGTAAAGCAAGTAGTCTCCCTACAGAATCCCTATACTCGTAGTTCTCATTATGATGCGCCTGAAACCTCTCTGCTTCCCTCTTCATATGATAGATGTTAATCTCTGCCTTTACTGCCATGATCTGGGCAGGAATCTGCCATTCTCCCTGTCCCCTCACAATCCATTCTACGTCGGCCTCCTTCAACCTCGCGAGTTTGTCAAGTAGTCCCCTAATCCCAGCAGAAGCCTGTTTTATATGGAAAGCCCAAAAGCCGAAAACTTTGCAGCGTAATCCGGATTTAAATGAGTCCCAAACTATCCCCCGAGTAGTGCTATACCTGTTATGCTCAAAACATTCAGCCACCTATTTTCTCATATGCTCAAAACATCCCTTGTTTAATAACCACTTTCTATGAAAGGACCATTTCTGCAATGATTTAAAATTGACCTAGCCCATGATTTCTAAAATTAGATTATTGTGTTCTGCATAAAGCCTTGGTAGTTTCATGATAGCTGTCTTGTTGATCCACATTGAAGACATCATAAAGTAATCTAGTCTAACAAATTTCCTGTGCAGGGCCTGGAAGTATGTATACCCTGGATCAGAGACTTTCTTTGCCTCCCAAACATCTATGAATCCATGACTCTCTTTAAGTGAGTCCAAAGAGTGATATTCTCAAGACTTTCTCCCACTATACACAAATCTGAGCTGATTCCCACCCCAAATGAATATATATATCTTCACATATTACTAACCTAGTTGACCACCCTGCTAGCCAAAAATCTGGTGGGCCTAATGAAGTAGCTGCGGACCACAGCACAGAGCAACCTGTTCTCAGAGAAGGGCTGGCCTAGGGGTTCATGGAGGGGGACTGCAGCTCATATAGCAGGAAGGGGGAGTGTGTCCTTGAGTACTCCACAGAAATGCAGGTACCTCCTATATGGAGATACCTCTTGGCCACAATCAACAGATCTTGTAGGCTGTTGCAGCAAGACAGGAGTGTCCGAAATGCCGCTCTACTCATAAGCTCGGATCCTGAAGCCAATGATTTATTTTTTTTCCTTGAGGATGGTGAATGGTCAAAATTCCTCAATGGCTCTAGCTCCAGTGACAGCAACTGTATGTCAAAGTACCAAGCTGGTGGTTTACCTTTTTCCCACTGCTAAGAAGGTGGTTAAACAAGCCCGGGGCACCACCTATGGGGGCTAAGGACCTAAAATTGGACTATCCTCCCACTGAGCAGCTGGTAGGCAGTAGAACAACTGGCAGGCCGGATGAAATCCTCTTACTCCATGCTCTCCCAAGCTCGAGACAATTTTTTAAAGTACCCCAGGAGGAGACCCGATCAGACACCCACTGATCGCAGGTAGAAATTTGCAAACTGCGGGGGGTGGTTCACAAGGTCTCTACAGCCTTGTTGAACATGTCACTGACTTGGAGACAAGAACTGCTGCCCTTGAAGCAGGCATGGCAGAGGCTATGGATCAGCTTAAAGCTCTGGAGTCTAAATTAGTGGACAAACACTGGAAGTTGGAGGATCAAGAGAACCATCAAAGGTGTAACAACTTACCTATGCTTGGGATTTCAGAAGGCAGAGAAGGTGCAGATATACAGTCTTATATGGTGGACCTGTTTCACCAAGGATTTCCGGATTTGGAAGGCTGGAACTGGGCCCAAGAGGTTCAAAGGGCACACCATGTACCAATGGCACAAAAGCCGCAGGCCAGGCTTGATGGGAAACCCATGGTTTATATGGAGAAATTTCTCCTGAGACAGGCAATATTTGAAAAGGCCAGGCCGGAGGCGAAACGTATGGTAGGGGATTGTGCGTGGACTCGACTTTTGTCATGTAACAGTTGAATGGCACTGACGGTTGCAACAGGTCAGCAAGCCCTGTCATGAGAAGGGAGCCCAGGTGCTTTTGCTTAATCTGGCTTGGCTGAAAGTGATATGTGGGGACCCATGTCTTCACTTCTGAGATCAAGGCAAAAGGATATCTCCAGGATGTATGCAGTGATTAAGCCCTTGCGTGCCCTTGAAATATGTTTTTTTGGACTTTTTCGGGTAGTGGTTGTTGCTAAATTAGGGAGGCTCTTCCCTCAATTTTACTGTTTCTCTAGTCTTTATTTTGGGACATTTTAGCCTCTGGCTCTTGGGGCTTCTCTGGGTTTCCTTTTCCAGAGTTATCTTCCTTTGGTTTACCAGCATGAGTCAGAGGTTATGCTGCCATCACCTCAGATCAATGGATGGTCAGATCGCTTATTAGGGATAGAACTAGGGTCTAGGTGGGTCGGGGGGGCTGAGAGTGGAAGAGAGGGGGGTGGGTTTGCAGGGGTCGGCTGGGGGGAGGCAGGGATGTTGGGGGGATTAAAATAGAAAAACCCGGAGAGGGGGTAATGGAGTAATGGGAACAGGAGGTAGACGCATCGCCTGTATGGCTTCTATGGAAACCAGAGTACAAGACGTTTGATTTAATCTGAGTATGGTGCACCTAATTTCAAATGGGTAGATTACTCATCTGTTCTGTTAAAGTGGGGCACTAAATGATTTAGTAAAATGAAAGAGAGTGGCAGCAATTTTGCGATCCCCTGGTACTGATGTAATACGCCAGCAGGAAACACATATTCCATGGGGAAAGTGGGACTTGCTGTCAATTCAGGGATGTACATTAGCAGCTTGCACTAATCAATGTACAACAATTCAGGGCATTGCAATTTTCACTAAGAATAGCATGCGTCTGGCCAAACGGTCAATGATGGGTAAATGGGGCAGGTGGGCAATTGTGGAATTGGATGTGAGGGTAGTGGTCTGTTCTATGTATAGTTCCAATCAGGATGACCCTAAAGTACTTGAAGATCTTGAGTTAGAGCTAGCAGGGTGGTTCTGGGATTCTCTTTGATTGTATTAAGGGTGTTCTGTGCCACTGTAATTTGCTGTCTTTTTTGTGGTTTATTAGCGAAGTCAAGTTAAATGTATTTATTTATTTTCTTTAAACAAAAGCAAAAAACATATTGCAATATGAATTAATTCAATTGCCATATACTACTAAAATATTTTTAAACCTTTCAATCACATTATACATTCAAAACGCTTTTTTAAAATGTGTAAACCTTAAAAGAGTTTGTGATTCTATGTTGATGGCAGATACATTTCAGTGCATCTCCAGCTGTCCTTTTACTTATAATTTGAAATACTTTTCGGAGATGATAGTACATGTACAAGACCTGGGCAAATAACCATGAGAACAATATCCTGCAAGCAGACTCACTTATTTCCACACATGTTCCTCATTATATAAGTTGTCCAGATTAACCTAGAACAGTTATCCACATGTTCTTAAATGTATAAAAAATCTCTATGGTTAAGATTCATTATTTTCATGTATATATTTGTGCTAAACCCACAAGCAATGGAAACAAATGTTTCTAACCTCTTTACAGTTTACAGTGTTACAGACCCTCCTAAAAAAGTTGCCCAATATTCCAGGAGTCCAAGAGCTGCCAAGTTAAAGCAAATTCATTATGGTTATATTGAACATTTGTCTTATAATTATAGTCATATTAGTTCACCTTAAATAACTAGTTACACATGTCTGCTCATATTGTATTCACAAATGAGCACCTCAAAGTACTCCACCTTGTTAATAAAAACAATGACAGAGCGTTGCTAAAATCCT